>NC_053463.1:673333-1010000 GCF_015227805.2 Hirundo rustica
CACGGAGAAGCAGGAATACCAATCACATCAGAGGGTAGAATAAGGCTCCCAACATTAAAGAGAAACAAGGGGGAAAGGAGAAGTGAGAAAACAAAAATAGCCAAAAGGATTGTTTAAAAGAAAAATCTGAATCGTCCATGGGTGACAGAGTGGCAGAAGTGGTTTATACACTGAGCCACGGAGGCTGGAGGCTGGAGAGCTATCACCTCATGACATGCAATCACATCATCAGATCTTCCAACAAAGCCGTCAAAATCAAGGTCAAGCCAAGCCTATGGTCATTCACAGGTCTGTGAAAAGGGAAAACAAAACAAGGCACAAATTACCCTTCTAAGCACCGCAGCTGCTGCAACAGAGAAAAGCAGAGCAGTTTGTTGAGCCAAGCTAAATCACCTAAATAGGTCTCTCTTTTTTGTCAAGTTCTATGCTTCTATTTCACAAGTACTCATCAATGAAAGGGCTACATATGACTCCAGCATTTAAAAGAAACTGCATACTTCATCTTTAAAGAAACATCTAAATTAGACATGCACATGAGGCAACAAGAACGGGGAGTCTTACCTTGGTTACAAATAATGCATAGCTCTTGCAAAGAAAACCAAAATGTCAAGACACTCAGAACACACATACAGGCACACAGGGTCCGGGTAGTGTGAATCCGATCCCAGCAAGGGACAGCTAAGGCAAGAGAAGTGCTCTTAGTAGCATCCACGGAGGTCTCAAGTGTTAAACGAGTCACAGGGAAGTTAACCGTGGCGAGTGACGAGGAAACCAGTACATACAGCACGGCGGAGGAAAATAAATAAATAAATAAATAAATAAATAAAATAATTCCCGAGTGGATGCGCCGGGCTGGGGGAGAGGGAGGGCAGCGGGGGCCCGTCCGCCGGCCCCGATGACTTGCAGAAAGCCCGCAGCCTGCGCTAGGCAGTGCCGGGCTCCGGCGGCTCCCGCGGAGGCAGAGCGGCCGGCGGCTCCCCCATGGCCCGCCGGGACCGCCGGCACCGCCGGGGCCGCCCCGCGCCGCGCTCCGCTCCGCTCCGCCCCGCTGCGCGCTCCGGGCTCCGCTCAGCCGCGCGGGGTCGGCAGCGCGGAGGGCGATGCCGATTGCATCATCTTAAAGGAGTCGGGCCGGGATGGGCGCCCGCGTCCCGCACCGGCACCGGGCAGCGCCGCGAGCGGGCACGGGCGGGCACAGCCGGGCGCCGCCGGGCACAGCCGGGCACAGCCGAGAACCGCCGGGCACAGCCGGGCACCGCCGGGCACAGCCGGGCACAGCCGGGCACAGCCGAGAACCGCCGGGCACCGCCGGGCACGGACGGCGCCGGGCAGCGCGGCAGCACCGCGGGCAGCAGCAGCACCGCGGACAGCGCCGGTCGCCGCCTCACCGGGTCGGCGGCCGGCGGGGCCGGGCAGCTCTGCCTCCCGCCGTTCAGCGCTCCGGTTGCGGCGCAGTCCCTCCCGCTCCGTCCCCTCGGCCGGCAGCGCCCGTCCCCTGCCCGCCCGCAACGTGCCTGTCCCGGCTCCGCGGGGTCCCCGCCGGCGATGCGGGCGGGCAGCGCGGGGCTCCCGGGGAACGCGGCTGCCGGGCACGACCGGGATTCGTCGCCAGGCAGGACCGGGATTCGCTCCCGCTGCCGCGGCTCCTCATGTCCCCGGAGCCGGCAGGGAGGGGACCCGCCGCGGGGCGCGGGAGGGAGGAGGAGGGACCGGGGGCGGCTCCGGCGGTGCGGAGGACTCGCTTTACTTGTGGCTCTCTAACGGGGTGAGCCTCGGGCGCGCCGGCACCGCCACCTCGTGTCCGTCCCCGCTGCTCGGCCCGAGAGCTGCGGGCACGGAGAGCGGAGCCGGCATCCCGCCGGCAGCCGAAACCCAGCGGAGGAGCTGCGGGAGCGGCTCCCCGGAGCACCCCACATCGCCCGGCATCCGCGGGAACGGGCAGCACAGCCCTGCGCCAGCTCAGGGCGCTTCTGGGCAAAAATATTCTGCTCGGAACGATGAGCACATGAGGAAAGAAAGCCTTTTACTCAAACGTCGACCAAAAGCTTTGGAGTGAAGTCTCTGTGTGATGGAGTCACCATGCAGGGGTAGATTTTGCTGACTGCACTTAAGTTCACAGATGCACAGCATATTCTGAGTTGGAAGAGTCAGGGATCATGGAGTCCAGCTCTTAAGTAAACGGCCCACATGGGGATTGAATCCACAGCCTCAGTGTATTAGCACCATGCTGTGACCAGCTGAGGCTGCAGATACTTCAGTGAGATTCTTCTGAAAATGCAGCCATAATTCAAACCAAAATAGCCAAAAAGAATCACTTTCAAGGCTAAGACAGAAAATCATGATTTGTGTACCTACAGACTTTTCAAATTAAATCTGAGAGGTGAATAGTTAATCAAACCCTTTATTTTCACCTTAATTCAATAATTCTGAAGCAACTGCTGAACAGAGTCTGTCTCTCACTTCAGGATCCTTGTTTTCAAACCAGCAGAATCTGGTGCTACTACAGGGCAGTGGCCGCCTGGTTGTGCCTCAGAGAAGAGCCCAAGCCCTGTGCCCTGCCCTTGTGGCTCTGCAGAGCAGCTGAAGCAGTGCAGGTCAAGTGCACCATAACCCCTGCACAGAGGATTTAAAGGTGGGATGTGAGATCATGTTCACTTAAATGTCTTCATTACTTTTTTAAGAGCCTGGTGCAGTGTGTGCAGGCAGGATTTAACTTCTGCATGACCAGCCAGAGGGAACGGCAGCTGCCTCTGGGAGTGGTGGTGCTGTCCCTGTTGCAAGCAGGGAGAACTGCATCAGCTTTTGCAAATATTTCCGTTGTCCATGCTAGTTCATAGGCTGCAATCCGATTAAAATCCATTCTCATAGAGGCAGGGGTGCCATATTGGCAGGGCTGGAAGAACCACTTCCCTCTCCCCAGTAAGAACTGGCGGGTTCAGAGCAGCACGGAAGCATTTGTGATAACAACCAAAGGCCGAGGTTGGGGTGGAGCTCGGCCGGGCGCTGCTCCGGGGCCAGGACACTCTGAGAGGGATGTGCAGGTGCTCGGTGAACGGGGGACAGGAGCTATCCACACCTGGGACTCCTGACGAGCTCTGCCGAGCATCAGGCACGGATTCCATTCCGTGTGATTAGCCAGCACAGACTGCTCTAAGCTCCAAGTCTTTTTGAAACATTATCATCAGAAATGCCCTTTGAAAAGAACAAAAACCTTAGAATTTTAATCACAACAGCTTTAGAAATGCATCTGCACTTTTCAAATAATAATGAAAGCAATTCAGCACCTGCTTTTATTTCTTTACACGGGACATTCCAATCATTTCACTGTAACACAATTTCCTTTGATGAAATGACTTCAGTAGTAAAAGCATCACGTAATGCTCCCCAGCTAAATACGAGCCATGGGCCAAATCCATCAAAATGCAGCCTGAGAGAGTGAAACTTTAAAATCTGGGCCAAATACATGGTGACCTAAATGCAAAATATGTGTCAGGACCACACCAAGGAGCAACTACAGTTCTGATGGAAGAGAAAAGAAGCACCCATCAAAGGGAGGACGATAAAGCACTTCTCACTTCTGACAGATGCCTTCATAACCTTCAGCACAGGCAAGGGAAAATTTAGCTTAAAGTGTATGTTCCAAAAGTCTGTGCTGAAAAGCCAATCCATGAGTGCTGTGACACCATTTGCAGGTTTGAGGTCATTCCTTATGACAAAGCGCTAAACTGGCATTTCAGGAAATCATGGAACAACTGACTTCATCGAGTTTGGTGGGTCTTAAAAATAGATGTCTGAAAAGCGGCAGCAATGAGTGCTAGAAAGGAAGGGCAGCATTACCTGGGCTGGAGTAGCAGCGTGTGTGTGTGTGTATCACCTCCCATCCCCAGAGGAAACACACAGGCTGGAAATTCGAATCAAGTCACCCACACATAGTGAGAAACATGGAAGCTGTTTATCAGCAACAACACAAGGGCTCTGAGGTGCCTGGAGAAGGAGCAATTGAAAGTAGCAGAAACCAAAGTAGTAATTCTGAGGAAAAAATATACCCATGGATTTCGGACAGAAGATTCCACCTAAAAAGCTGCGTGAGAACTTTCGTCACTCTGTGTGATCTTTACACACAATAGTTAAAATAAGAAAGGAAAAAAGAAGAACAGCACTTCCAGTTCCAGGCTTGCACTTTGATTCAGGTACAACTTCAAGGTGCACCTAAGGATCCTTCAGCCCCGTTCCCTGTAACATTCTGTGCTTCTCAGCAGGTTTGTGTCCAAGTACTGAGCCCAGGCAATGTTTCCCAGGGCAGAACTCCATCAAGCCAGTGAGAAGAGGGCACTTTCTGAGAATGGTGGCATGGTAGAGGAATAAGGAAATGTCTGCACTGGGCCTATCGTGGGGGCCAGTGGCTTCCCTGAGAGGCAGAAACTGTGTCCTGCACTGGTGCTCCCAGACAGGGCTGCCAATCCAGCCTCAACCCACGGCAAAGAGCAAAGAACCAATCCCAGACTCCTGCGAGTTCCACCTCTCCAGCAGGGGGGTATCCTCTTCATCACCCAGCTCCAGACATCGAGCTCCCTGCAAGGGAAGCCAGGCAAGAACAAGTGATACCGAGCTAAATCAGAGATTATCCCCTGATCCAGCAGTGTGAATTACACACAGTGAAATTCTCATCTGCTCAAATCCAGCAGTACGTGCGAATGGGAAGCCCTAACAAATCTTTCACTTTGAAGAAAAAGCATAAAGCAACACTAAATGGCTGAGTGTCCCTGAGAAAGGATCTTCCAGCAAAGAGCGTGAGTGCCATGAAGGCGGGTTTATTCACAGAGTAAAGCATTACACAGATTTGCCCTTGATCTTTTATTCATAACACAAGTGCATAATGTATTTTCATCCCAAACAAGCAAAGGGGAAGAGCAGCTTTCCCAGCTGCTCAGGGTGCGAGCACAGGCTCGGAGCAAGGCTCAAATGGAGACAGGACATCGCTTTTTACCATGGTGTATCACACAGAGAGGGGTCACAGCTCCTGCACAGGAAACTCTTTGCTCCTCCTGGCGAGCACCAAACCCACAGCACACACAGAGCACAAGGTCTGAGCCTCCCAAAAGCTGACAGTACGAGGGAATCATCCGTATCAATCACTGCACACAGAGAACATTCCGGAGAATAATTGATATATGTGTGCTGACAACTCCTTTGGAATCCCGTGGCCGCTGTTCAACAACGCAATCTGCTACACAAACAGCCCTGACCCTGCAAGAGAGCCAGCCTGTGCAGGCAGGCAGAGACCTCATGGACACACCGGCAACTGAGGATGAAAATCAAACAAAAATGGCTGCTTTCAGTCTCCCCTCTGCAAGGCGCTGCCTTCCTCCCTCCCTTTCAAGTTCTGCCATAATAAGGCCTATTTCAGCAGACATCTTCCTCCTCTCCCTTTCCCCATCCTCCCAATTCCTCCAAAGATCTTTGAATAATACTTTACTTCTCAGTCTGATTCAAATTATCCTGTTATTAACACTGGTGTAATTATAGTGTGTTTTTTAACATTACAGCTAAAACAAAGCTCTGGTAGCATTATCTTGACACCAGCACTGTGTAACCCAGGTACTGAGTACTTTTATAAGTATTTTAACTCTTCCCAGGTTGGAGACATTTCAGGGTCTCTTGCAAATCCAAATTCCCTGTCCAGGTGGTGTTCAAGGCCAGGTGGGGCCTGGAGCAATCTGGGCTATGGATGGGATGAGTTTTAAGGCTCTTTTCACCCCAAAGCAGTGTTGGATGCTGGCATTGTGTGATAGCCCCCAGTGCAGCTGCAGCTGGTGCCTCAGCAAAGGGACAGTGCCCGGTGCTTCCCCAGGCTGCAGCTCCAGGCAATCCACAGGCTGCCCTTCCCAAACCATCAGGAGGGAGCAGCAGTGCAGCTGCAGTGCCTGCCCTCCCCTTGAACCCACGGGCTGTGCCCCGAGGGCTGGGAATCCATCCTACACGTGATTCCCTACAGCACTGCTGAGATGTCGGTGCAGGGAGAGCTCCTTAATGAAAGCTCGACCTAAGCCGTCAGGAAATTCTAATAATCTAAGCAAACCCAAAGAGATTTCTCGGCAAAGAGCGTTTCCCCCAGCAGATCCCAATTACACAGCCCAGTGCCTGGGATTTGGGTCTCATTTCCCTGCCCAGTGAGCTGCAGCGAGTCACACAGCTCAGCCAAGGGGCACTAAGCCATCAGACGCAGCCCGCACACTGTGCACGTCTTGCGTGAAAGCTGGCATCTCCTCAGCCTTCAAACACTCATTTTCCTAAGGTGTAAATCTGCATGAAGCAGCTTACAGCACAGTTACTGATCTCTGTGATCCGTGCCTGTAATTCCCCACCGTTGCTCCATTCAGCTCCACAAAGTGACACATTTCCTAGGAGCCTGTTCTCAGCAGTGCCATGGACCCTGCACCATCAGATCTGCTTTGCAGGTGAGGTGTGGAACAGGGCTGTGATTTAAATACAGTCATCTCAATGTTACATAAACAAATTTGTAACAAAACAACTGTAACTTTGTCCTGAGCCAAAATGAATTTTAAAAAAGAAAGGAAAAGCATACACAAACTTAAACCAGGGACATGGCCTGTGGAATCTCGTGTGTCCCCACGGCTCATGCTTGGCTCTGGGAGGCTGCCGGAGCTCAGAGTACATCAAGGACAGGATGGGAACGGTTCTAACTCTGAACCTCACCACACACCCCTTCAGCGAGGTGTAAAACAGAGATAAAGCAGCAGTCCTGACTCAGCTCAGTCGGAAGTTTCAGCTACGCTTCCTCAGGTTTTCCCTGGCTGTCCCCTCAAAGCCAGCAAAGCATGGTCACTCCCCTGTGCTCAGCTCTGGGACATGAGAGAGTTAATAAAAAAAATTTCTAATTTACGGGCTTCTAAAGGCTGCTAAAATCCATTTCCCCAGCCCGGGGGATAAACACTGAGTGACACTTGAAGGTGCTTCTTCACATGAGAGTGTTTTCGTAGTGCCAGTCATGTTCTCCTCAATTCCCCCGGATTCCCAGGCCCTGCAGCTCATTTGGGAGAGCCGGGCCAACAGCCGGGCTGTAATAAAGGCAGGAAGATTCACAGCTCTAGCAAAGCTTTCGTGTGGCCACAGGAAAATATTTCTTGCGGACATATGGAAGGGAGCGAAGGGGCTCCACCGGAGCCATACCGACCCCCTGTGGCTAAGCCTGGCCTCGAGGGAAGGCCGGGGTTGAGGGGGGAACGGGGCTGAGGGAGGAACGAACGGGGCTGAGGGAAGAACGAACGGGGCTGAGGGGGGAACGAACGGGGCTCAGGGGGGAACGAACGGAGCTGAGAGAGGCCGGGCTGAGGGCGGGACGAATGGAGCTGAGGGAGGCCGGGCTGAGGGAGGCCGGGCTGAGGGCGGGACGGAGCTGAGGGCGGGACGGAGCTGAGGGAGGCCGGGCTGAGGGAGGCCGGGCTGAGGGAGGCCGGGCTGAGGGCGGGACGGGCTGAGGGAGGCCGGGCTGAGGGCGGGACGGGCTGAGGGAGGCCGGGCTGAGGGCGGGACGGGCTGAGGGCGGGACGGGCTGAGGGAGGCCGGGCTGAGGGAGGCCGGGCTGAGGGAGGCCGGGCTGAGGGAGGCCGGGCTGAGGGCGGGACGGAGCTGAGGGAGGCCGGGCTGAGGGCGGGACGGGCCGGGGCGGGGCCGGGGCGGGGCTGAGGGTGCGGCCGAGACTGGGCGGGGCCGGGCCGGGGCCGGGGCGCTCCCGTCCCGCGCATGCGCGGAGCGGCGCGCGCTGTCCCGGAAGTGGAGGCGCGGCCGTGACACGTCGCAGGGGCCGCGGCGGCGGGAGCGGGGCCGGGCCGGGCCGGGGCCGCAGGTGGGGCCGGGACCCGGGGAGGGAGCGGCACCCCGGGGAGGGAGCACGGGGCAGAGACTGCCCGGAGAACGGGGCGGAGCGGCGGCCGGGCCCCCGGCGCCGCGCGAGGTCCCGGGGCCGAGCGGCGGAGGGGGCCGCGGGCCGGTTCGGGAGCGGTCGGGACTCGCGTCGCTGCTCTCTTGCAGAGGGGGCGATGTCCGGGTTCGACGGCTTCAACACCGAGTTCTTCCAGACCAGTTACAGCATCGAGGACCAGGCGCAGCCCTACGACTACAGCGGGCGGCCGTACAGCAAGTAACTCGTGTGGCCACCCCGGGGCCACGGCATCCCGGGCTCGGCTTGGGGGGACGCCGGATCTTAGCCCGGCCCACCCCAGCCATGGCAGGGACACCTCCCACTGTCCCAGGCTGCTCCAGCCCCAGTGTCCAGCCTGGCCTTGGGCACTGCCAGGGATCCAGGGGCAGCCACAGCTGCTCTGGGCACCCTGTGCCAGGCTCTGCCCACCATCCCAGGGAACAATTCCTGCCCAAGATCGCATCCAGCCCTGCCCTCTGGCACTGGGAATCCATTCCCTGTGTCCTGGCACTCCAGGCCTTTGTTCAAAGTCCCTCTCCAGCTCTCCTCTAGCTCCCTTAGGATACTTCTGGGACAGCCTGTGTCTCCAGGAAAGGTTTGGCACTTCAGCCAACTGCTGGTTTCTGGAAATGCTCTGTTTGATGGAGAGCTGAACTCTGTCTGTAAATGCAGATCCAAAGGAGTTTTGTGTTGAATTCTGTGCCTGGTAGATTTCAGAGCAAGTGTTAGAAGATTGAAAGACAAGTTATGTGAATGATTTTAATTATATGAGTGATCTGCATGTCCTTGGGAGAAGAAATTCTGTTCTTCTGCAGCTCCATCTCCAGTCACCCACTTGGGAACTAGTAATTAGTGTCACCTAAGTGAGCCTGCAGTGTCCTGCTGAGTCCCAGGCTGCAGCAGGGAGGTGTGGTGGGTGTTCCTGGGCCAGGGAGATCCTGGCAGCCCTGTGTGAACGTCCAGCCTCGGGCTGAGGGCTTTGTCCCCTCCATGTGACCCCTGAGATGGATGGAGGAGGTCAGTGCCATTTGTGACCTGAACAGGATCACGGGGCTGGACTCTGCTAACGCGAGGAGCTCTGCATTTTCCTTCCTTCTGTTTCCATAGTTAAAGATTCTGGAAAAGTTTATGGAAATGTCTGTGGTTAGACTTGGGATGGATTAGTGGCAAGAACAGTTTGTTTAGGGCAGAGGGTGGCTTTGATTGGGGTTTTGTGTGGAGGACCTGTGGGACTGTTGAAGACAGAAGGAAGGGTTTGCGCTGGGGTACTGACTGGAACCAGCTTTGCCTTGCAGGAGGTGTCTCAGCAGCAGCTCTGGGTGTGCCCTAACGTGGGGTTGTGCTTTGCAGGCCCTATGGAGGCTACGAGTACCCCCAGCAGGGTGGCTTTGTGCCCCCTGACATGATGCAGCAGCAGCAGCCCTACACGGGGCAGATCTACCAGCCCACGCAGGGCTACACTCCAGCCTCAGCACAGTCTTTTTATGGAAGCAACTTTGAGGATGAGCCTCCGCTCTTAGAAGGTATAACTTTGCTGTGGCCGAAATCCAGAACTCCTCCTAGTTTGGGGATGAGTTGGTAGCAGTGTGTGGATTCCCTGCTGCTGGGAGTGCTCAATGTGTTTGGAATTCCCACTGATTGTTGGGTTTTTTTGAGCCTGTATTTTGGCGCGTGAAATCCTTGTTCCTGTGCGAACTTCTGCAGTTGGAAATTTGTGTTTTCTTGCTTTGCGCCAGCTACTCCGTGGCAGATTAAATCACTTAACTGGGAGAGCTGACTCTGTGACAAAACACTTAATATTCCTCTTGTTGTAAATAATAATTGTAACTGCCCACGTCTGTAAAACAAGTGGCTGCAGGTCCTTTGAGCTGATTCTTGGTTAGAACAGGAATGTTTCATTGCTAACAGGGAATGCTAAACACTGCAGAAGTGCCTGTGTGGGGTACAGCCCCTGCAGAGTGCCAGGCTGGATATTCACCTGAGTCTGCCTCGCTGGGATCAGCTTCCAGCTTGTTTCTGTTATTTTTCAGTTCCAAACTGAACAAACCCTCCCTGTTACTGGGTGGACAGACAGGCATCTGTCACACCTGTCCCCAGGCATGATACCTTCCACCCCCTGGACATTTTTATTAAAAATACTACTTTGTTTACATAAATAAATCAGGGAACTGGGCTGGAGGGACCTCTGTGAACCCAGAACTCTGTGCTTGGGCTTTTCCCTGGTCCTTCAGAAACCACCTGGGCACTTCCCAGCACCTGAGGAATGTGTGGAGGCAGCGGGGGGAAAGAGGGGAGGGCTCAAATCCCTGGTGCCCATCACGGATCTGGGGGAGATGGGAAGTGGGGAAGCAGGGAAGACAAAGGGTGGAGCAAGTGGGGCAGCAGGAGGGGCAGAAATGAAATCCATGTTCTGTTCACTTGCAGAATTGGGGATCAATTTCGACCACATCTGGCAGAAAACACTAACGGTGCTGCACCCCCTGAAGGTGGCTGACGGCAACATCATGAACGAGACGGACCTGGCCGGGCCCATGGTGTTCTGCCTGGCCTTTGGGGCCACCCTCCTGCTGGTGAGGGGGTGCTGGGGGGCGTGGGAGGGGGCTGCAGCCCCTGCAGGGTTACCAGAGCCCTGGGCACGGGGGCCAGGAGAGCTCGTCCTTTTCAGGGAGGGTCCTCAGTGGGAAGGGACCCCCAGGGATCACCAGAGTCCGGCTCCTCACCCTGCACAGGACAAAGATTTGTGTGTGCATGGAACGGAGGAGGCACTGGCGCCTCTCACAGTGGTGGGATGGGTGAGCTCTGACACACCAGGTGGGAATTCAGTGCCAGGTCAGTCTGGAGCAAAGCTGCTTTCACTCTGTATTGCTCAGTGGGCCGGCACTGCTGGAGCCTGCTCAGTTTCCTAAATGAGCTTAACTGGAATAAGACTGTGCTTTAGTGACTCATGAGTGTCAGTGGTGGGGTGACAGCAAACAGGGTTCCTTGGCATTGAAAGCTTCAGCGGTTTTCATCTGTTTTAACTTTAAATGCTTCAGGCACTGCTTTTCATTTCTGCCTAAAATTTCACGTTGCTGTGACAGTTAAGACACACTTTGGTACCAAGGGGACTTCAAGCCTACTTTAATAAGTAACTTTTATTTATGGAAAGTAGGCCAGTCAAATTAATGAACATGTTTATAATAGATATGTTTGAATTTATTTTTCCTAAAAATTTATTTCTCTTGTGTGCTTTTTAAAAAAAGCCATGGAATGTGGTGAAAGGAAGTGGGCTGAGCCTGGCACAGAGGTGGCAGCAGGTGGCATTGTTTCCTGTGCTGCTTGGGAAGGAGGAGAGCCGGGCCTGAGCACATCCAGTTTGGAAGTTGTTGGAGGGGGACACCCTGGAAGCTGCACAGCCCCGTGTCCTGCAGGGGTGCCTTGGGCAGGTGCTGGAAGGGAAGCATCAGGCTCAGCCTGGGAAAACCAGGAGATGCCTGAACACATGGACATAACCCGCGTGTGCTTCCGTGTGCTTGTGAACAAGCAAACTTTGGGTTTGGCTTTTTAAAGTCTCCCTCAGCTAATCCCGAGTTCACACCCAGTGCTCGCCAGCTCAGTCTCAGCTGGTCCTGGGATTTTTTTATCATTTTCCTTGTGCCATAACTTCGTGCATTCTAACACAAATTAAAGGATTTCATCCCTGGGTTTGTCAATAAGTTCCTGAATTACAGTTTTGTTGTCTTTACACACCAGTTCTGTAAAGATCATTATTGCAAGTAATCAGTTAGCATGAGAAGTCCTTGATTAAAACCTAAACAGTTCCTGGGCTGAGATCAGAAAACAACAGTCAGATCAGAACTCGTTCATTAAGATCCACAGGAGGAATTCCAGGCTCCTGGAGCTGGAGGTGTCCTGGGGCTCTGGGGGGAAACACTCCCTGTGGGATGGGAGTGAGGGAGCTGGGGCTGGGGGACAATGCCTGTGCCCACCCTTGCTCTGTGCCAGGGTGGGTAGATCTGTTCCCCGTGCTGGTTCCATCCTGATCCCATCCTGTGGCAGTTCCATCCTGTGCTGGTTCCATCCTGATCCCACCCTGACCCCATCGCCGTGCTGGTTCCATCCCATGCTGGTTCCATCCTGTGCAGTTCCATCCTGACCCCGTCCCGTGCTGGTTCCATCCCATGCTGGTTCCATCCTGACCCCGTCCCGTGCTGGTTCCATCCTGACCCCGTCCCGTGCTGTTCCATCCCGTGCAGTTCCATCCTGACCCCGTCCCGTGCTGTTCCATCCCGTGCAGTTCCATCCTGACCCCGTCCCGTGCTGGTTCCATCCCGTGCTGTTCCATCCCGTGCAGTTCCATCCTGACCCCGTCCCGTGCTGGTTCCATCCCGTGCTGTTCCATCCTGACCCCGTCCCGTGCTGGTTCCATCCCGTGCTGTTCCATCCCATGCAGTTCCATCCTGACCCCATCCCGTGCTGGTTCCATCCCATGCTGGTTCCATCCCGTGCAGTTCCATCCTGACCCCATCCCGTGCTGGTTCCATCCCGTGCAGTTCCATCCTGACCCCGTCCCGTGCTGTTCCATCCCGTGCAGTTCCATCCTGACCCCGTCCCGTGCTGGTTCCATCCCGTGCTGGTTCCATCCCGTGCAGTTCCATCCTGTGCAGTTCCATCCTGACCCCGTCCCGTGCTGTTCCATCCCGTGCAGTTCCATCCTGACCCCGTCCCGTGCTGGTTCCATCCCGTGCTGGTTCCATCCCATGCTGGTTCCATCCCGTGCAGTTCCATCCTGACCCCGTCCCGTGCAGTTCCATCCTGACCCCGTCCCGTGCTGGTTCCATCCCGTGCTGGTTCCATCCCGTGCAGTTCCATCCTGACCCCGTCCCGTGCTGTTCCATCCCGTGCAGTTCCATCCTGACCCCGTCCCGTGCTGGTTCCATCCCGTGCTGGTTCCATCCCGTGCTGGTTCCATCCCGTGCAGTTCCATCCTGACCCCGTCCCGTGCTGTTCCATCCCTCCGTTCCCCCCTGACCCGCTGTGCCCCTGCAGGCTGGCAAGATCCAGTTTGGGTACGTGTATGGGATCAGCGCCATCGGCTGCCTGGGCATGTTCTGCCTGCTGAACCTGATGAGCATGACCGGGGTGTCCTTCGGCTGCGTGGCCAGCGTGCTGGGCTACTGCCTGCTGCCCATGATCCTGCTCTCCTCCTTCGCCATCGTCTTCTCGCTGCAGTAAGTGCTGCCGCTGGCACCGTGGGCAGGGAAATCACCGAGAGGGATTTCTGCCTTCAGTGCTGGGGCTGTGTGTGATTTGAATGTGACAGGGATCTTTAGTAAGGGCAAGAGTTAATTATCGGTGGCTTTGGGTGTTTACTGGGGGCAAAGGGGGGTGAATCCTGGCTTTGCCTCTAAGTCAATTAACAGCTTTTGAATACATAGACTCCAAGAGCAATCTCAGGTTTGTTTTCAGCCAGCTCTGAGTCTGACAGGTCTCAGCACCAGTAAAGTCTGAAAGGAGTTATTATTGAAGATGCAAATTAGGTTTTTACAAATACAAGAAAATGAGAGTGATTCCTCTTGGCTCTGTGAATTTAGGGACTGAAAAGAAACAGCTTGCCACAGTTCTTTTACTCACTGCTTTGAAATTTTGTATGCACAGAGTTCATTTGGAGGGGGCTTTCTACCATCATAATTGACTGATAGTGTTCTAAAATTCTGGAATCCCAGAATGGTTTGGAGTAGAAGAGCTCATCCAGCCCCTCCCCTGCCATGGCAGGGACGCCTTCCCCTGTCCCAGGCTGCTCCAAGCCCAGTGTCCAGCCTGTCCTTGGGCACTGCCAGGGATCCAGGGGCAGCCACAGCTGCTCTGGGAACCCTGTGCCAGTGCTTTCAGTGGGAATATTTCATTTAATGCCAATTGCTGAAATTCATCAGAACGTGCACAAGCTGTGGGATGAGTCCGGGTGTGACTCCTACAGGTGGATTTACACAGGGCTCACAGGAGTTCTCCTCTTTCTGCCTCTCCAGGGGGACGATGGGGATCATTCTCACGGCTGGAATTATTGGCTGGTGCAGCTTTTCCGCCTCCAAGATCTTTATCTCTGCCTTAGCCATGGAGGGCCAGCAGCTGCTCGTCGCCTATCCCTGCGCGTTGCTGTACGGAGTCTTCGCCCTCATCTCCGTCTTCTGAACAGACTCTGGGGGACTCCAGGGGGCCAAAAGGAAAATCCCAGCTTGGAACATGGACTTGGACCAGAAACAGCTGCAAACAACTGTCTCGTGTTGCTATCATGAAACTTAGACTTGTTTGAATCACCTGGAACAATGGAAAATGTCTCGTGTTCACTTTTTTAGGACTTGGAAAACTGTTTTCAATGACCTGGGGAGTCCAGAGCTTTAATACGTGTTCATGCTTATCAAGTTCCTGTGATTTCTTTCCCATTCCTAGATCTTTAGAAAAAGTAACTTTCGGTTGTTTATTTGAGGGTTGTGATTTTTGTTCATTTTGTTTTGTTTTGTAGGGGAGGGCGAAGGGTTGCAGTTATAAATTGGTCGATTTTTATCCAAAACAGTTAAAGGAGCTGCTGTGGATTTGGGGGATTTTGGATAAATCTGCGAGAAGGAGGAACCTGTTTCCTGACCCCTCTCACCAAAAATGCACAAATGAACAAAAGTAATTGGAGTATTTCCTGTATTTTAACCAATATCCTCCTAAGCTCTCCAGTCTCAATTATTTGTTTGTTTACTGTGAGAGTATTTCAGGATTTAAGAAACTTAAACTATGAAGTAGAAAACAGATGCTTAAAAGTGAAAGGGATCTGTAATTCTGTGACACTTGAAACCTGACCACATTGGGGTGTCTGTAGCTTTATGTTAGCTGGGTTTCTGAAGGAGGCTGGCAGAGGTTCCTTCCCTCATGGTGCACATTCTGCTGGATGAAGAGGAATCTCTCTCGCAGTACTTCCAAGGAAAACACCATTTGGAAAACGTTATGCTTGTCAGTATTGTAGTTATTGTAAAATAATTTAAGGCACATTGATTAAATTTTCCTTAAATTTTGAAAAAGGTGTTTGATTTTCCTAATCTTTATTTTTGATGTTCACTTACTAAAATAGAAACTTTCACGTTGAAATGAAATCACATTTAAAATCGAATTCATTGGGTGGATTTGGGGTTTGCTTCAGTGAGCGAAGAGCAGGAGGGAGCCCCTGCCCTGTGTCTGTGCAGATCAACGGCATTGATTGCCAGTGAGCCTAATTAAACACAGTTCTAGGGCACAGAGGAGCTCCGTCAGCTGCTTGAGCCAGTCAGGTTCTAACCCTGTACTTTGGGAACACTTACACTTATTCCAGAGGGGAAGTTCTTAAAGCTTTGCGCTGACTCCGTAGGTACCTTTCAGGGTGATCACCTGGGTATTAAAATATTATAAATAATGTTTTCTTTCACCACAGCATGAGCAAACTTCAGTGCACAGGAAAAACAACTCAGTGTTGCCCGGGCAGCAGTGCTGCTGAGTTTGGAGAAACCATAGGAGAAGGGATTTAATTAGATTTAAATGCTCACAAAGTCAGCAGTGGAGATCATTGCACATTCTACTCCAGCACTGAGGGTTGACCCAGGAGTTTCCAGGAGCGTTTTGTGTTCCTCTGTGCAGAATTTAGCAGTTTGTAACTGAATTTCTAAGTGGTCTCTGGGGAGCAGAGGATCAAACACTTGACTTCATGGAGGACTTGATAAAAACCAGTGTTATATCTAGAGAGGTTGTCTTAAATACCCCAAACTTCTGGAACAGTAATTAATGTGATTGCATTGACTCTTTATTGCCTTCCCAAAATCGATCCCATCGATTTTCCTTAATGAATTTTTGTCCTAGTTCTTGCTTCGATTTCAGTTACATTTCAGATGATTCAAGCTCCCCATCCCATAGTCTGTCAGGATTTGGGGCTGTAGTTCTGTGCTCCCACATTTGCCTTTCACAATTAGTGGGACTTTTCCTTCTCCCCCGGGTTCAGACAAAGTGCCAGCACCACTTCTTCATCCTGCTTTGGCTCTTTTTGTGTTGTTCAGCTTAAAGCACTCTAACAAATGCTGGGGTTGCTTTTTCCAACCCACTTTTGTTATTCCCCCAATCTCAAAATCGTGTCCTGCCCTGCAAGAGCTGCGAGTTGCCTTTCCCAGTTTGTCCGTGGTCACCCCAGGCTGTTGATGGGGTGACAGTGGCTCTGGTTTTCGGGTCCCTTGTGCTGTGGCAGATTCTGCCCCGATTCTGTTTTGTTCATACCAGCAAGTTCCAGGGCACGTCCTGTGCCAGCCCCGTGTTTTTAATGTGCTGCTCTACCTGTTACCCCTTGTGTTCCTGGAGTACCCTGAGCCTGGCTCCAGGGAGAGCCCTGGAACATTCCAGGGAGTTCTCTGTGCATGGAGCACCTGGGACTGCAGCTGGAATGTGCCCGGTGTGTGAGGGCTGGGCACAGCCTGCTGCTGCTCCTGTGCTGCCCCAGTTCCTGCCAGCAGCAGCGTTCAAGGTTTGTTACAGGTTTTAGGGACTGGGGTGGTTTACGAACTGCCGAGCTTTGGTCCCACGGCCCGGGTGATGCCCAGACACGGGGACAAAGCCAGAGCCCGTCCCCCGAGCCCCTGGGATGCTCCGGGCTGTGCAGTGTGCTTCTGCTGCTCCTGCTGCTGCTCCTGCTGCTCCTGCTGTCCCTGCTCCCATCCCCTTCTCTATTCCTGCCCCTGCCCCTGCTGT
Organism: Hirundo rustica; assembly: GCF_015227805.2. Lineage (NCBI taxonomy): Eukaryota > Metazoa > Chordata > Aves > Passeriformes > Hirundinidae > Hirundo > Hirundo rustica. The sequence goes on from NC_053463.1 coordinate 690,003, forward strand.
TCTTTCCCCTGTCCCTGCTGTCACTGCTCCCATCCCTGTTACCCTGGTTTTTCTGAGTTTTTTATAGCCTTTTGATTTTTCATAAAATGAAGTCAGATCTTTTTAGTTACTGTACAATATTAAAAGCAGTTCTACCTTTTTCCCACAGATGTAACATAAACAAATCCTTTGTTTTTCATTCTCTGTCCTTTGTTTGCATATTTCTAACCTGAAAACAATTGCAACTGACGGCTGGTCTGGCCACTGAGGCTGAGGGGTGAAAACTCCAGAAGCCAATCTTCTGCTAGACCCACAAATGTATAAAAAGTAAGAAATAAACAAAGAGGCTCTCTCTCCGCCTGGATTCAGCCTTGAGCCGGATCGGAGAAGGACCTCTGCCCTGCGGAACCTCTCTCTCCGTGTGACTGCTTTGTGTGTCTCGGTAACACATCCCTGTCCCTATTCCTGCCCCTGCTGTCCCTGCTGTCCCTGCTCCTATCCCCGTCCCTATTCCTGCCCCTGCAGTTCCTTCCCCTGTCCCTGCTGTCCCTGCTCCCATCCTGTCCCTGCTGTCCCTGCTGTTCCTTCCCCTGTCCCTGCTGTCCCTGGTCCCATCCCCGTCCCTATTCCTGTCCCTGCTGTCCCTTCCCCTGCCCCTGCTCCCGTCCCGTTCCCGTCCCTCCCGCAGCGGCGCAGGGACGGATGCTCCCCGGGCTCTGCTGTTCGCGGCTCCTCCGCCGGGTGGGTCTGCAGGACTCCGATTGCTCCGGGAGCCCGGGCACAGAACCCCGGCACGGCTGAGGGGAAAAGCTCTCCCGGCCCACCAAACCCGACCTGTGCCCCGTCCCCACCTTGTCCCCGCAGCCCCTGGGGATCCAAACCTCCCCGGGCAGTGTTTCCGCACCTTTTCCAGGCGGGAATTCCTGCTGGCTCCACGTCAGGGCACCGATGTGCCGCAAACAGCGGAGTACCGCGATCTCACTGCTGCGCTCAGAGCGGCTGCTGGCTTGGAGCAGGGCTTGGGAAGCCTTTCCCTGCTCCTGGCCTCCCTGCTGGTGTCCCACAGCAGCACGGTGCCCTTCCCTGCGGTCACAGCAGGGATCTGTGCTGGCCCTGTGTCCCTGGCAGCAGAGGGATCCGTTCCAGCCGTGAGCGGGATGCTGCAGCGCCCGGGACCCCTCCTGGGGATGGGGAACCTTTGCTGTGTCTCATTCCTCGGGTAACAGGGAATAGTTCTGAGGGGATTCCGGCACCTTCAGCCAGAAGTCACTGATGGATTCACACGTCTGCACAGCCGAGATGACAATTCTGACACCATGGGGAGTTTATTTCTGTTAATTTATTTAATTATCGGCTTCAAATATCAGGGTCTGTGTGGGGGTTTTGTTGCTCTGGCCTCTCCTCATTTCATTTCTTCATCTCTGGTGGTTTCCCTGTCATTGCTGGATACACCATCAGAATTAAGTTTCCGGTGTGCATATTGACAAAAGAGAAGATAATAATTACAAATGGTTGATCAGTTCAAGCCCACAACATTGGATTAATCCTTCCCTCCTTCCCACCACCGTTAATTCAGAATAAATTTGCAGCAATCAAGCGATCTTCACTCATGTGCTGATGATCTTCATGATCTGCCTGAGCTTTAATGGAGCTTAAAAGCCCTAATTCTGCCTCAAATCTATTCTTAGTGTTGTTTCAGACCTGAATGCAGAGCTTGAATGTGAAAATGCTGCTCTGGGCTACATCTTAGCTGGGATTAGTCTCCCCACGCAGTCAGTGGGGGCCCCACTGGGGGCTGGGGAAGTGTGGGGTGGCTGGGATGGGATGGGATGGGATGGGATGGGATGGGATGGGATGGGATCAGTGAGATGGGATGGGGTTGCATCCCTGCTGCTCCTCAGATCCCCTGCAGGACACAGGGTTTGTCTCCAGGGTGCCAGCAGGAAATGAAGCCCCAGGGCTGGCACGGGGCTCTGGGGGAACCCCCAGGAAGCTCGGGGAACTGTGGGGATCACGCAGAGCACAGAGACAGTCTCCTGTTGGGAAACAGCAGGGTCTGCCTTCAGCTGTCTCCCTGCTCCTGCCTCTGCACATTCCCTGTTTGCTCCCTGGATTGCTGAGCCGGTGGTGGAATAACCACTGAGGCCCTTTCTTGGGCCTTCCTTATTTTCAGAGCAAACACAGGCACAATTCCGGACCCTGGAGGAAAGACAGCGAAGCTGAATTTTGGACCTGTAAAGTGCTGGCAGCAGCGAGATAACACCCATTAAAGCCATCAGGCTGCAGCTATGAAACCTCTGCAGTTTACCCAGTAATTTGTCTGGAAGGCTGTTCCGAGGGAGCTTTTTCCATGGAAACCTGCAGTGTGATCCCCCAAACAACTCCCGGCTCTCTGCCGCGGCCGGGCTCGTGTTTGATCCCACCCAGCTCTGTTGGCTGGGTTGCCATGGCCCCGTTCTCCCTCCAGACCCGTTCGATGGAGCCCCGCAGGGATCGGGGCCGGGCTGTGCCCGTCCGTGGGGAACGAGCCGGGCAGGGGGATGGAGGGGATGGGGGGGATGGAGGGGATGGGGGGTTGGTGGGGATGAAGGGGATGGAACATTGCCTGCCTCTGCCTAGCCTCTGCCCATCTGTCCATCCCCTGTCCATCTCCTGCCCATCCCGTGTCCATCCCCTGTCCATCCCCTGTCCATCCCCTGTCCATCTCCTGCCCATCTCCTGCCCATCCCGTGTCCATCCCCTGTCCATCTCCACCCCCTGCCGTGGGGTCACCGCTCCGGGGGACGCGGGGATCAGCTCAGCGCAGCCCTGCAGGACCTAAAGCCAGCCAGGGCCACCAAAGCGGGGACAGCGCTCGGGGCCAGGAGCGGGTGCCACTAGATGGCAACCGGAGCTTGCGATGGGACAATCCCAGCTGGAGCGCTCGGGCTGCGCGGGGCTGCGGGCGTCATCCGTGTCCCGGGCACTGCCCGCGGGGCCAGCACCGCAACGGGACAGGGATGGACGGGGGACGGACGGGGGATGGACAGGGGATGGAGGGGGGATGGACAGGAGATGGAGAGGGGATGGAGGGGGGATGGACAGGAGATGGAGAGGGTACGGAGGGGGGATGGACAGAAGATGGATACGGGATGGACAGGAGAGGGACACGGGATGGACAGGGGATGGACAGGAGATGGACAGGGCATGGACAGGAGATGGACAGGGGATGGACAGGAGGGGACAGGCAGGAGCCGGGCAGGAGCAGGGCAGGAGCAGACCCCGGAGCTGCTCCTGCAGAGCCCGGCTCTGCTGTGTCCTCGCTCCCTTCACTCCCAGCAGAATCCAGTCCCTGCTGTTAGACTCGCAGCAGGGCCAGGGAGCTGCAGGAGGGGACAGGAGGGGACAGGAGGGGACAGGAGGGGACAGGCACCGAGGCAGAGCCCCCGCTCAGCAGGGCTGGGGGACAGCCCAGCACACACATCCCGAGCTGGGGCTGCTTTTGGACACTCACTGGGGACGTGTTTGGGACATTCAGGATGTCGGAGCACAAGGAGAGAAACCCTGCCTTTGATCTGTGAATTACCCAAAGTTTCCCCCTATGCAGGGGTCGCATTTTTAAAGAAATTGAAGGGGTTGTTTTCTGTTTTCTGTTCCCAGGCTCTGTGCCTGCTGACCCAGCCCACGATGGCTCCAGGTCCTGCAGGAGCCCAGAGCATCACTGGGATCCACACAGAGCCCGGATTCCAGCTCTGTGCCACCCCGGGGGCAGCCCTGGGGCACGGGGCGAGTGCGCACCCTGCTCCTCCTCATCCTCCCAACAGCAGCTCCAAATCCTGTGGAAACCGTGCTGAAATAGCCAGAAAGGGGTGGAGAGGATGATGGGTTCTGGCCGACGGCCACTTCCCTTAGCAGGGAAAAGTTACTGGCTGTTCTAGTGACCTCCACAGCCATTTAACCAGCTACACTTAATTATGCTGAGTAATATGAAAAATTCCCTATATTCTGCAAGCAAATTCCTCCTTGGTCAATGGAAAGCAGAAATCCAGCGGAGCAGGGAAATGCCTGTGCCTGACAGCGCTGCCTTATAATCTATTTTTAACTGAATTTCTCCATCTCCTTTGTAAAGAAATAACACTTCTTCATTGCCTCTGGCCATAATTAATGTGCCATAGCTCAAGTCCAAGAGACATATAAAACCAGACTTTAAACAGAGCATTAGCTTTCAAGCAGAGCAAATAATTTTGCGGGAAAAAAAAAAAAAAAATAGTGTTTTCTAGACTTAAAACTCTTCCCCCTGGTTTTCATTAAGGCCCTTCAGCTGCTCAAACACGGAACGCGCCTCCCCCAGCCCTGTGCTGGTCTGAGCACGTCCTTCCCCACGGGCTGAGGAGCTGCTGTGGGTGCAGCTTTCCCCAGGGATCCGGGCAGCGGGAGCAGCCAGGGGGGCTCACCTGCTGCCCCCGCCCCTGGCTCGCTCGGTTTGAGAAGAACGCTGCCGATTTCCCTGCAAAAAGAGGAGTACAGAGGAGGAGAAATACCTGAACATGTTTAAAGCTGTGCTGAGTGATCACCCACAGCTCCCAGTGACCCGAGGAGCAGAGTCCTGCTGGAGCAGGAGAAAAACACTTCAGATCGAGCACATCTGGACAGTAACAGCTCCTACACAGGAGCTCCAAGGAGACTCTCAGGGGTGCTGGAGCCTGGCAGCAGCAGCTCCCCCCCAGTCCCACCCCCTGCAGCCCCCTCAGCCCCGGCTCTGCGGGGCCACAGCAGCACCAGCAAAGGGTCACATCCTAAAGGGGCCAGGGAAATGGGGCAGAGGCCCTGCAGAGACCCCTCCCCGCCTGCCCCCGTGCCCCCTGCCCAGCTGGGACCCTGTGCCCGGCCCAGCTCTGCCCTGGGGCAGCACAGAGCACCCTGCTCCTGCCAGCCTGCTGGGCTGGGCACGGGACAGAGAGAGGCCAGAGAGGGGCCAGGAGGCTGCAGGCGTGCCTGTGCCCATGGGCCATGGCATGGCATGGCACAGAATAGAATATTCGGGCCGGAAGGGATCTGCAACAATCATCTGGCTGATCTGATGGGCCCTGTGTGCCCCGTGCCCACAGCTGCCCCCCGTGTGCTCGGTTTGCCCATCGCCACAGGAACTCCCAGGGTGCTCAATGTCCCCACACCCACAGGTGCCCCCACATTCACAGGTGTCCCCTCGCCCACAGGTGCCCTCATATTCACAGGTGTCCCCTCGCCCACAGGTGTCCCCATGCCCACAAGTGTCCCCTGTGCCCACAAGTGTCCTCTTGCCCACAGGTGCCCCCACATTCACAGGTGTCCCCAAGCCCACAGGTGTCCCCTGCCCCGCTGCCCCCAGCCACCCTCTGCTGTTTCTCAGTGCAGCCAGGGGTGCTCTGCTTTCCCTCTGGGGCTCTCTTTGCGGGCAGGGAGGGCACTGGGTGCAGGTGAGGCTTTTCTGGGCTGTTGGATGTGACAGAGAGCTCCTCCGGGCTGTGCAGAGGGGACTGAGGCAGCAAAGAGCTGCCTGGTGCTGCTGGAGCCCTTCCTCTGGCTGTGTTCCCCGTGTTTCGGGGTTCCTGGGGCTGTGTCTGGGTTCCTGGCCTCACTCTGGGGGTGCCCCGGGACGGGGGCTGTGCCCCTCGGGCTCTGTGGGTGCTCGGGGCTCTGCTGCACACCCCCAGGAAGCCCAGCCTCACTTCAGGATGTGCTGTATGGTAAAATATGTTGTTATGGCAACTCAAGTCCTAAAAATAGACCTGGGAGAAAAAGATGATGTACATAAAAATGACCACGTTTTGCTTTAATTAGGTTTGAAACGCTTTTTGTGTGAAGAATTCTGAAGTTCCTGTGCGAGTTTTGCTGTGTCTGTAACTCTGAGCCTGGAAGGGTCGGGCACTCTTAACAACAACAATAATAATGATAACAACAACAATAACAACAACAACAACAATAATAATGACAATAACCACGCAGTCCTGCCCCGGCGGCCCCGGTGCAGCTCTCTGCCTGCAGATGCCCCGGCTGTGCCCTGTGTGCCCCTGCCCGGGCTGCAGGGACAGCGACCCTCAGCCAGGCTTGGAACCGCCGGGGAGAGGAGGGGTTTGTGTCAGAATCCCAGCTGCAGCCGCAATCCCTTCTTGAGTTCTGACTGAACTTCCCTGGAGCCGCCCGGGGCTGGCACTGCCAGAGCTGCCAATTCCCGGGGCAGGACGGGCTCCCATCCATCCCCAGCCCGGCCGAGGGCACGCAGGGTCTGTGCCCACCCTGCCGCTGCCGCTGCCCCCTCCCTGCCCGGCCCCGGGGCGGGAACACCCTCGGGGCAGGGCAGGGGATGCTGGAATGCCCCGGGCACCCCTCTCAGCCCTCCACAGCTGGGGCAGCCCCGCATCCTCCGAAAGACAAACATCTGGAGAAGGGGCCGCAGAGAGGAAACTTTCCTCGGTACAGAGGGAGAGCTGTGAGCGTCAGCTGCGCGGGCTGTGTGTATGAAAGGCAGCATTTAATTAAATAAAGATAATGTAAATAGAAATCTGCCTCGGCTCGCTGTGTGCCACAGAGGGAAGGAGCTGCCAAGGAGCAGGAGTTCCCTGCCTGGCTCCAGCTGCCAGCAGGAACAAATCCCCTGCCCAGGCTGGGCCGTTTCTCTCTGTGTGTATGGACACATAAATAGGTGTATGTGTGTTTACCGTGCGCTGCAATTCCTTAGGTGCCATAAATTTCGTGCCTCTTCCAAATATTTGAGCACTCCTGTGACCTTCTAACCAAAACAGGCAGAGTAAACTGTATGCAATCTATATGTGCAGGGGCTGTCAGCGAGAGCTAACATTTACCCAGAGTCGGGGCTGTTTATATTGCAGCAGCATGAAAAATGGCAAATCCGGAGCAGAGAGGCTGCTCCCGGCGGGAGGCCCTGGGAATGTGGGGAAGGGATGGCCTGGGATGGGACAGAGCCCCTGGGATGGGACAGAGCCCCTGGGATGGGACAGAGACCCTGGGATGGGACAGAGCCCCTGGGATGGGACAGAGACCCTGGGATGGGACAGAGACCTCGGGATGGGACAGAGACCCTGGGATGGGACAGAGCCCCTGGGATGGGACAGAGCCCCTGGGATGGGACAGAGACCTCGGGATGGGACAGAGCCCCTGGGATGGGACAGAGCCCCTGGGATGGGACAGAGACCTCGGGATGGGACAGAGACCTCAGGATGGGACAGAGACCCTGGGATGGGACAGAAGCCCTGGGATGGGACAGAGACCTCGGGATGGGATAGAGCCCCTGGGATAGAACAGAGACCCTGGGATGGGACAGAGCCCCTGGGATGGGACAGAGACCTCGGGATGGGACAGAGCCCCTGGGATGGGACAGAGACCCTGGGATGGGACAGAGACCTCGGGATGGGACAGAGCCCCTGGGATGGGACAGAGACCTCGGGATGGGACAGAGCCCCTGGGATGGGACAGAGACCTTGGGATGGGACAGAGACCCTGGGATGGGACAGAGCCCCTGGGATGGGACAGAGCCCCTGGGATGGCCTGGGATGGGATGGAGCTGTGCCCCTGGGATGGAGCATGGAATGATCCAGGGGTCAGAGCATGAAATGACCCAGGGGATCAGAGCATGGAATGACCCAGGGCCATGCTCAGCCGGGGTCACACAGCAACAGCCGAACAAAAGCACAGATTCCTTGCAACAGAAACAAAATTTCTGGGAGAAATATATATGATAACAGTAACAACCCTCTCCTCTGTCAGGAAAATTTCTGGGCCACCCAACTCCTTCTTCCTGTCCTGGGGCTCCAGCCGCACTCTGGAGTTTAGATCTCCCTGGAGAGCCAGGTTTAGGTGCTGGTACCTTCTGGGTGCTGTGAATGCCAGGGGAGAGCCAAGCTGGCTGCGAGTGCAGCTCTGTGCAGCTGCCAGCAGTGCTGGCCAGCACGGCCCTGAAATTAGGGACAAATAGGCAGGAGTACATTTTGTGCATGTAGTGTCTGCTGTTGACTCAATATTTCAGCTCAACATATTTACCTGAATATTCATAGTCACTCCGAGGTGGCTGCACCTCCTGAGCTCGGCTAATCATTTAAATTCTGGTAACGGCACCGCTGTGCTCCAGCGCCCAGCGTTGTGCACTGGGCACCCCTCGGCTTCCAAAAACCCCAAAACACAACGGCAGCACCGGTGGCACGGAGCCAGCAGCCTGGCTGAGGGTTCCCTTTCCCAGTGGAAGCCCGGAGGTCCCACGGGGGTCGGGTCAGGACCCCCCAGCAGTGGGAGCTTGGAGTGAAGCCCTGAGGGCAGAGCTGGCCCTGAGCTCCCCTCTGGGTTTCCCGGGGAGCAGATGGTGCTGGGGTGCTGCTGAAGCTCAGTGTCACCTCAGCTAATCCTCGCTGAAGTTTGGAGGTTCCTGTGGCTGCCAGCTCAGCTCTGGCAGCGGGATCTGGCACCAGGGAGCCAGGAGCCAGTGTGGGGCTCAGGGACAGACACCAGCACCTGGGCTGTTTTGTGTCTGAACGGGAACCGGAGTTCCTCAGAAGGAGAGAAGGGAACAGAAATGAAAAACAAACAAAGATAAAATTTCCTCTCCCCCCAGTGAGCTTCTCCATTTGCTGGATTAAGGAACTTGAGGAGAAGGAGGAGGAGGTTGCAGTCAGGTGGGTCTTGGACACTTCTCCAAGGCCAGCAGGGACAGGAGGAGAGGGAACGGCCTCAGCCTGGGCCAGGAGAGGCTCAGCTCGGACAGCAGCAGGAATTTCCCCATGGAAAGGGAGCTCAGGCACTGGAAGTACCCAGGGAGGTTTGGATCCCCATCCCTGGAGTGTCCCAGGAAGGGCTGGAGGTGGCACTCAGTGCTCTGGGCTGGGGACAAGGTGGGGATGGGCACAGCTGGGGTTTGGTTCTCCCGGAGCTGTTCTCCAGCCCCAGCAATCCCGGAGCTGTTCTCCAGCCCCAGCAATCCCGGAGCTGATCTCCAGCCCCAGCAATCCTGGAGCTGATCTCCAGCCCCAGCAATCCCAGAGCTGTTCTCCAGCCCCAGCAATCCCGGAGCTGTTCTCCAGCCCTAGCAATCCTGGATCTGTTCTCCAGCCCCAGCAATCCCGGAGCTGATCTCCAGCCCCAGCAATCCCGGAGCTGTTCTCCAGCCCCAGCAATCCCAGAGCTGATCTCCAGCCCCAGCAATCCCGGAGCTGTTCTCCAGCCCCAGCAATCCCGGAGCTGTTCTCCAGCCCCAGCAATCCCAGAGCTGATCTCCAGCCCCAGCAATCCTGGAGCTGTTCTCCAGCCCCAGCAATCCTGGAGCTGTTCTCCAGCCCCAGCAATCCCAGAGCTGATCTCCAGCCCCAGCAATCCCAGAGCTGTTCTCCAGCCCCAGCAATCCCGGAGCCGTTCTCCAGCCCCAGCAATCCCGGAGCTGTTCTCCAGCCCCAGCAATCCCGGAGCTGTTCTCCAGCCCCAGCAATCCCGGAGCAGTTCTCCAGCCCCAGCAATCCTGGGACGCTGCCCTGTGTCCCGAGGCACGGCTCTGAGGGGGATCCCTGCCCCGCTGCCCCCCGAGGGCAGAGCCTGTGTGTGACAGAGGGCAAAGCCGCCCTTGGGGTGTCACACACAGCCCCGGCTCACTGCTGGGTATCATCTGTGCCGGACAGCTGCAGATCAAACCCCAGGAATGCACCGGGGAACTGGGCTGGGGCTTTCTCTAGCAGCTGGGCTGTAGCTGGGGGTGCTGGGTGTGGGGAGGGAGCATCGTTTGCCCTCCAGGACATCGCTCTGCACCAATCGCTGGTGCACCAGGCATTGGGTTCTTCCTGCCCAGGCTGTCCTACCAAGACACATCCCCTTGGCTCAGGAACAGGGGCTTCCAGGTGTGTGCCCAGACTTTCCTAGAATTTTAAAACCAAGGCTGATGAGCTGTCAAAAAAAAAAAAAAAAAAAAAAAAAAAAAAAAAAAACCACCAAAAAAACCACCACCCCACCAAACAATAACGCTGCTGTTTTAAACCTCTGTTAAGTGCTTGAATAGGGGCTGATTTCCACTGGTCCTGCTGACTCAAATCATCCCAGCTGGACCTCAGGGCCTCCCAAACCTCAAAATTAGAGATAAAATGTTCATTCTTCCATCTATAGTTAAAAGCTGCGAAAATCTTTTCGATTTCTACCACTAATGATGCTTTAACTATTTGATTTTTTACTTTTTTATAGCTGGGGAGTTTATTTTTAAATCCCTGCTTTTCCGATAGCTTCGTTGCAGTAATTGCTGAGGAAAATCGCGTTGCAGTCGATACCAAAGTGCTTCAGAGCAGTGCAGAGTGGGAACACAGTGTCTGTGCCCTGGCCCCTCAGCAGGTTTGGCCACGGGAGCCCTGCCAGGGCCGGGTCCTGCCTCACCAGTCCCTCCCAGTGGCTCTGTCCCTCCCCAGACTGAGCTGATCGCTGCTGCTGTGGGAGGCAAAGCCCTCCCTGACCCCAAATCCGGGCTGGCCTCAGCCCTGCCAGCAGAGCCTGGGCTGGAGCCGCTCTGCTTGAGGCACTTTGGAGCCTCTCAGGTGCGCCAGGGATGCTGTTAAAGGCGCGGCTGGCAGCGCTGGGAACGTGGGCACCCCCGGGGTACTGAGCTGGCATGGGCGCCGGGGCTGGAGGAGGCTTCACCCGGCACCGCCGCAAAATAATCGGATCAAAAAAAAGCTTGATGGACTTGCATGTGTGAATTTACTGGCAGTAATCTGCATTTTTCCTCATTAAGGAATTAATGGATGTGATAATAAACTTTGCCATCGAGCATCTCAAGGCTCGGCAGTCCTTAATTAAACGTGATAATCGTCTTCGAAGCAGGTAAACGCTGTTGCACATGGCACGAGTGCGGGATGGGGCTGCAGAGCAAGCGAGGCTCGCTGTGACCGGAGCAAAGCTGGGCCGAGCAGAAACATCCCAGACGTGAACGCTGTCAGCGGGGGACAGAGCTCAGCCGGGGCGTGGACTGCGCCTTCCTCCACACCCGCGGCTCCTCCCGGCACAGGGAGCCAACATCCCGGCCGGGCTGGATCCCGGGAGCAGCCTGAGGGGCAGGGGCTGCCTGTCCGTCCGTCCGTCCGTCTGCCCCGGGGTCCCCAGCAGCCTTAGGGTGGGAGCTGCCTCCCTCCGCCCCAGCGGGCATCGCCTGCGGGGGCACCGCGGAATAATCACCCGGGACAATTAATTAGAGAGAGCTGGGGCTGCCCTGGGCGGCTGGGGGGGCACAGGGACAGGGACAGGGACAGGGACAGGGACAGGGACAGGGACAGGGACAGGGACAGGGACAGGGACAGCGACAGGGGCAGCGACAGGGACAGGGACAGGGACAGGGACAGCGACAGGGACAGGGACAGCGACAGGGACAGGGACAGGGACAGGGACAGCGACAGGGACAGGGACAGGGACAGGGACAGCCACCTCCCCCTGCTCTGGGGGAGGCAGCGAACGGAACCCCGGGTGCATCCCTGATCAATTACCGATGGTACAGGAGCTCTGGGTTCATCACTGATCATTGATCGTTGATCCCTGATCAGTGCTGCAGGGGCTCTGGGTTCATCATTGATCCCCGATCAGTGCTGCAGGCAGCAGCAGCCGTTATCCCACAGCGATGCTATCTGCTGCCGCTGCTGCAGCTGCCGCCGCGGTTGTTTGCAAACGTGTCACGGCAGCATCCTCGGGCTTTCACAGACGGGCTGGTTTCCTCCCCTCACAAACGTGCCCTGCAGAGCCCAGCAGCGGTGCTGGAAGGGGCAAACGCCCCTCGGGGTGCCCGGGGCTGGTTCTGGCAGGGACCCCAGAGCCCGGCTTGTTCCCGCGGCAGCGACACCTCCCACCGCCCCAGGCTGCCCCAAGCCTCGGCCGCTGCCGGGGTCCAGGGCAGCCACCGCCACCAGAGTTCGTGTGTTGGGCAGCAGCCGAGGCTGGAGAGACAAACCAAATCCTTCCGCTGGGAAACGAGGTGACCAGAATGTGCAGACGGGCGAATGTTTCCCTTGTGCGCACGCCGAGCGGTTGGGATGAGCTCGTGTTAAGCTGTGGTCATTCTGGGGAGGCCCTGGGTTTATTTCCGTGTACAACCCATTCCCCAATTCTGTTCTGAATTAGCTTAAATGTTTGGTGAGGTCTTCAACTGCAAATATCTAATTTCTTATTCAATATTCAGAATTCCAAATGAAATAAATGATCTGTTTACATGCACCAGTCAGACCATCTGTTTCCATAGGAGAATTCAACAAAGAATCCATTAATTGTCATGCATGTTTATTCATCATTCTTAATTCATAATTCTTATAAATAATTAAATCAGAAGATCTTCTGCAAATACACAAGCCAAGTGATTATTTCAAAGCTCCGACTTCCATACCTAAAAGAAAACAAAATTAATAGCTCATGTGAACATCCAAGAAAAGGAAAACATTCAATTTGGTGAGTACATAAAGCGCTATAATTTTCTGCAACCAGCTCATCCCTTTCATCTTGCATTTAAAACCGTAATTACCATTGCCAGCAGAACATGGAGGAGACAGCAGAAGGAGAAAACAAAGTATGGAGAGAAAGTGGGAACGTAAATGATGTGAGAGCACCGAGAAAAGACAATTTGTCTGTGTTCCTCTGCCCCGGCTCTCGCCCTCCCGGCGCTACCTTGGGTATTTATAACCTGTGCTGGGCACAATGGCAAAAGAATGAGTACAAAAGTCCTTTGCTAAAGACCCTGGAGGATTAAAAATAGAGGGGTGATGGCGGTCTTTGGAGGAAGTTTTGAGGCACATCTAAATAGGGTCCATGCATCCCTACAGCCGCTGCAATCTGGGTTTTTTTTCTCCCAGCCACTCCAAGCATTATTTCTGGAAATCAGGAGTCCTTGGGCACATAGTGCTTTCACTGTGAGTGACTTCAAGCTGGAAAATGTGATTCATTGGAGCTAAAATGTAATTTTCAGAATAGTCATCTCTCTCAGCTTATCTTCTGGGGGAGAGAGACATCTCGGCGTGCCAGCGGGCGAAAGGGCCGGGACCTGCTGCGCCACTCCGAGAGTGTTTTATTACTTTCACATCTCTTATTTTACCTTCACTGTCTGACACAGCCATTACCTTCTCAAGGACGGAGTTTTTAGAAGAATTGGGAGTCTTGCACCTGGAGAATAGTGAGCCTGCTGTGGTGTCAGACAGAAATGCGCCTAATGCATCCCTGGCTCTCCTGCCGAGCCTCGGGAATGACGGGGCTGGCTTCCTCCCGGTTTGGCTCAACGTCTCCTGCCAGCCCGCTGAATTTCCAACATTGGTGCCTTTATTCCCACGGCAAAGGAGGGTACAAAACCAGAGATGATTTATGGGTGTGCCCTCTGCTTTAACAATCTGAATCAGTGCGGCTCCCCGGTGCCACGGGTCGCTCCCGAGGGATGTGCACAGGCACAGGGGAGCCGGGATTTCTGGAATTCTGTTAAATGTTAGAGCAGTGGGAGGCTGTGGCAGGGCTGTGTGCTCCCTGCTGCCCAGGGCAGGCTGTTCCTGCTGGGGGCACTGGGGCCGCACCTGCCTCGGGTGTGCGGGGTGTGCCAGGGGCTGTGCCGCTGCTGTGCCACCGCTGTGTCACCGCTGTGCCGCTGCTGTGCCGCTGCTGTGCCACCGCTCTGTCACTGCTGTGCCACTGCTGTGCCACCGCTCTGTCACTGCTGTGCCACCGCTGTGTCACTGCTGTGCCACTGCTGTGCCATTGCTGTGTCACTGCTGTGCCGCTGCTGTGTCACTGCTGTGCCACTGCTGTGCCACCGCTCTGTCACTGCTGTGCCACTGCTGTGCCATTGCTGTGTCACTGCTGTGCCGCTGTTGTGCCACCGCTGTGTCACCGCTGTGCCACTGCTGTGCCGCTGCTGTGCCGCTGCTGTGTCACTGCTGTGCCACTGCTGTGCCACCGCTCTGTCACTGCTGTGTCACCGCTGTGCCGCTGCTGTGTCACTGCTGTGCCGCTGCTGTGCCATTGCTGTGTCACTGCTGTGCCGCTGCTGTGTCACTGCTGTGCCGCTGCTGTGCCGCTGCTGTGTCACTGCTGTGCCACCGCTGTGCCACCGCTGTGCCATTGCTGTGTCACTGCTGTGCCACCGCTCTGTCACTGCTGTGCCGCTGCTGTGCCATTGCTGTGTCACTGCTGTGTCACTGCTGTGTCACTGCGGCACCATTGCTGTGCCTCTGCTCTGTCGCTGCTGTGCCACTGCTGTGCCACCACTGTGCCTCTGCTGTGCCACTGCTGTGCCATTGTTGTGCCACTGTTGAGTCACTGCTGTGCCACTGCTGTGCCATTGTTGTGCCATTGCTGTGTCACTGCTGTGCCATTGCTGTGCCATTGCTGTGCCACTGCTGTGCCATTGCTGTGCCATTGCTGTGCCATTGCTGTGCCATTGCTGTGCCGCTGCCCCAGGGCAGGGCTGCTCTCCTCGGGCAGGAAAACCCCTGAGCCGGGGCTGACCCTGATCCCTGACAGCCGCCAGCGATGTCTGGCTGCCGAGCATCATCATCATCATCATCATCATCACCATCATCAACCCTCCTCCTCCTCCTCCTCCTCCCAGCAAGCCGGGGCAGGTGGAGCCGGGCTGCGGTTGAACCGCGGAGCTCTGGGGGCTCCTGCGCGCTCATCTGCTGCTCTCGCCGTGACTCATTGCAGGATTATGTGGGCATTTTATTCACCCTGGTGTTACTGGAAAGTTCCCTCTGCAGAGGCTGGGAATATAAAACTGAGAATACTGTGATTGCAAACTGCCTGGGATGGCACGGAGCCTGCTCCGAGAGCAGCGCCCGTCTGTGCAGCAGTAATTCCACAACTGCAGGAGCAGCGGCCAGGGCTGAGCTCCTTCCTGCTCCCGTGTCGGTGCCCTTGGTGCTGCCAAAACAGAGACTCCATCGCACAGGGGTCGGGAGGCTGCCTGCTCCTCACATTTAATGCTTTTCCAGTTGAAAAACAGGCTTGTAATGTGCTACTGCTGCGAGGTTCGGGTACTTTCTCCAAGATTATGACAATCCGAGAATTTCGAGGATGTGGGTGGTTATAAACTCTCCCTTGAAATGTGCCATAAAGCAGCAAAGGAAGCCAGAATTCACATTATTTCCTTGTTACACCCTACAGGAGCTGTCATCCAAGGGCTATGTGGCTGTTGAATTAAAATTTAGCGGAAGGGATTTCAGCAGTGCTGGGGGTTTCTTTTTGTGGCTTTTACACTGATTTATCTCTTCTACTCCTGTTGTGTTTCCGAGTTTTCCATCATTAGCTGGCTGCACCCTGCTCTTTAGGGAGCCAGCTCCAAATGGGACATTTTTCCTTTTGGAAGGACTTCCCTGGGGAGCAGGTTTCTCTCTCGGAATTTCCAGTCTGTAGTTTTAATGTCGGGAGTGTTTTCCTTCCCCCTGCGAGCTCCTGGCAAAGTGAGGAGCTCTAAAACACAAATATTTATGGACGAGGCCGTGTTTGGATTAGGGAATGAGGAGTCTGCATCGGCTGCTTCGCTTATCTGGTTCAGAGAAAGGCTCAGAGGAGCCCTGGGTGTGCTCCGAGACACCATCCCAGCCCTGACTCCCGAAGGAGCAGCCCAGTTTTCAGGAAGAGTTCCCTCGTGGCAGGGAATATCAGGCATTGGAGGGGCTGCCCAGGGAGGTCTGCATCCCCTGGAGGTGCCCAAGGGATTCCTGGAGGTGGCACTCGGTGCTGGGCGCAGGGTGGGGATGAGGCACGGCTCGGGCTGGGAGGGTTTTCCCAGCCTCAGCGATGCCGGGATTGTGCGATCCTGCAGCTTCCCGCGGAGATGCAGCGTTTGGCACCATTTCTCAGCTCCTTGGCAACGTGGCCCTGCCTGGGAGAAAAGGTTATTAATAGAGAGAGGCTCCTGCGAGGGCGGGATGGATTCAGGAGCTCCTGGGGCCGGGAGCTGTGCCGGGCTCCGGGGGCTGGGGCACCGCAGCGCTCTGGGCACCGCCCAAGGGCTCCTGGCCCCAGGTGCCACCAGAACCCAGCCAGGAGCCTCCGGCCCTCAGGACGTGATTGATGTTTTCATCCTGGGTAAACAGAGACCCCGGCCAGGCTCTGCCAGCCCAGCGCCTTTCAGGCACTGTTAAATTAACTTTTAGACAAATAATAAAAATAATGGCCCGGCCTAATGAATGCCCGAGGAATTCTATAAAAGACCTTGTGACCCCTGCATTAATACCGAGTGAGTTCATTATGATTAATGTTATTAAAATAAATGTCATGGCCATGAATAATGGCCGGGCCATTATTTTAAAGTGTTGCCACTGGGTCTGTAAAAGCTCATGAGTCAAGCCTGGGGAAGGAATTCTGCACGTTCATGTCTTAAACCTGCGGGGAACTGGAGCTTTTCTGTGAAAATAGCCCCAAAACCAACACGGGAGGCTGTGTGGGTTCTCTGAGGGACAGAGTGTGCCCTGGCTTTTCCTGCGGCTCACAGGTGGGATGGAGGCATTCCTGACCCGGGGACTTCTTGGTGCTTCAGGATGATACCAGAATTGTTTCTCCTGGTTTGTGTTTGCGCTTTCATCAGGCCAGATTGGTGATGATGATGATGATGATGATGATGATGCTTTTAGAGGGGTATTTGTCTTCTTGGCTTTCAAAGCACAGCACAACAATTTTACAAACATCACAAACTTACAGAAAAGGAAAGGCTAAGAATGAAAATATTTACATTAGTGACAGGTAAAAGTAACAATTTTCAGTGGGTTTTACCTATGCAAACCTTTTCAGCAAATTGTGGAGCCTTAGGAGAGATGTTCCTCAGAATCTTGATTAAAATCTCAGCTGGAATAAAATATTTAGCAAAAAGATGTTTCCCCACTCTTCATTTGCCCCTTAATTAATCATCTTTCTTAACTGGCTAGAGGACATCCTGCCCGATTTTTCCTTTTTGGCTTAGGACAGTGTATGTAAATTAATTTGGGGTTGTATAATCCAATCACAAAAAACCCCAAACAGCCTCGCTGCCACTGAGAGCGTGCTGTCAGTGGGATAAAAGGGAGCAGCACTGGTCCTGGCGGGGGGGACAGTGACAGGCACTGTGGTGGAACTGAGCTGGGACAGAGGGGCCGTGAAAGGTCCAGTAAAACCAGCAGGGACCCGAGGAGAGGGATGGATTGATGGATGGATGGATTGATTGATTGATTGATTGATTGATTGATTGATTGCTATCTGACTCCAGGTATTGCCAAAGCAGCACAGCAAGGTTTCCGAGGTGTGCTCTGCCAGGCAGTTAAAAGCACCAGGGCTGTAAGGAGTGTAATGGGGGAACTCTGTCATTTCTATAATTATTTCTGAAGCAATGCATGCGCCCGGTCACAGAACTATTTTAGCTGCGGTGACGTAAGGGCCAATTAACGGGATGACATTGGGGAGGAGGTGTAAATCTGCAGGGTTTGTGTCTGATCGCTGCTGCTGCTGCTGGGAAGGTGCTGCAGGGGCAGAGGCACGGCCTGGGCACGGGGGGCTCCGGGCTCCTCCTCCCACTGCAGGGACACAGCGCTCCCCGTGCTGGGGATGGGCTGACAGCTGCACCTGATGATCTCCAAGGTCTTTTCTTCCAACCTTTCCACTTCTGGGATTCTGTCCCAGGGCTGCACAAGATCATTTCACAGAAATTCCAGCTCAGAGGTGCCCACACAACCTGCAGAGGCTGGGAGCAGGAACACCAGGAAAGGATGAGGATGGAGCCCAGCACCGCTTTAACACCAAAACACTCGTGTGCACTTTGTTGTTGCTAGGGCCTCAAACCTCCCAATTTCTGAGGAGGTGTTTAATTTATTTTCCCTTTAAATTAGAGCTGTAATGGGAGTGAGTCACGCAGCCCTGTTTAGCACAGGGGTTTGCTGCTGCGCCGTGTCTGTGTGGATGTCTCAGCCGTTACCGGTGGAGAGGCGATGCTCTTCCTGCTCTTTGGGGGGAAGATGCTGGTAAGGGAGCCTGGGAAAAACCAATCGATTTCGGCTTTGCAAACCACAGAAAGGAGTCCCACACACTGCTGTTACTGACAGGGTGTGCAGCAGCAGCAGCAGGAGCCCTGGGGGCCGCAGGAGCGCGGCTGGAGATGCGCTGATATGTTGTAAATGGGTGCAGCCGCGCCGGTGGTTGCCAGATCTGAGTCACAATTTCTTTCCCCCCCCCGATTTCTTGACTCTGCAGAAACATTAAACACAGCTCGAGGATGTGGCAACCCCCCCTCATCTTCCTGTTCTGGGTGTCCTCGTGCTCCGGCAGGGAGGGTTGTGTCCGTGCAGATGCAGCCAGCTGCGTGCGTGCCGTGCCCCCGGCCCGGCGCTGGGAGCCAGGGCAGGGACAGCGCAGGGAACAAATATTCACGTTTCTGGGGCAGGGCCAAAGCCAGAGGTTGATCATTTAATCTGCCGGCTCACAGCTTGAGAGTCTACACAAACATCCCTCTTTTCTCCACACGGGATGGATCGAGCTGCCGGGGGTGCTGGGAGAGCCCGAGCAAGAAATGGGCTCCCTGCAGTTATTAAATGTGGTGCTTGGCATTCAGACCCAGGGCAAACATCTCATCCCTCAGCTCCAGCATTGTAATGAACATCTCCAGTTACTTCTGATTTACGCAGCTGTCATAAGCCCTCCTGCCCGTGGAAACGTGCAGGAGTCACACTGAGACCTTTGGGGAAAGCCACGGATATTCCCTCAAGCGGGAGCAGGTCCCTTTGTGCGCCAGCTCGGGAGGAAAGCCTCTGTCACCTGACACCAAACCTGCTGTGGCAGTGCCACCTGTGCCCGTCCCAGTCACAGCTGCCAGGGCTGGAGGCAGGGGGTGGCAGCCGGTGATTCCCAGTGACACCCGGTGTCCCCAATGTCCTCCAGTGTCCCCTCAGAGACCCCACAGTGTCCCCCAGTCACCCCCCAGTGTCCTCAGTGTCCCCTCAGAGACTCCCCAGTGTCCCCCAGTCACCCCCCAGTGTCCCCAGTGTCCCCAGTGTCCCCAGTGTCTGTGCCCACTGTGCCGTGTGCCATGTTCTGGGTGAGGCTGGGCTCTGCACTGCAGCACAGCAGGGGCAGAGCTGGGAGCAGGCAGCAGTGCCCAGGGCAGTGCCCAGGAGTGCCCAGGGCTGTGTCCAGGAGTACCCAGCAGTGCCCAGGAGTGCCCAGGGCAGTGCCCAGCAGTGCCCAGCAGTGCCCAGGGCTGTGCCCAGCAGTGCCCAGCAGTGCCCAGGGCTGTGCCCAGCAGTGCCCAGCAGTGCCCAGGAGTGCCCAGGGCAGTGCCCAGGAGTGCCCAGGGCTGTGCCCAGCAGTGCCCAGCAGTGCCCAGCAGTGCCCAGGAGTACCCAGGAGTACCCAGCAGTGCCCAGCAGTGCCCAGCAGTGCCCAGGAGTACCCAGGAGTACCCAGCAGTGCCCAGGGCTGTGCCCAGCAGTGCCCAGCAGTGCCCAGCAGTGCCCAGGAGTACCCAGGAGTGCCCAGGGCTGTGCCCAGGAGTACCCAGCAGTGCCCAGGGCTGTGCCCAGCAGTGCCCAGCAGTGCCCAGGGCTGTGCCCAGCAGTGCCCGTGAGTGCCCAGGGCTGTGCGCGGGGCTCAGCTCCAGCCCGGTGTCCCCTGCTGCCGGCGGAGCTCAGTGTGAGCACCCGGACTTCTCCAGGCTCTTTGCTGCCTCAAACCAGGGCACAGAACCCGGGGCTGCTTTTGTGCCCTCAGCGCTGCCTGCCTGCCCTTACATGGGTTTCTTTCCGATTTCTGGTCACGCAAGGAGCTGCAGCATTTAGGGACGGGATCGGCAGGAATGCGGCTCTGCCGCTGCCGAGCGGCTGAGGACACCCTGGAACAACCCGCCATCCTCCCCACAAGCTGCTTCACGTTTTCACGGAGAGAAATCCCCTCTGACCTCCGTGACCCTGCGGCAAGCGGTGACCGGTCCCTGCGGGCCTGGGCCCGGCTTCTCCTAACATCTCCGGAGCCTGGGGAGCATCCCTCCCTCCTGCTGCACGGGACCGGGCACAGGGGGAATTTAATCTCTCCCTGGAGCTCCATCTCCGGGCTCTGGCGTTCGCCTTCTCCTCATGGACTGCTCCTGCAGCCTCCCTGAAAAGGCAGAGCGCCCTGCACACCCACACTGCCCCCAAAGTCACCCCCAAAGCGTCTCCCAGCCCCGGCCGAGGCTGGCAGAGCCCTGGCGCCGGACGCGCGGTGGGATTTCTGCCTGGGAGGGCTGTGCGTGGTGAACGGGGTCACTCCGCGCTGCCACTTCCCAGCCTCCCGGTGTTCTTCATCCTTTTCCGTGCCCAGGGGGTGAGCTGCGCCACTCCTGTGCCGGGCTGTTTTCGGGCAGCTCGGGGTTGGTGGTGAAGCGCAAGAACCCCGCATCAGCTGGGCTCCTTGAGTGCCGGCCTGTGCAGAGCAGGGGGAGACGAAGGAGTGTGCTGGGAGTGACCCTGGGGAGGTGTTTGGGAGCTCCAGCCCCAAAGTGTCCCCTGATTGCTCCCTGGTGGCTTCAGCGCTGTGCCTGAAGGGGACAAAGCCACTTCCTCTGCAGTCTGGGGAGCCCGGGCAGGACCCACAGCACAGCCCTGCCACCTCCTCCTTTGCTGAGAGCTACCTTAAGAGGATTCTTATTTAGAGGTAGTTTGGGGATTTTATTTCCCTTTGCAGGGCCCCCAAACTGGATGTGCCTAACCTCATCCTCCAGTCAGGGAACATTTAAAGGGTGCAGAAAGACATTTTACCAGGGGCAGAATGAGAGGGGACGTCAGCAAATCTGTCACCCAATGTTCCCAAACCGTGCTAAACTGCGGGAGCAGCTCTGCTCAGGTTCAGCCCTCAGTTCTGCTACTGACAGGAGATAATGAAGAAATCTCTGAGCTCCAGGTGGAGGCTGAGGAAGGGGAACGTTCTGCTGTAGGAGCTGGAAGTTAAAGATAAGCAAAACAAACTTTGAAATCAAGTTATGCAGGCAGAATTAAGGCAAAAGCAGAGTGAAAAAGGGATCCCACTCCAGCAGCACGTGCAGCTTTGGGGCTGATTTGACTAAATTGAGTTGAACAGACTCTTTCAGACTCGGTAATTCAACACAGGCTGCTGCTGATGCTTGGTAAAAATCCTGCCCGGAGCTTGGTGGGATGAGGACGCAGGGAAAGGCGTGGAATGGATCACTCCGTGTGTGGCACATGGACAACAAATGAAAGCAGGGCTGAGAGCAGCACCTGCTTCCCCCTCTGCTCCTCCCCGTGCCAGAGCCAGCTCCTGCCTGGGGCCACCCCGGCTCCCCCCGCAGCAGGATGGGAGCAGGGACAGCAGCAGGGGCTGAGCGCCCCGGGAACAGGGCAGCTCCTCCAGCCCTCCCTCCTGGAGCATTCCTGCTCCTCGTGCCTGACCTGCACCAAACTCAGTCAGGGATGCACGTCAGGCATTCTGCTGCTCGCAAACCCTTTCACACACCTCTCCCTGTAGCTCTGCAGGGCTCCTAATGAAGTGTAGCAGCAAAGTTCAAGCTCTTTGGAGAAGGTTTCGAGGTGGCGCAGCGCAGAGCGCAGCGTCGGTGGTGTGTGAGCTCGGCAGTGCTGGGATCACAGCTCCCAGGAGCTGCCCCAGCAGCTCTGCTCCCCCCCAGTGCAGCTGCTGGAGGGCTGGAGCTGTGCCAGGGCAGGTTTGGATTGGATTTTGGGAAAGGTTCTTCCCCCAGAGGGTGCTGGCACTGCCCAGGCTCCCCAGAGAATGGGCACGGCCCCGAGGCTGCCAGAGCTCCAGGAGAGCTTGGACAGCGCTCCAGGGATGCTCAGGGTAGGATTTTGGGGGCCTGGGCAGGGCAGGGGGTGCACTGGATGATCCTGGGGGTCCCCTGCAGCCCCTGTGATCCCCGAGCCCCCGGGCTGGGCAGGGGCAGAGCCGGGAGTGCTGGGACAGCGCCGCAGCTGCCACGGCCCCGCTGTGGTTTGGCCGCTGCTGGGCTGTCTAGACAAGCCTTGGAGAGAGCCATGCTCTGGTTCCTATTTGATTATGAGACAGGCTTTTTCATCTCTAATGTAAACATGCCCGAATAACATAACTCTGCTGTGGCATTTCTTGTACAAAAGCCCCTTTTTTGGAAGGAGCGATTCGATTAATGCATTTCCATTCCCCGCTGCGGATACAATTTCATCTTTCCCATTTAGGCATTAGGTTTCCTGAAAAAAAAAAAAAAAAAAAAAAAAAAAAGTGTGAGGTGAAAATGCTGAGCCCCTCAGAAAGTGCTCATGTTTAGCAGAGAGCTGCAGCTGTGCAAACAGGAGGCTTTGCGTGGAACAAGTGAACTGAAATCCTGAAATCCACCTGGTGACATCGCCGTGCTCCGCGCCCGGCCCTGGCTCTGCCCTGCTGCAGACACCACCAGAACCCTGCAGGGGGGTGCACGGGCCCTGCCTGGGTCTGAGGGGGGCTCTGCTGTGGGCAGCTCCTCTGAGCAGCTCCTGGGGCTGCCTGGGACCCCGCAGCTTCTCCCCGTGCTGAGGAGAGCGCTCTGCAACAAAGCCAAAGCCCTGGCACAGGGTGCCCGGAGCAGCTGTGGCTGCCCCTGGATCCCTGGCAGTGCCCAGGACCAGGCTGGACACTGGGGCTTGGAGCAGCCTGGGACAGTGGGAGGTGTCCCTGCCATGGCTGGGGTGGAAGTAGAGGATTTTAGAGGTTTTTTCCAACCCAAACCGTTCCATGATTCCGTGGAGCAGGGCAGGTGAGCAGCACAGCAGCACAGGACCCTGCACGCCCTCGGGACGGGCTCTGGGTGCCCCTGGGCTGGCACCGTGGGCTGGCAGCCAGGCCAGGGACAGGGGATCAGACCCTGGACAAAGCCAGCAGCTCCTCCCCACCAAGGGCTGGAGATGGGGTAACGGGGCTGCGCCGTCGGGAGCCGAACAAATGAGAGATTTCTCATTTTGAAATGGGCTCCTTGCCAAACATTCCAGTTTGGGGAAAACCTGCTCTCTGCAGTTTTTCTGGAGATTTCTCTGCTCTTCTGTTGCCCATCCTGCTGGTGTTTGTGAAATTTGAACGGTGTTGAATTTCACGTGTTACTGAGTAGCTCTGAGCGTGTCTTGGCCCTAAGTGAAGATAAGGTAAAAACCGGGATCAGTCAAGGGAAAGGCAGGAATTCTCTGTTTGTCAGGAGGGAGCAAGCCTCACCTTGCTGTTTCTGGGAGAGAGGGAGATCTCCAGAGCCTCCAGCCCTGCCCAGCACCACGCTGCCTCTGGATGGGATCAGCTGTGCTGTGCATCACACACTTCAGCCAGTTTCCCCTTGTTTGTCCAACCTGGACTACAAAAAGGATTCGGTGAGAGAGTGATAAATCCAAGCAGAAAGACTTTTGTTGAGCAAGAAAGAGAAACTAAGGTTATGAAAGATCAGAATTAAAAGTTTTAAAGGTCTGTGGCATCACTGCAGGACAAGGGGGTGTTTGCCAACTTCCTTGCTCACAACTCAGAAATCGGTTTGAGGACTGAAACACAGCACAACAGCAAAACTGCTGCTGCTGTTCATAAAAGCAACATTTAGTTACAGAGTTCTTGGAGTAGATCTGAAAGGGCTTTTACAATATTTGCTACCCAGCCCTACCTGTAACAGTGTTGTCTGTGTGCTTGAAGATTTTTTTTTTTTTCCCATTAGATTATCCATGTTCATGTCACCAAACCCCAGAAATTAAAATTATTCATTGCACAGAATCCCAGAATGGTTTGGGTTGGAAGGACCTTAAATCCTTCCACTGTCCCAGGCTGCTCCAACCTGGCCTTGGGCACTGCCAGGGATCCAGGGGCAGCCACAGCGGCTCTGCCCAGCTCAGTTTATCCATTCCTGACCACTCACAAGAAAGGATTAATAATAATAATAACAATAATAATAACAACATCAATAATAACAATAACAATAATAATAACAATAATAACAATAACAACAACAACAATAATAATAATAATAATAATGCAAAGCATTTCTCATCAGCAGGGCAGGAAATGGAGCTGTGTTCTGTCAACAGCAGCGATGCTCTGTGTGAGGAAATAACTCCCCAAGTGCCCTCGGGCTCTGAGTTTAATCCCTGTATTTGTATCAGGTTTAATAAGGGGATTTATATTGGACACCAAATGTTAAAATTACCTAAACTTGAAAGACCTGCCCATGAAATGAGTCAGAACAGATTCTCCGTGGAAGTTACTGCAGTGCCAATAAGGATTAATTAAAACTCAAATGTTCTTCATTGTGTGTTAATTGAGGAATTGTTATTCAGTCAACCTTCTTGATTTTTCTCTGTGTTAAATAATCATGGCAGTATTTCACCTAGTCTCACTGTTTATTTAACCAATTAATTAAGGGAGGGGATATTCTGCATTTATTAGTATTTTAATTGGAGAATTGTATTCCCGGTGGCCCAAGAATCTACATATGTTCAGGTTTGGTGTTTAGCTTTTTTATCTTTTAAATGACCGGTGTTCCTGGTTGTACACACTACAGACCAGAGGGAAAAAAAGCTTTCAAGTGCTCTGCACAATTGAACTTCATTAGAGCTGAAAACCAGGGCCCAGGTCTCCATCTCAGCTGTGCTCATGGCAGACAAAGTAATTCCCCGCTAAATAATGGATTTGCTTTGAGTTGGTGCCGGTACCGAGAGGAGAGTTTGGCCTCTGTCACTTAAATAATTAGAGTGCGCGTTGTGCAATGGTGTTTAACAGTTCAAAGCGTTTTATTTAATGATTATTCATTCATAAAAGGTCGCTTTGTAAGGTTTTCGCAGTTTAGTTGGGGACACAGAATTCGAGACTCCATGGAGAGCCCTCTGGTAGGCAGTACATGAGAGAATCCTCACCTCGGGGGCAGTGCTGCCCTGGCTGGGGTGGCACCGGGTGGGCTCTGGGGTCCCTTCCAGCCCAAACCAGTCTGGGATTCTGTGACATTATTAAAAAAAAAAATTTAAAAAATCCCAACTTGTGGGGTCCTGCAAAGTCACAGAGATTTGCAAACCTGAAACGAATCCAAGCACTTCAACATTTTTCTCTCCTTCCCTTCCCCACTTCTGCTGGGAACCAGGAGGCAGCAAACACCAGCCCAGGTTTCGTGCTGACACTCCCTATTCTTTGTGTTCTTTTTTCAACTTCCAGCTGCACTCACCCTACAAATACATTTTTCCTCCTGACTACACCAAGGTTTTTTTATTTCATCGGGGAGATCAAGGTAGAGACATTCCAAATAAAGTAAGACCTTATCTTGCACAGCATAATATGAAAAACATAAAAGCATGTCCAGTATCTCTTTGTTTCTCCACACCAATGCTGAGTGATTTATAGCCAGTTCTTATTTCCCTGATGTAAAGTGGCTTTAGATTAAAAATTTGGCAAAATAGCTGTATTCTTTCTGTAAAATTAAAGATTGATGTAAATTTTTTTAAAGCCCGTGTTGCAATCGGAGTTCCTGGTTTAACAATTGGGATGCATTCCCACCAGAAAACACGAACCAGCCCCTGGGTAAGGGAAGGGGAATGCTCCTGAGGGGAGTGCTCAACCCCCACTGCCTCGGGAATATTTGGTGATAAACACAGACAGTCAGAGTAGCTGCCCTGCGGGCACTGCCAGGTGGGGGGATGTCACTGGCACGGGAGTTTCTCACCCACCTCAGCAGAGGTGTCAGGGCAGCCTTTCCCAGCCTTTCCCAGCCTTTCCCAGCCTTTCCCAGCCTTTCCCAGCCCTTCTCAGCTGAATCCCTGCGGGGAGTTTGTTTTTTTAACCCTCGGCTGGTGATTTCCTCAGTGCCTGCCCAGCAGCCCCGCAGTGGCGTTAAATGTTCCGCAGACAACCCCGAGGGTGACGTGTTACACACAGAGGAGGAGAAGGGCTCACCAGGCAGGGAAAGCCAAAGGGGGCAGAGAATCTGGTGGCAGGAGATTGAGCAAAGGGAGAGCAGAGAATGATTCACGACAAAATCTGGGAGGACTTTGCTCTGCTCTGCTGCTCATGGCACCGTGGGGAGTCGTGAGGGCCTGAGCTGACGCCGAGTCCTGGCAAAAAACCAGAACTGAACATTAGGGTGGATCAGAATTTGAGGTTTTAAAAGCAAAGGAAAAGATAAATCCTGTTTTATCCATCTCCAGGTGCCCATCCATCCAGATCTGCTCCTCGGAGACCACTCTCACCGCCTGGGTAATGGCTTTCCCTAAAAAACCCTCTTCCATGGAAACGCAGTCAAAACAAGGACAAGGTTTGGGTCCATCAACCTTGACAATGTCCTCTGCCATTATTAGCGGAATTCATCAGCTATTAATGACAGCAAGATGTAGAGGATATACTCTGGTTAGCACTGGGGAAGACTTTCAATTCACTCCCAGCTCTATTTATTCATTTAGGCTAAATGGAGTTATGAAAGGTCATGACTTCATTTCCAAAGTATCAGGTGAAAATACTTCCCAATGTGACAAATAGAGGACACCGCTCACAATAAAAATTAACTACTGTCTTCAACAGCTTCTTTGATTTTAAAAGATATTTCCTCCAAGTTTTACTTTAGTGAGCTCAATCCAGGTGGGCCCTGGAGAAGTGAATTATGGTGCCTTGTGCTCAGAGGAGAGGAGTGGATGCCAATAATGAATTCGGGGACTTTGGGTTTTCAGTGAACGGCAGCGAGATTTCCCCAGCACGGAGTGACACGGAAAACCTGGAATACAATCACCCCCATGTGCAGAGGGCCTTCACAGGGGAGGTTCTGATTTCATTTTATGGTCTGAGATTTACCTGTGAAACATCACTGAGTCACTGAGGAAAGAACCCCCTCTGGCCTTCAGCTCCTGGAGGATCCCCTGCGCTCGCTGCCTTCACCTGTGAGCCTCCTTCCAAGGGCTTTGGATGAGGGCGCTGCAGCACGAGTTACAGAGTTACACTGAGATGTTAAAGTTTCAATCCTTTTCCCCCAGCAGGAACCCAGGAAGCCATCTGCAGCAGGGACTCCTGCCAGAGCAGGGTCACCTTGCCCTGGCCTGCGTCCCCAAATCCAGGCAGCGCGCTGCTGCTGGCCCCGGCGGAGGTTCCAGCCTGCCTTCCACGGCACAGCAGGGTCCTGGCTGGGTTTGGCTGCCAGCCTTCTCCAGCAGCTCCCGAAGGGATGGAGCCAGGGCAGAGGGGTTGATGTGCTGAGCTGGCCCAGGTGAGGACGATGCTCACAGGTGGAAATAAACCCCTGTGCCCAGGAGGAGATGGAGGAGCTGCACGAGGATCCTGGCAGGACTGAGCTCGTGGCACCAGGGTTTTATGGATCCCTGAGGGGTGACAGACAAAGTGTCTCCAGGTCCATTCAGACATTCAGGTAGGATTGACCTTGCTCCTGCTTTCTGTGCTGAGACATGGATGACAAAAACAGAAAACGCTCCTGAGTGGCAGCTGGGTGAGGTCCCTCCTCACAGGACCTTGGAGAGCTGGCTGAGGTCCCTCCTCACAGGACCTTGGAGAGCTGGCTGAGGTCTCTCCTCACAGGACCTTGGAGAGCTGGCTGAGGTCTCTCCCCACAGGACCTTGGAGAGCTGGGTGAGCAGCCCGGGTCAGCAGGTGCAGCATCCCAGGGCCCCAGGTGCTGCCCTGCCCACAGGCTCCCAGGGCATCCCCGGGATAAATATCCCTGCTAACCCGACCCAGCCCAGCCCGCAGGGTCCCCTGTGCTGCCTGTGAAAGCTCAAAACCTTCCCTGAACGATCCTGCTTGGGCTGTGGGAGAAAACTCTGGGTCCCCCAAAGGGAATGGGGAAGAATTCTGGTTTAACTTCAGCTCCTGCCCTGCTCAGGCAGGGGTGGAGGGTGGTGCAGGTTGGGGTGCAGGCAGGATCCTTCCGGGAGCACGGGGGCTCAGCCGCTGCTCCCGGAGATGCAAAGCAAAACTTTCTGTGCAAAACTGCTCTGAGAACATCCAGGCATGTGGGCAAAGCCAGATGTGGTGTGCACTGCACCAGATCAGGATAAAAGCGTGCTTTAGACAGAAAATAGGTCTGAGATGAGCAGAATGCCAAAAGAACACAAAGGGCCCTTTGTGAGCCTTTGTCCAACAGTCTGGGGCTCTGTGCACCTTCACTCTGCTGGAGCTGTGTGTTCAGTTCTCCAGACACTGAAACACAGAAATCAAGCTGTAATCAATCGGATCATCTTCCTGTAGCTGCTCTTCCCCACGGGGTATCCTTACAGTTATTGAAGCAGGGAATTAATTTGGGAGGGAGGCTGAGGTCCTGGACCGTGTCTGGGCACCAGGGCACGGCAATGCCGAACAAAACCTCTTGAGACGGTGCAAATCCCAAGGAGTCCTGCTCGGGGTGGTGGCTGAGGGCAGGACAGCTGCAGAGCCGGGCTGTCACAGCGTTTTCTCTCTGTCTCTTTGCAGTGTGGCTGTGCCCAGGGGTGGGCGCCTTTCCCTCGTGGTGTCTGTGTGTGCTGAGGGCTCTGGAGGCAGAGATGGCACATCTCCTCCATCTCCTCCACCTCCTCCATCTCCTCCATCTCCTCCCTGCTGCTCTGGCTGCCGGACAGCCATGGTCTGCTGAGTCCCAGCTCACCCTGGCAATTTGGGATGGAAATTGCAGCTTCCAGCTGGGGCCTGGAGAGCAGCACGACAAAGAGCAGCACAGAGCACAGGACAAAGGGCACAGAGCACAGGGCACAGGGCTGTGTCCCCACCGCCCCACAGCGCTGCCCCAAAGCCATCCTTCAGGCTGGGTCAGCCTTGGCAGCGCCTGCATTGACAATGTTCTCTATTTTCCTTTGAGGTGACAAAGCCACTTCTGACGCCAGGGATGCTGGTTCTGGGGGAGCAGCTGCAGCACAGTGAGAAACACTGTGCCTGGGGCTCTGCAGACCCGTCACAGAGCCAGAACCCGATCCCTGGAGCTGGGAGAGCGGCCACAGCCATCCCCCTGCAGAGACACAGGAGGGATCCTCTGCTCTGCTCCAGCTGGAGCTGCCTCTGGGCTCGGGAGAGCGGCCAGGCTGATGGAAAACCGGAGCTGCAGGAGCAGAAGCCTTGGCTGATCCATGGCTGGGGCTCCAACAGGATCACTGGGAATGGGGGGATGAGGGAGGAACGGAACTGGATCACTGGGAATGGGGGGGGTGAGGGAGGAACAGAACAAACAGGATCACTGGGAATGGGGGGATGAGGGAGGAACAGAACTGGATCACTGGGAATGGGGGGATGAGGGAGGAGCAGAACTGGATCACTGGGAATGAGGGAATGAGGGAGGAACAGAACTGGATCACTGGGAATGGGGGGATGAGGGAGGAACAGAACAAACAGGATCACTGGGAATGAGGGAGTGAGGGAGGAACAGAACAAACAGGATCACTGGGAATGGGGGAGGAACAGAACTGGATCACTGGGAGTGGGGTGGTGAGGGAGGAACAGAACAATGGGGTCATAGGATAACCGACACCTCACAGGGTCTGGGAATCACCAGGTTCCCCCGCTGCCCCCGGGAGGAGATGCCTGGCAGTGCTCTCCCTGTGGGATGTGGGCTCTCCCTTGGGGATGTAGCCTCCACTCCAGGAGTGGAGTTTCTCCCTTAGGGATGTGCTCTGTCCCTTTTGGATGTGGTTTCTCCCTCCCTTTGGGGTTTACTCTCTCCCTTCAGGATGCAGCCTTTAGGCACTTTTAAAAAGGAGACTATTAATCAAATATAGCTTTGAATTGCACCCTTGGGTTTCTCTAGGCTACACCGAGCCCACGCAACGATAATTTACTGGATTTTTCTGGATGCCACAACTGCTCTGCATTTCCTATGAGCAGGTACCCAAATCACAGCGACACTTTCACTGGGCAAGGCTGGTGAAAACCAAAAGCCTTGCAAGGGTGTCCTGCTAACAATGCCATACCCGCTGCTGGCAAAGCCGAGCTCCCTCTGCTAGGAATGATGAGTTTAAATCCGGTAATATCCAGATGTTTACCTGAAAATAAAGATGTAAGTGAAAAGAGAAGATGAATGAATATGTGAGAGGGGTTTGGATAATTTCTCTGGCACAGCAGGCAGTAACATGTAAGGAAAAATGTGTTGAAAGGAAAACCCAGGATAACTGATTTTTACCAGAAGAAAAAAAAAAAAAAAAAAAAAAAAAGGGGGGGGCTGTTATTTCTAGAGAAAACCCCAAAGGTTCAGGCTAAACTTGGCATTTTGAGGGTTTTTTTGTTCTGTGTGAGACTTTGAGGAGTAATTCTTGCGAAGGCAGCGGTGGCATTAACGCACCCACTGCTCCGAGGTCAAAGCTCTTCATCAGATTAAGGGATGACAAGACTTCCAGAAATTGGTTAAAGTCATGTCAGAGTTGCAGTGGTTGGATTTTATTTCAGAGATTGCTAAAAGGATCTGGGAACTGCACAGAACCCACCTTGGAGAGCTCCCAGTGCCCCACAGAGCCGTGGGAGGGACAGTGGGGGAGCAGCAGGGAGGGGGCACAGCTGGGACCCCCGGGACCCCTGCTCCAGCCAAGGGCCCTTCCAGCAAAGGGAAGGTGGGATGGGATAATGGGATAATGGGATGGGATAATGGGATTGATGGGATGGGATAATGGGATTGATGGGATGGGATGGGATAATGGGATTGATGGGATGGGATGGGATGGGATAATGGGATGGGATGAGATAATGGGATGGGATGGGAAGGGATAAAGGGATGGGATGGGATGGGATGAGATAATGGGATGGGATGGGAAGGGATAAAGGGATGGGATGGGATGGGATGGGGTGGGATAATGGCATGGGATAATGGGATGGGATGGGATGGGACAAACCTGAGTGGCGTGAGAGAGGAGAGCCCCAGGTGTCGGGGTAACTGACTTCTCTCCATTTGGGGATTACACGCTAATTCCTGCTCTCACTTTTGGCCACGTAGTCCTTAATTAAAGTAAATAAGTGCATGAAAGACGTGTTGAAAAGTCTCTGTCTGGCTGCCAAGGGGATGTGTGAGATTACGGGCAGCGTGTGAGCGCACTTTGCCGGGAGTTTCCCAGTCAGTCGCGATTTCACTGTGCTTCCCTGTGAACCGACTGGTTTGTGCAGTTGGGAAAGGAAATATCTGGAGGGGAACCGTGTGGGAAAATCCCCCCAGCGGCGCCACACGCTGCGCTGCCGTGTCCCTGCTGGCAGGGCTGCCCGCAGCACCAGCCCTGGTTTGCTACTAAAAATACACCCGAAAAGCTTTGGGTGGTTTAGGAAAGGCACCTCTGGCGTGAGGGACACCGCAGGAGCACCTGGCGTCGGTGTGAGGAGCTGAGCTCGACACTGGCTGGGGAATCGGCTCCGTACTGGGAGCACTGGGGTGACCACGGGCTGGCCAGGCCAGCAGCGAGCAGGGGACGCTCATCGCTCTGCACCCTTGCAAATCCCCCCAGCACCTCTGCAGCAGCTGTGCAGGATGGCTGGCTCTGCCTGAGCGAGAGAAGGAGCCCTTGGAGCAGGAGAGAAGGCACTGGGGTCCCTGCAGGGCACCCTTGCCAATCCCCCCAGCACCTCTGCAGCAGCTGTGCAGGCTGGCTGGCTCTGCCTGAGCGAGAGAAGGAGCCCTTGGAGCCGGAGAGGAGGCGCTGGGGTCCTGCAGGGCGCTGAGCCGGTGGGAGCCCGGCAGAGCTCACCCGCTGGCAGTGCTGCTGCTCCAGCTGAGCCTCTGCCCTCTGAGCAGGGCCCTGTCCCACCCAGCGCCAAAACCCAGCACGGAACCACGGCCAGCAGCTCCCACCGGCACGGGGAAGGAGCAGAGGGGCTGAGGGTGCTGCAGCAAACACCAGCGCCAGGGAAATTCAGAATTAGCGAGGCAGAGCTCTTCTCCCGCAGCAAGGAGGGGACGTGACACAGGGAGAGGGATGAGGGATCTGCAGCCGTGGTGCCAAAACCCCCAGAACCTTCTCCCGAGTGGTTTTCATTGTGCTCTGCTGGGGCTGGGGAGAAGTTCAGGCTTGGCAGATCAGAGGAGCTGTCATCTCATTTTCAAGTGCTTCAGTACTTTGTAATCTTGGCAAAAGGAAGGTGCTGAAGGGGGTCTGTTCTTGAGTTTCCAATTCTTGCCTTTCCAGTGTCGATTAAACAAGAAATTCTCCTGCAAGCCTCTTCTTGTTGGATTCTTCGGTCCTATTTCAAGATCAAATAGGCTTTAAAACAGGTCTGGATAAGCTCAGAGACTTAATCTGCTTGGAAGGCAGAGATTGGGCAAGAGGCCGACGTGACAGTGGCTCCCTGCAGATCACAGGTGCCTCTGGCCTGGGAGAGAACTCCTGCTCCTCCTGGAGAGGAGCTCCTTTGAGCTTTTTAACCTTTTGGGAGCTGGCCTGGGACACCCCTGCTCTGGCTGGAGCTCTGCACAGCTCCTGCTACCTGAAGGCGGTGCTTTAATGAAACACTTTGCATTTTCTGCCCCTAATACTTGAGAGGAATCAACATTATTGAGGCTAATTAGAATTCAGAGAGAACTGATTGTTCATCAGAGAGGGGGGGAAAATGTTCCGTGGAGCCCTGGGCTTGGTAGAGCTATTTCACATAATTAAGCAATTCCACATCTTGGCATTTTATTGCTCTTGTTATCGTCGCACTTTGTTAATAAGTTTTTAATTGCAAATCATCTCTGTGACACAAACTACGCTGTGTTTACTGATCAGCAAAAATGCCATGAAAACCAGCCTGGATGCCAGGCCCTCCAAAGGATCGGCTGCCAGGACCTCTCTCTCGCAGGGTTCAGCATCAAAACCTCTTCAGGTTACCTAGAGGAAATTGATTTCTGGTTTGAAGGGCTCTGAACAGCACAGATCCTTGGTGAGGCTCCGGGAACAGGGACAGAAAGACTTCCAAGGCCAAAAGGAGTTCATTTGTGTGCTGTAGACTCGGAGTTTCTCATCCTCCAGATGTTCTGTTTACACCCTGCCCCGCTGTGTGTGTGTGCCTCAGACTGGGGGAAGGTGGCTCCTCGTACCGTTACTGAAGAGTTAAATTCACCACTGCCCGTGCAGAGTTCATGCCAGGCCGAGCAATAGCCAAATATCCTCAAACTGAATTTATTTCTTTGTTTTCAGTGGAGTGTCCGTGTTGAACTGCTGAAAAACATCTGCTCTGTGCTGACAAGGAAAAGACAAAGCTGAGGTGGCAAAGCTCTTTCCTTGCTCTAAAATCCCTAATTATCCCCCTCCAGGACAAATGGACAAGCCTGAATTCATTTTTTATCTCATTTCTTCTATAATATATGAAGAATATGTGTGAATATCTGTTCAGTCTCAGGTGGGAAGCTTCTATTCAAGGGAATAAAACCTGTTTTGGACTAAAGCTAGCAATTATTTTCATTTAAAAAAAAAAAAAAAAAAGGGGGATAAAACTCAGAAAAACCCAATGAGGCTTGTATTTGTTTTAGAGAGGGGTTTAGCTTTTGTGATTTAAAAAAAAAAAAAATGCAGAAATCTGTCTCAAAGTGCTTTACTTCCAGAGTTTATATGGATTTAGCTATCAATCAGCACCTGGAATGAAAAAGTATTCCAACATTTGACGTCAAATAAAATATTTAATTCAAATTAAAATGGAATTCGTTCCCCAGGAGTGGTGGGGAATGCAGGGAAGCAGAGGTGCCCGTGTGTCAGCATGTGCAGGTGAGGGATCCCGGCCTCCCTGGCACAGCCCAGGGTCCCCGCGTTAATTGTGAGCAGCTCGTTAGCCGTGAGCACCGACGCTGGCCCCGCTCCAGCCCCAGCCCAGGCTGGGATTTCTCTGATCCCGGAGCTGACAGTGCAGTCAGGGAGACCTGGAATTTTGTCCTAAGCTGTTGACTTTTCCGTGAGATCTGGAGCAAACATTTATCCCTGCTGGTTAAGTGAGTGCAGCTGTGAAATGTTAAACATGTCCCTGGGTGCTCCAGGAGCCACGGACAGGAGTTTGTGACTTCTCCGGGCTCATCTTCCTCTTGTGCTCGTGGCTTGGTAAATTGGGGCACCCTCTGATGCCTCACCTTGAACTCGTGCCCCGCCTCTCAGAGCAAATGAAATCTCTGCAGTTTTAGGTACCCTGGTGTCGCTGTTTGTGTCTCAGGTTTGGGAACTCCTCCTGCGCCCTTTTTGCTGCGGCAGCTGTGCTGTCAGTGCCCCCTCAGCCCCCGGGTGTGAATCACGGTCCCCTGAAGTCATTTCCAGTAATGCTGAGCTTTCCAAGTGCCTGCACAGCTCCTTTATCTGAGCTCATCTTATCAGCGATCTCTTAGCTCAGACAAACCGAGAGCAGATCGACAAAACCCTGCTGGATTTGATCTCTGCACCACTTCTTTGCACCCTGCGCCTTCTCCCTGGGCTCCAGGGCCGGGCGCTGGCCCTGGGTGATGCCAGGGAAGGTGGCTGCTCCCTCCTGGCCATGGGGACATCCCCTGCCCGGCCCTGGTGCCCTCCCCTGGGAGCGGAGGGTGTGAGCCGAGCCAGGGTTTGCCTTCAGCTGTGCCTCAGTTCTGTCGGGAGTTTGTTCAAACACTCATCTGTTACCCTGGTTTTTCTGAGCCTTTTGATTTTCTTAAATGGAGTCAGATCTTTTTAGTTACTGTACAATATTAAGAGCAGTTTTCTACCTTTCCCACAGATGTAACATAAACAAATCCTTTGTTTTTCATTCTCTGTCCTTTGTTTGCATATTTCTAACCTGAAAACAATTGTAACTGACAATTGGTCTGGCCACTGAGGCTGAGGGGTGGAAACCCCAAAAAGCCAATCTTCTGCTAGACCCACAAATGTATAAAAAGTAAGAAATAAACAAAGGAGTTTTCTCTTCTCTCCGCTCTCTCAGCTGGGAGCTGGATCGGAAGGACCTCTGTGAAAATCTCTTTTCTGCGTGTGACTGCTTTGTGTGTCTCGGTGACACTCATCCCTGATCCTCCCCCCCGATCCCCTTTTGGGGCAGGTTCCTCTGCAGAGCACCCAGGCCACTGCTGCCCTGCACCCCCCTTTCACCCTTCTGCAGCTTTTCTGCTCCCCTGCTCATTCCACCTGGGCTTTGCCACGTGCTGTGCTCCATTCCCCCACTTCACAGCTTTTTATTTTATTTATTAGTGAAAGTAAAGGCTGGAGTTACCTGAGCCCTGCAGAGGCTGAGCGTGCTTCGGCCTCTGCACCCAGGCACCGGGGAGAGCTCCAGGAGGCACCCCTGCCCTCGTGTCAGCTGCCTCAGTTTCCTCCGGGGGGCTGCACCAAGGGCTGAGAGCGTCATTTCCCAAAGCTGTGCGCACGTGAGCCCAGCAGGGATGGTTCCCAAGTGTAATTGTAATGGATTGAGCAGCAGAGTGAACACAGATACAGTCCCACCTCGCTGAAAAGTCACGTCTGAGTCCCCAGGCTGGGATTATCCCCCGTGGGTAATTCCTTTGAAATCCAAACTTTGCGATCCCAACCACAGCCTGTGAGAAGAGCTCCGTGGCAGGTACAGACAGACAGCCGAGCATTCCTAGAAGGCAAAAGGACTGAAAATTACAGCTGCAGGGTTTGAGGCCCATTTAACTGGATGTGGTTAATTCGACCACCAGTGGGAACAGTGGCTGAAGTCCTGGGTGTTGGAGGAGGGAGAAGTCCCCAGGCCATCACCACGAGGGATTCCTGGAGCAGTGTCACCCCAAGGGCTGCCGGCAGCGGGAGTGACACTCCAGGCACCGCTGCTCGCAAATTCTGTGTTTGTGCAGGAGAGGCGGCTGCCCATAACTGACCTGAGAGCTCAGCCTGGATCTCCCTGCCCTGTGCAGGGCAGGAGGAGAGCAGAGGGAATAAAGCAGCAAAAACCTTTACAGAGTTAGCTCCGGGGAACGTGGCTGCTCACAGAAATCCTGCGTTGGTGCAGAACTCAGCCCAAAGAGCCCCAGTCCTGTAAAAATTAACACAAAAAAGAAAAGGAGGAGAGGAGAGGA
This sequence comes from Hirundo rustica, assembly GCF_015227805.2. Lineage (NCBI taxonomy): Eukaryota > Metazoa > Chordata > Aves > Passeriformes > Hirundinidae > Hirundo > Hirundo rustica. The sequence goes on from NC_053463.1 coordinate 725,845, forward strand.
GAGGAGAGGAGAGGAGAGGAGAGGAGAGGAGAGGAGAGGAGAGGAGAGGAGAGGAGAGGAGAGGAGAGGAGAGGAGAGGAGAGGAGAGGAGAGGAGAGGAGAGGAGAGGAGAGGAGAGGAGAGGAGAGGAGAGGAGAGGAGAGGAGAGGAGAGGAGGTCTTTTCTTGGGGCTGTGTTGTACCCCTGGAGTACAAATAACGTGACTCCTGCAAGCATATCTCCTTTCGCTGGTAGCTCAACTCAAAACCAGCGCAGCAGAAAAAGCTTCTGCAGGGCACCTCTCTCAAGGAGAAGCCGAAAGTCTGCATTTCCCAGCATGAATGGCAGCGTTATTTTGCCTGTGCTAACAGAGACAGCAATTATTGTTGGCATGGGGCTTGTTGTAGCTCCTGCAGGATTTTCTTCGCTGCCCTTGATGGATTGTCAGCTGGGAGGCAGCAAACGGAGCAGACACTCGAGCACAAAGCCTGGCAGCAGAGGTGCTTACAACAGAGCTCCTGGAGCAGTTCCTGTGGCTGATCTGTAATCAGTTTTCTCTCAGTCCCTCCGTGTGGGGTCATGGCTGTGGGACCCTCCCGGGCTGGATGAGCCCTCCCGGGGCTGGAGCTGTCCCAGCTCCCCACAGCTTCTCTCAGAGTTAGGGGAAAGTTCATACTTTGGCTGCAAACACTGTATTTTCTCTGGATCGATTGGCTTGCCAAGGCATGGAAACTTCAGAATGTTTCACCACCGTGGAGTAGAAAGGAAAACTTTTTCTGCCTGCTCGGGCACAAGGATGCAGGTACAGCGTGTTTCTTCAGTGTTCTGGACTGAAATATTGAGTGAGTCCAGGCTCTCAGAGCCTTCCAGTGCTCAGGCTCTCGATTTTTTTTGACTCTGCAGAGTTTTTCTGCCCAGCCCAAGTGCGAAGGGAGCAGCACAGGCAGATGGCTCCGTGTGTGAATCAGGGCTCTTGCGATGCAGAGCCTTCCTCCATGCAGAGAGGAGAAGAGCTAACTTCAGATGGAAGTCAATAGCAACGATACGTGGAAAGAATTCATTAATCGGTATTTAACGAGGCATTAGTATTTATTTAAATTTTTGCATAGGGATTGTAACCATAAACCGAAGCTTTAAATAACTGTGCTGTAAAGAGATGTGGAAGAAAAGCAGCAGCAGAGAGATTAAAAAATTAATGCTGTGCAAACGGAAATGAGTTCACCTGAGAAAGTCTCTTAAATAAAATATTTTCTGTTATTTTTCATGCACTAGCACCTTATCTCCATCCACGGCATGTAGTCACTCTGATAATGAGAGCTGCTGCCATTTATCCGTGAGAACCATGGGGAGCTGCTCTTCCATTCCTGCTCCTCCTGAGAGAGCAGGTCTGGGGAGGAAGCCCAGGCCCTATTTAATTTCGTGCACACTCAGCTTGGTTCCTCCTCGATTTCCCAGCTCATTTCACTCAGCTTGTTTAAGCATTAAGCAATTATGAAGGTCATGGACAGCCCTCAAGTTCTTTCCCCCCAGTTCCTTCTTTCCCTGTGGCTGAGGACCCCCCTGCAGGGCCACCCACCCTGGGCCAGCTCTGCAATATCCCAAATTTTCAGTCAATGGACACCAGGAGCAGTTTATCACAGGCTGGGAACACGCTGATCAAACCGAGCTCTAGCACGAAACGCAAAATCTTCGTTAATTGGTGAAGGAGTGAATCCGTTTTCCCAACTTCTCTCGTGAAATCCTGAGGCTCCAGCTCCAAAGCAGCCGGTGGCGGCCGTGCAGGATTCAGTGAGAATGGGGTGCAGAGGTGCCTGGTGCTCACCGAGGCGACAGAGCGGGGCCAGACCCGCTGGTGGCACTGCCCCTTCACCCCGTGCCCGTCCCAGGCTGGGGATGCTCCTCTGCACCCCGGGCACCGGCTGAGGGACCCCCAGGGGTCGGAGGGAGAGCTTCGTGTGGTTCCGATGGAGCTGCACCACGTGGGGCTGCGCGGAGCAGCGCGTTAGATCATCCCTCCTTCTGCAGAATTGATGCCGTGCCCATTTCTCACCTCCTACACTGGCACTCAGCTCAGCACTCCCATTTGCCTTTTCTCATTCCTCGGATGTGCATTTTGCACCACTCAAGAGGTGCAGCGCCGCGGGGAATGAATAAACATTTCAGTAAATCCCGAGAGTTTAACTGACAGCCCTGAACCCAGGGGAGGGAAGAGGAGCTGGGAACCGGGGGTCAAAGCCTCTGGGAGTGTCAAGTGACATCTCTGGAGCTGGGGATGCTGCAGTTCCCTCTTGCCTAAGAAGTGCAGGGATTTCTCTGCAGAAACCAATGGAGCTTGGTCAAAGTAAAAATGGAAACAGCCTGTCTGAGTTATAAATGGCACTTGCTGCCAGAAGGATAAAAATCATGAGGGATGAAGCTCCTGCCATGAGGAGCCGGGAGAAAGCAGTCTGTGCTGCGGAGAATGGGGAGCGGCGGTGGCTCTGCCATAGCACAGATTTCACCTGTGGGATGTTTACTGAACAAAAATCCATTTCTCATCATTTCCTAAAATCCCAGCAGGTGTTTTCTGGAGGAGCCAGGCTCCAGTCTGGGTGTTCCTGGCAGCCCGTGCCAGCCCTGTTCCCAGCACTTGGAGGAGCTGCTGCCACCCCGGGGCACGGGGGGCCCTGAGCCGTGGGAATCCGTGCTGGGGGGCTGGCAGAGGCCCCTCAGACCTGCAAGGCAGCTGAAGAACACTCTCGTGCTTGGTGTGGAGCTGGGGCGGAAGAACCCCCTTTGAACTGTTAAAGGATGACGTGGGGCAGGCTGCAAACCCCAGAGAGAGAGGGGACAATAAATGCAGCGCAGGGGACAGAGCAGGGGACGCTCCCTGGGGCCGCCCTGAGCACAGGGGCCTGGCCTGGGGGTTATTCCTGGGTGCTGCAGCTCAGGGGAAAGGCTGGCTCCCCTGGCTGAGTTCTGTGCAGAGATGCTGGAAAGGTCCCAGGGGCCCAGGGCAGCAGGACCAAGCTGCTCCTTCCTCCTCCTCTTCCTCCTCCTCCTCTTCCTCCTCCTGCCACTGCTCGGGGTCTGCAAGGGAAGGAATCAGCTCTCTGGGAGTATCTAAGCGCTGTCCCTGTTGCTGTCAGGGAAAGGAGAGCTGCCTTTCCAGGATGCAGGAACGGCTCCTTGCGCCTGGCCAAAGAGCGAATCTGCGCGAGCTGCACTGAAGGGATTTTAGGGAAGAAATGCATTTAGAAAAAAACAAGTTCTGACTTTGATAGAGCTTCAGGTTAACAAAAAATAGCTGTTTACTTTTATTTATTTATTTATTTATTTTTATTTAAGGAGAGCCCGTTTAATTTGTGCTTCAATTATCTCCCCTCCTGTGAACATGCGCAACCAGGAGCCTGAAGTCCATCCCCTACCCCACCGCTTAATCACGGACGGAAGGCGCTGAGCTGGTTAAAGGATGCAGTCACCTGCCGGAGGTGTTCCCTCGGCAGCGCGGGGCTCTGGCCCTGCAGCGCTCCTGGGCAGACCCTGCCCCGCGCCTCCGGGCACCGGCACAGGGCACAGCTCTGCCCGATGCTGGCTGAGCAGCGGGCTCTGGCGTTTCACATCGCACCCAGGCTCTGCAGAGCCCAGCCCCGCTCCCCTCTGCGTGTCCCCAAACCCTGGGACACCGGGGCGGTGTCACCTTCAGCCAAACCTGCCTCCTTCGAAACCAAAAGCAGCTGCACAGAGCGGGATCCCGCTCCAGGATGGCCACAAACGTCCTGCGGGCTCTGGGTGTGCAGTAACTGAGGTGGCAGCTCTGTTTTGTTTTGTCCCCCCTCCTAATGAGTCGTTATTTATAATTTTGCCATGGGTAATGATGGCGTCTCTCAAAGTACACTGAATATCAGGAAAAGAATGGGGTTTTATTGTATCTGAGTAAAACAATGCAAGTCACGCTCCTGTTCTGGCACTGAGGCGGCGGAGATCTTGCTCTGACAAGTCCTTGTGCACCTCGGAGGGGCCGTGGCTTTGCTGCTCCCCTTGCTCATTCCATTGGGTGCCTCCCACCTCCATTTCCACAGCCATTCCCAAACTGGAAATCTTTCCCTGCTCCCCTGGGACTGTGTGTGCCCTGCCAGGGGGGGAACCCCCGGAGCCAGGGGAGCGGGGGCATCGCTGGGGAGGAGGGCTCGGGGTGTGAAAGGCTCCTCCACTCTGGAGAAGACAAAATGCAGCCAATAGCATTTCAATAAATGTATTTCATGAAAGGGCTCCCGGTGATTTGGAGTTTTGCTGTGTGTGGGTCAGAGCTGGAGGTTATAACGGGGCACAGCCCATGCTGTCAGAGGCGCTGAAGCTTTGCCCATTTATTGCCGGATCCTTGCGCTGCAAAGGAACTTTCTGGAGGCATTTTTGACACTTTGGGAAGAGGGGAAGGGAATCGGATGTTCCTGTGGAGCGGGCAGGGAGGAGGCTGTAACTCTTCCAGTAACTCTTTGAGCTGCAAGACTTCCACCCTTGAGGCTCTTGAGCACGTGTCCTGTCTTCATTACCCCCAAATAAACGAAAGCAGGGACGAAAGCAGAAGTGGAATCGCTGTGATTGTTGGGAAGCTGCAGCCCGCAGGGGTCTGGCACAGCGTGCTCCGAGGGGCTGCAGGGCTGGAGCCCCCTGGGCTGCTCTGGGTCCCAGACCAGGGCTGCAATACCGAACCCCGATGCCAGCGAATGGAGAGCTGTAACCTCTGCTGGAAATATTCTGCTGTAGTTTATCTAAATACAGGTACAGGGGAGTGGAGTGAGGTGATCTTTAGGGTCCCTTCCAGCCCAAGCCGTTCTGGGGTTCTGGGTCGTGCCTCAGATGGGGAAAGCTTTGGGGAGGGGTTGAGGGAGGGTCCCTGAGGTGCCGGCAGCGGCTGGAGCCCCGCTGGGTTTCACTGCAGGGTGTGGAGCCGTGGTCCTGCGAGATGTGAGGGAGCCTCTGTTGTAGGAGCAGCTCTTAGCAACAGCCTCTCCAGGAGGGCTCGTTTGAAGTTCTAGAGGTGGTTTTGTGTTCCCACACGAGGGGCAGAGATGCTGGTATATTTGCATCCATGTGGGATGGCTCCTGTTTTTAAAACCGCTGACATTTCCACGGCTCCAGAACACTCAGTGTAAATGGAAACTCCATTTCCAGGGCTGGCTGGAATTAATACCAGGCTATGACCAGACATTTGCCTGCTACAAAAGCACGCCTAGCCCAGCCTGCAATGAAAATCCTTCAAAACGGCCCAGATCTGGTTATCAGGCATGAAAACAGAGCAAGGAGGTGCTAAGATAAAATCGACCTGAGGGGGCCCACAAAGCTGCTTCTGTTTGGGAGAAAAAGCACCATTTAATCATCCTGTGGCAGTAAAAGTGGCATTTTTCAGGAATAGCTCTGAGCTGTGGTCTCCCTCCTCTGAAGGCAGGCAGAGACTGCCTGAGGAACCCAACACAGTTGTTGTTCAGAGCTCTGGTTAATGCAGAGCTGTTAATTGTCTGACCATTAAATTACTTGGCTTCTACTTAGTCCCCACAGGGGACTAATTTTAAATTCAATTAGCACAGAATTTAAGGGATATAGTTGAGGGATTCCAGAAAGCTGCAGAGATATGTAATCGTGTTTGATAAGATGCAGCCGGGAAAGGGAAGCTTTTAATCTCCATTTCAAGCTTTTAAACCAGGAGAAACTCCGAAAGACAAATTAAATTCTCTTTGAATACATGTGCACGAGTGAGATTCCTTTATGCTAATGCACTGTAAATCCCACTTATTTTTTTCTTTCTGTCCAACAGCTAATCAGCCAGGATGCGAACCAACCAAGGAAGCCTTTGGGAACTGAAGTCACAGGGGAGAATTTGTGAGCTCACACGTTGTGGGATTCTTTAGGTACTGGCTGAGGCTTCAAAGTGTCAAACACCATTCCAGGATTTCCACTCCATCAAAAGCCAGAGGGACGAGGAATCCCACTTGGTGCTTGGGTGTCCGTGGGGCTGTGGGTGCTCTGTCCATGGGGCTGTGGGTGCTGTGTCCATGGGCTGTGGGTGCTGTGTCCATGGGTGCTGTGTCCATGGGTGCTGTGTCCATGGACTGTGGGTGCTGTGTCCATGGGCTGTGGGTGCTGTGTCCATGGGGCTGTGGGTGCTGTGTCCATGGACTGTGGGTGCTGTGTCCATGGGCTGTGGGTGCTCTGTCCATGGGCTGTGGGTGCTGTGCTGTGTGTGTGGGGCTGTGGGTGCTGTGTCCATGGGGCTGTGGGTGCTCTGTCCATGGGCTGTGGGTGCCCTGAGCCATCAGAAGGAGCCCCTCTCCTGCAGCAGCCCCTCAGCTGCACCCAGGGCACTGCATCCCTCACTGGGGTGCCAAAGCCCTGTTGCTGCTGCTGGCACTGACCACGGCAGGAGCTCTGTGGGTGCCTGGCACAGGCACTGCCCATGGCAGGAGCTCTGTGGGTGCCTGGCACAGGCACTGCCCGCGGTGGGAGCTCTGCGGGTGCCTGGCACAGGCACTGCCCACGGCAGGAGCTCTGCGGGTGCCTGGCACAGGCACTGCCCACGGCAGGAGCTCTGTGGGTGCCTGGCACAGGCACTGCCCATGGTGGGAGCTCTGCGGGTGCCTGGCACAGGCACTGCCCACGGCAGGAGCTCTGTGGGTGCCTGGCACAGGCACTGCCCATGGTGGGAGCTCTGCGGGTGCCTGGCACAGGCACTGCCCACGGCAGGAGCTCTGTGGGTGCCTGGCACAGGCACTGCCCATGGTGGGAGCTCTGCGGGTGCCTGGCACAGGCACTGCCCACGGCAGGAGCTCTGTGGGTGCCTGGCACAGGCACTGCCCATGGTGGGAGCTCTGCGGGTGCCTGGCACAGGCACTGCCCACGGCAGGAGCTCTGCGGGTGCCTGGCACAGGCACTGCCCACGGCAGGAGCTCTGTGGGTGCCTGGCACAGGCACTGCCCACGGCAGGAGCTCTGTGGGTGCCTGGCACAGGCACTGCCCATGGTGGGAGCTCTGCGGGTGCCTGGCACAGGCACTGCCCACGGCAGGAGCTCTGCGGGTGCCTGGCACAGGCACTGCCCACGGCAGGAGCTCTGTGGGTGCCTGGCACAGGCACTGCCCACGGCGGGAGCTCTGTGGGTGCCTGGCACAGGCACTGCCCACGGCGGGAGCTCTGCGGGTGCCTGGCACAGGCACTGCCCATGGCAGGAGCTCTGCGGGTGCCTGGCACAGGCACTGCCCACGGCAGGAGCTCTGCGGGAGCCTGGCACAGGCACTGCCCACGGCAGGAGCTCTGTGGGTGCCTGGCACAGGCACTGCCCACGGCAGGAGCTCTGTGGGTGCCTGGCACAGGCACTGCCCACGGCAGGAGCTCTGTGGGTGCCTGGCACAGGCACTGCCCACGGCAGGAGCTCTGCGGGAGCCTGGCACAGGCACTGCCCACGGCAGGAGCTCTGTGGGTGCCTGGCACAGGCACTGCCCACGGCAGGAGCTCTGCGGGAGCCTGGCACAGGCACTGCCCACGGCAGGAGCTCTGCAGGTGCCTGGCACAGGCACTGCCCACGGCAGGAGCTCTGCGGGAGCCTGGCACAGGGACTCGCTCGCTGCCCCGCTGCTCTGACCGCGCACACGTTGGGCTAAGCGCTGACGGATGTCACGGCGCTGCTCAGAGCTGTGTGGGGAGCCCGTGGCTTTCCTGGGGTGGAGCCTGTGCCCGCAGCAGCTCCTCATCCCTGGGCAAACAGCACAGAGGGTCCCTGCCCCACGGACGTGTCTGGTTCTGATGCCTTCATTCTCCTCGACTTCTCTCCATTCCATATTACTTGTGCTGTCCAATTTTTTTTTTTTTTTTTTTTTTTTTTAGGTCTGTGTGTATTTTTGGGTATAGAGCCCCATTTAAAAATAGTTTTAATGAAAAAAAAAAGTTTTTAATAGTACATTAAAGAAAATCAAAAACCAAACCGCAGAATAATTACAATTCAATTTAAAACTTTTTAAAAGATGGCAAGTTTATTTTCTCTTCACTTTTCTGGCACAAATCCATTTAGAAACAGAGCCTGACAACCCATCTTAATTTTGGATAATTACATTTTTGCGATTTCTAATTTGCTAATCTATAGTAATTCTCCCATGATTTTTAAAAGGCAGAAGGGGGAGTATGGAAAGCTGAATTCTGATCAGAGTTCTCCCTGCTATAATTAACTCCATCTAAAAAACCATAATTGATGCTTATATAGCTCCCCAATAGCATCTCTTGAATTGGAACACGCTGCATTGTAAACTGTGCTTTCTGCTCTGAAAAGATTGATTTGCAGCCACTACCAATCTGTTGCTAAGCACTCGGTGACGGCACACGCCGAAGTCCTCAAGGACAATACAGAACAGCCAGAATGTTTTTCTCAGTATCAAACCATTTCCCCCTCTGTCTCCTGAAATATTGCATCAGTTGCTCCTTAATCAAAGCATAAAGAAATGTTGCCAAGGCAATGCCAGAGCCGGTGCCGCCGGAGCTGGGCCGGGCTGGGAGCTGCACATCTGGGGAGAGCAGCAGTGGCCTGGCGGGTTCTGGGCACTGGAGCTTTGGGGGTCCTGGGGGGGTTCACTTATTCGGGTGATGGTGGAGACCAAGTGTAGAGAACTGCCAGGCAGGTTCCTTTGGAAGGAGCAGGCAGGTTCCTCTGGAACAGCCAGGCAGGTTCCTCTGGAAGGAACAGGAACAGGCAGGTTCCTCTGGAACAGCCAGGCAGGTTCCTCTGGAACAGCCAGGAAGGTTCTTCTGGAGCACCAGGCAGATTCCTCTGGAACAGCCAGGCAGGTTCCTCTGGAAGGAACAGGAACAGGCAGGTTCCTCTGGAACAGCCAGGAAGGTTCCTCTGGAAGGAGCAGGCTTTGGAAGGGTCAGGCAGGTTCCTCTGGCAGGAGCAGGCTTTGGAAGGAGCAGGTAGGTTCCCCTGGAAGGGTCAGGCAGGTTCCTCTGGAAGGAACAGGAACAGGCAGGTTCCTCTGGAAGGAGCAGGAACAGGCAGGTTCCTCTGGAAGGAACAGGAACAGGCAGGTTCCTCTGGAAGGAACAGGAACAGGCAGGTTCCTCTGGAAGGAGCAGGCTTTGGAAGGGTTAGGCAGGTTCCTCTGGAAGGAGCAGGCTTTGGAAGGGTCAGGCAGGTTCCTCTGGAAGGAGCAGGCTTTGGAAGGAGCAGGTAGGTTCCCCTGGAAGGGTCAGACAGGCTCCTCTGGAAGCACCAGGCTGGTTCCTCTGGAAGCAGCAGGCTTTGGGAGGACCAGGGATCACCCGACTCCTCGAGAAGGAGTGTCTGTGCTCAGCAGCCGTATCCATTCCAAACAGCCCAAAAACAGAGGATTCTTCCCCAGCCCTGCTGTTCTTTTGGGACCATGCGGGAGGGACAGCGGGAATGTGCATCTGCAGCAGAGACGTGATCCTTGCACAGCCAAAACCCCAAATAAAGCCCCAAACCAAACCGTTGTGCCCATCCATCTGCACATTTTATTTATGTACAGATGCAAATTGAGAACAATGCTCAAAAAGAGACCCTAAACCATTAGGTCAGGGAAGGCTCCGAATGCTGAACTCTGCTTGCCTGTTCTACCTTGTTATGAGATTTTAATAAAAAGGCAGAGAAGAATGCCAGCTGAGCTGGCACATCTGACATTTTGATAACCTCGTCAATAAAAGTTATTTTATTGGCTTTAAGCAGCTGCAGGACTTTGCCTTATTGTTTAGCTGTCTGTTCACTCTATTCCTGCCTTGTTGATAACAGTAAAAGGATGATGAGTAACGGTGGCAATCAATAGAAAGGCATGTTTCTTCCTCTGTGACCATGAACCCAACTCTTCAAATTGCATCTTCAGATTCCAGGGTCTTTATTTCATCATAAATAGATACACAGGGGGGGAAAAACCTGAGTTTCTAGATGGTTTTATGAATGTTTGTTCCCAGGTTTTCAGTGTTCTGAACCAACTTGAATCCTTTCAAAAGCAAAGCACAATATTTGTTCCAAGGGAGGGATAAGTTTTTAACTCCATTGCAATCATCTGACGGACAGGTGACCGCAAGTGAACTTCCACCAGTGCTGCAGCCTCAGCCAGGCTCTGCTGAGGGGAGAGCTCTGCTCTGGCCTCCCCTGGCTGAGTCCTGAGAGCAGGGTTGAGGGTGAATCTGTGGTTAAAATACTACAGCTGCAAAAGTCAAAATGAAACTAAATGCTGCTCTCATCAACAGTTAATTTAAGTCTGAGTGTTGAGTGTGTGAAACTGCAGCTGGGAGCACAGAAACAGGGATTCCTGAGCCACCAAGAGATCTCAGTGTGGTGCAGCTCTTCCATGGTTAGACATGGGTGGACACATCTCATGGCTGTGCACACGGAATGTATCACCCCAGAACAAAACCTGAATTATTGCTTAAAAGGCATTACCTCCTGCCTTCTGAAAAGAATTCTTCCCTCATAAAATTCCATCAAAGACCAGACCAAACAGGACATTTTGACTGACACATGTGAGCAGGGGCCAGCACTTGCCTGACTTGAAAACGTCAGGAGGGATGAGCTGAAGATCCCAATGCAGGCTCAGCTCTGAAGATCCCAATGCAGGCTCAGCTCTGAAGGTCCCAATGCAGGCTCAGCTCTGAAGGTCCCAAACACAGGCTCAGCTCTGAAGGTCCCAATGCAGGCTCAGCTCTGAAGATCCCAATGCAGGCTCAGCTCTGAAGATCCCAAACACAGGCTCAGCTCTGAAGATCCCAAACACAGGCTCAGCTCTGAAGAGCCCAATGCAGGCTCAGCTCTGAAGATCCCAAACACAGGCTCAGCTCTGAAGATCCCAAACACAGGCTCAGCTCTGAAGATCCCAATGCAGGCTCAGCTCTGAAGATCCCAAACACAGGCTCAGCTCTGAAGGTCCCAATGCAGGCTCAGCTCTGAAGGTCCCAATGCAGGCTCAGCTCTGAAGATCCCAAACACAGGCTCAGCTCTGAAGGTCCCAATGCAGGCTCAGCTCTGAAGAGCCCAATGCAGGCTCAGCTCTGAAGATCCCAAACACAGGCTCAGCTCTGAAGATCCCAATGCAGGCTCAGCTCTGAAGATCCCAAACACAGGCTCAGCTCTGAAGGTCCCAATGCAGGCTCAGCTCTGAAGATCCCAAGAGCAGGCTCAGCTCTGGGGATGAGGAGCTGCTGAGGCTGTGGGCACAGGTCACTCCCCCTGGCAGAGCCCTGCCAGCCCCAGCCACCCCCTGAGGGCACAGAGGGATGAGCATCAGTCCCTGCAGGTGCCTGCCCTGCTGCTGCATCCCTCCCCTCCCCTCTCAGCCGAGGCTGGAAGCCCCAGCAGCAGCCTCAGGGATGGATGAATAACGCAGAGCCAGCCCGTGCTGCTGGGAGGGAGCCCAGGATCCCCCCGAGAGGGAGCTGAGGCGGCAGCAGCAAAGGGGAGAGCAGCCTGGGAATGGTTCCTCCACAAAACTCTCGGTGCCCAGGGAGCCCTCCCCTCTCCAGAAAGGGAATCAGGCTCCCTTCAGAGCCGGGGCTGGGCAGGGGGCTGCAGGAGCCCTGTGTGCAGCACCAGCTCTGGGCACTCTGGGGTGAATCCCAGAGCCAGGGAACACTGGGGTGAATCCCAGAGCCTGGGAACACTGGGGTAAATCCCAGAGCCAGGGAACATCTGGGGTAAATCCCAGAGCCTGGGAACACTGGGGTAAATCCCAGAGCCAGGGAGCATATGGGGTAAATCCCAGAGCCAGGGAACATCTGGGGTAAATCCCAGAGCCAGGGAACACTGGGGTAAATCCCAGAGCCAGGGAACATCTGGGGTAAATCCCAGAGCCAGGGAGCATATGGGGTAAATCCCAGAGCCAGGGAACACTGGGGTAAATCCCAGAGCCAGGGAACACTGGGGTAAATCCCAGAGCCAGGGAACACTGGGGTAAATCCCAGAGCCAGGGAACATCTGGGGTAAATCCCAGAGCCAGGGAACACTGGGGTAAATCCCAGAGCCAGGGAACATCTGGGGTAAATCCCAGAGCCAGGGAACACTGGGGTGAATCCCAGAGCCAGGGAACACTGGGGTAAATCCCAGAGCCAGGGAACATCTGGGGTAAATCCCAGAGCCAGGGAACACTGGGGTAAATCCCAGAGCCAGGGAACATCTGGGGTAAATCCCAGAGCCAGGGAACACTGGGGTAAATCCCAGAGCCAGGGAACATCTGGGGTAAATCCCAGAGCCAGGGAACACTGGGGTAAATCCCAGAGCCAGGGAACACTGGGGTAAATCCCAGAGCCAGGGAACACTGGGGTAAATCCCAGAGCCAGAGAACATCTGGGGTAAATCCCAGAGCCAGGGAACACTGGGGTGAATCCCAGAGCCAGGGAACACTGGGGTAAATCCCAGAGCCAGGGAACACTGGGGTAAATCCCAGAGCCAGGGAACACTGGGGTAAATCCCAGAGCCAGGGAACACTGGGGTAAATCTCCAGAGCTAGATCAGGGCACTCTGGGGTAAATCCCCAGTGCCAGGGAACACCTGGGATAGATCCCCAGTGCCAGGGCACACCAGGCACAGCTCGGGTAAAGCCCCAGTGCCAGGGCACACCAGGCACACCTGGAATAAATCCCCAGTGCCAGGGCACACCGGGCACACCTGGAATAAATCCCCAGTGCCAAGGCACACCGGGCACACCTGGAATAAAACCCCAGTGCCAGGGCACACCGGGCACACCTGGAATAAATCCCCAGTGCCAGGGCACACTGGGCACACCTGGAATAAATCCCCAGTGCCAGGGCACACCGGGCACACCCAGCCCAGGCACAGCAGGATCTGAGCTGTCCTGGTGGTGCTCTGGGGCAGCTCTCGGGTGCTGCGGTGGCAGAGGAGCTCCAGCACCACCACGGTCCCTCCTTTAATCCAGCTCTTACCCTTGAAGGGACCAAATTTCCCCGTGACGGTTTCTGAGAAAAGATGATCACAATGCATCTCCACAGGAACATAATCTTTCAGCTCATCCTTGGGGGAATTTTTTTGTCCCTGTTAGTGTGTAATTAGAAACTGAAAATACAGGCAGAAGGCTTGTTGTACATAAATTGACGCGCTCGGCTTCAGAAGCACAGTTGAGAAGAACAAAAGGGACTGAAAAGACTAAAAACCATTCACCTTGTATGGAATAAGAGCAGAATGTACTGGATGAGAGGGAGAACCAACCAAACCAAACCAACGGGAAAGAAACCAAGAGCTCCAACCTACACTGCTGGCCCCTTTGGAATGCAACAATCTGGAAAGTGTCTTCTAGAATTAACCTATGGAACTTGATCTCTGTTGCTCTAATTTTTCCAATTTACTCTATTTTCCTCCTCCTGTAATACCAGGATAATATTTTTTTCCCTGTTTTTATTTCCTTGAGTTGATTCTGAGTATTTTTCCGTGGTTATTTAATATTTGCTGCTCAGACTGTGACAGTTCTGCCTGTAGTTGAAAAAACTCATGTTGTGTTGCCAAAAGCAGCAAGAGAAGCCAGGCTGCTTGTGTTAATATTTGCGTTTGAAAGTGAAAAACTGAATTTTCTCTAGTACCAGACACTTTTCTCCTGGTAAAAGCGCTGGAGAAAAACATTTGCTGGGTAGAGGGAAAGATGCAAAAAATACTTACGGAGAATACCACTTATTGAATGATATTTTCAAAATACAGAGTCCTTGGAAATGTCAGCAATCTGTGGAGCAGCTGCAGGAGCTATGTTGTGCTTCCAGCCCCTAGAACAGTTTCCTATTTGCCTTTAACGCCACATTCAGCTCTTGGGAAGGAAAATCCCAACTCCACAATGGCTCTGGGGACTCTGGGCCGCTCCAGGCGTGCTGGGTTTGGTTTTTGTTTCCAGCCTTGCCAAGGAGTGATGAGATTTGGTGTTTTGGAGGTGGCAGAAGGGCCCTGCAGCACGAGCAGTGTCTGTCTGTCCCTCTCCTGTGCCAAGAGGCTCTCCCTGAAGGGCGACACAGACCCATGGGTTTATTCTGCTTTTCCCCAAGAGGAACACAGTTTTCACTTTATATTTAAACGTTCCCCCGGTGTTTTGGGGGGTTCTGCCTGGATGAGCTGTGCAACAAACAGGGAGGCTCCTTTGGGCACAGCCTGGCGGGGCTGGGGGAGCAGAGGGGGCTGAGGAGGGGGTGATGAACCCCAGAACCTCCTCAGGATCTCCCCTCCCGAGGAGCCTTGGTGGTGCTGAAGCTGTGACGGAGCTGGGGTGACCCAGGGCGGCTCCGTGCTGCTCCGGGGCCCCGGGCAGCGAGGGGCGAGGCTGGGCTGCTGCTGCCCCAGCGGGCACAGGGGACACCAGCGATCCCGGCGGGCTGGGGGCTGTCGGACAAGGCGAGAGCTGCCTGGACACGCTGAATTCCCGCTGGAAGGCGCTGGGCAGAGCTCGGGGCATCCCGCAGAGGAGGAGAGCTCCAGCCCCTGGCTGCCTTTGCCTTGGGCAGGGCTGCCCCGAGCTCTGCCGTCCCTTCGGGGCTCACCCGACCTTCCCCGGCCTGGGGGATTTGGAGTGGGGTGCAGCAGAATCCCTGGCGCTCAGGGATGGGTCTGGGCCGGAGTTCGCTCCCAGGGCGGAATTCCCTAAAGCTGCAGGGTGTGAGGGTGCTTTGTGCACGGCCAGCGCCGGGCTGCATCCACTGCGGGCTGGAGCGCTGCGGAGTGCCCTGATGTCCTTTTCCCTTTTCCCTTTTCCCTTTTCCCTTTTCCCTTTTCCCTTTTCCCTTTTCCCTTCCCTTTTCCCTTTCCCTTTTCCCTTCTCCCTTCTCTTTTCCCCTTTCCCTTTTCCCTTTTCCCTTTTCCCTTTTCCCTTTTCCCTTTTCCCTTTTCCCTTTTCCCTTTTCCCTTTCCTTGGCTGCAGGCAGAGGAGCAGAGCTCACCCGGGGCCAGCCCTGCCCGTCCCACCCCGGGGCCAGCGGGGATGGCAGCAGCTTCCCCGGGCTCGGGGCAGATCTCCGGGGGCTCTGTGTGTGCCAGGATCACACAAGAACATCCCCGGGCTCGGGGCAGATCTCCGGGAGCTCTGTGTGTGCCAGGATCACACAGCAGCATCCCCAAATTCGGGGCAGATCTCCGGGGGCTCTGTGTGTGCCAGGACAGCCGGGCTGGGGCCGGTGCCAGCTGATGGCATTCCAGAGTGGCAGTGCAGGGCCGGGGGGCTGCTCGGGGAAGGAAGGGGCTGTGCCCGGCTGGGGGGCACAGGCTGGGCACGGACCCCACAGAGCCCCGAGGAGACTGGGCTGCTTCCGAGCACGAGGGGACGGCAGGGGATGGAGATTGCTGGGGCAGCCACTGCTCTGAGGGACTCTGGCACCCGTGTTCCCTGCCCTGGTGTGCCTGTGTCACTCTGGCTGTGCCAATGTCACCCTGGCTGTGCCTGCGTCACCCTGGCTGTGTCTGTGTCACCCTGGCTGTGCCTGGCTGTGCCTGTGTCACCCTGGCTGTGCCTGGCTGTGTCTGTGTCACCCTGGCTATGCCTGTGTCACCCTGGCTGTGTCTGTGTCACCCTGGCTGTGCCTGTGTCACCCTGGCTGTGCCAATGTCACCCTGGCTGTGCCTGGCTGTGCCTGGCTGTGCCAATGTCACCCTGGCTGTGTCTGTGTCACGCTGGTTTGTTCCTGTGTCACCCTGGCTGTGCCAATGTCACCCTGGCTGTGCCAATGTCACCCTGGTTTGTTCCTGTGTCACCCTGGCTGTGCCAATGTCACCCTGGCTGTGCCTGGCTGTGCCTGTGGCACTGCAGGTTTCCCTCACCCACCTTCAGCCCTTCGGCTCCTCCGTGCCTCTCCAGCAGCTCTCACCACTGGCAAAGGGGTCCTGCTGGCCTGCTCAGGGCCAAGATGTCCCTCTCAGCCTGGCCAGTGTGTCACCTGCTGCTCTGGGTGCTGCTCATGCTCCAGGCTGGCTTCTGGGGGACCCCTCCACAGCGAGGGATCTGCCACAAACAAGAGCCCAGGGAACCGGGCAGAGTCTGAGAGAGACAACACCACATCCTCCCCAAGCTATCTCCAAATCCATCATAATTTGCCCCAAGTGTTTCTCATTGGGACTGGTAACATAATAATTGTTGCATGATTTGCTGAAATCCATGTTCTTTTTTAAAAATGTCACTTATTTGACAAACGCTTCTTTTCACACTGTCACAATAAGGAGAAGGAGAGACTTGCAGGCTGAAACTCTGCTCTGAGCAGCATTGATTCAGTGATTAGTGTCATGTTCGTCTTGGATTTTGTAATTCAGACTCATTAACCTGAAAATATTCTTGCAATTTTCTCCTCCTAGACTGGTTTGAAAGTACAAAAGCAGCCTCTATTTATTTCCCAGGAATCCAAGAACAACTGTCTCTTGTAAGGCACTGAACAAGGAGGGGGCAGGCTGAGAGTCACAAAATGGTATTTAAAGCGTTAATTTTATCATTTGTTCCAAATCTTGATTCAAACAGTATTTATCTGCTTTTCCTCAGCAGTTTGGACAATCAGACCGAATCCCTGAGTTAGAGGAGCCCCAAACCCTTTGGCCCCCCTGTTCTCCTGCAGGCTGCAGTTGGTGGCTGCTGGGGTCCCCACCGGGATTTGCTGTACCCAGAGGCTGTCCCAGCCCCCCTGGCTGGAAGGAAACTGCTCTGTGCTTTACAGGACTCTGGAGAAGTAATTCCAGCTCCTTTTGCTCTGCCGTCCCAAGCCCCTCTTTTGGGGCCACGTTATGAGCCTGTCTGTCCAAACGGTAACCCAGAATATTCCAGAATGTGAAACGACTCCTTTCGAGTGTCAGTTGTAAGCAGAGCAGCGATTTGGCTCCCTGGATGCTCTGGTTCCTCAGCTGCGTCCTGGCATCAGTCGTGCAGCTCCTTGGTTTTGCATTGAGCAGCTGTGAACGTTTTTCCTGATGGAACAATTTCCTACAAATGATATCTTTAATTTGTGTATGCAGAGCCCTCTTAATATAATCAGGCTCTTTATTCAAGAGAGCAGATCTGATGAAACATCCCATTTCAGCGAGGGCAGTTTAGGCCAGACATCAGGAAAACCTTGCTAATGATTAAAATGGTGAGGCACAGCCTGGGCTGCCAGGAGAGCTTAAGGAAACTCCATCATGGGAAGTCTTTAAGAATAATTTTGGCAGCTATTATCAGGCATGATTTAACTATAATTGATCTTGACTTGGAGCAAGAGAATGGACTGGATGACTTCTTCTTTCTTGTTTTGCATGATTTCCAAGAAATTCTCAAAAAATAGAGTTGAGTTTAGATGGATCAGTATTACCAAATGTTCCTTCCCCTCTTTCTAGGGGAATTTTTTACTACATTTCAACTGAGCGTGCAAATAGTTGAGCACAATTTGTAATTTCGCACATGTCAAGGTCTGAACCTCTTGGGAATGTAGCTCCACCTCTCTAAATATTTGAATATTTAATTTTTTTTTCTTCTCCTGCTGCTTGGTGGGTTTGTTGTGCTGCAAAGAGCAGCCTTGAGTTGGTGTTTTCCCAGAGAAGCCGAACGTGGGGATGGGGTTGGAAGGAAGAGCTGCAGCCACTGCGCAGAGCCAGGCTGAGCCAAACCCTTTAGTTCCACAAATAAGAACTAGAACAGAGAGGGCTTTAAGCAAATACTGCTCAAGTTAAGTTAAAGGGAGAGCTGAGCATTCAGAAAATGACTCAGTGAGCAGCGAGGAGGGGGCTCAGCTCTGGGCTGTCATCTCAGGGCTGCTTTATTAACTCCTCAAGTGGAGTGACTAACAGCAAAACCGATGCACATTGCTGATAATGTGCTTGAACGCAAGAACCTCCATGGAACGTATCATTTGCTCATTTTCTAGTTTTAAAAAGCAGCCGTATTAGTCACTCTTTACATTTGCTTCTCCAGAGTCTGTGGAGATAGCTAGATATAGATTAGATACAGATACAGACCGAGGTGTCACACTCGATGTGTTCAGAATGAGCGTCTCAGGGTATGAAGATGTCTCCAACAGAAGAAGTCCCACGGTGCTGGGGGTGCTGCCCATGTCTCTGACTGCAGGAGGGGCAGAGCAGACCCAGCAACGTGGAAATAGCTCCTTCACACCCAAAGTTCCCATGCACAGGCACTGTGAGTGTTTGGAGTGACGGGATCACCTCCAGTCACAGCTGCTGCGTGCCGTCTCTCAAACGCTTTTGTAATTCCTTTCAGACATTTTACTTCGTTCAGTGACAGAGATCTCAGCCCTGACAGCAGATACCCCAGTTCACGTTCCCTGACAGAGGTGGGCCAAGGCTGGAGTTACTTTCCAAATCCCTGTGACTTTGCAAGTTGGAATTAGAATATTTAGGCAAACCACACAAGCGATTTTGGCTTCAGGACGTGCAAAACTTGCCTGGGGAGCTTTAGCCAAATAAAACCACGCTGGGTTTTATTTCCTGGCAGCTTTTCTAGGCGAGGATGCTTTTCAGAAAATGAAACCCAGTGACCCAGGCCAGGCCAAAGAGGGAAGATGTGTAAAGGTTATAACCATGTAAGAGTCAAAGAGCTTTGCTCCACCACTGTGTATTTTCTCTGAGTCCAGCAGAACTTACCCTGGGTGCTCGAGAACCTGCAGCCAGGAGCTCCTGAGAGCTCATCCCCACCTCAGACTGCCTCAGCCCTGAAAGGTTGTGAAACACCTCAGTGAGGTAAAATGTTCTGTACAAAACCATCTTCTCCTTTTTACAGCTAATGGCTGTGTCCCGTTACTGCCATCCCCGGTGTGCCCCAGGGAGCCGGACCAGCACCAAACACAGCTGGTACCAAAAGTCAGGCTTGTAAAGATGTTTATTGTCCATGAAGCTCTGTGGTTATCCAGGAGAGCCAGGCTGGACAGGCTTGGAGCAGCTGGGACAGTGGAAGGGGTCCCTGCACACGGCAGGGCTGCGATGGGATGAGCTTTAGGTCCCCTCCAGCCCAAACCACTCTGGGATTCTGAGATTTTCTGTGTTCACTTCACAACACAGGTTAGGCATGGGGAAGCAGCTGATGAGGGAGCAGCTCTGTCCAGGTCTAACTTGGGTGTTTAATTGAGTATTTCTGGCCAAATCAACCTGGTTTTGGCACTCGAGTGCCCCAGCCCCTCCTCCCCCAGCTTCAGAGCCTTGCAGAGTCCATCTTCAGAGAAAACCAAAGAACTGGCATCTCCTGTTGTTTGTAATTTAGTGTTTGCACACAGGTGACTCCCACTTCCCCCTGCTCTGGGAGGATCTGTGTCCTGGCTGGAGGAGCTGAGCTCTGGGGGCACAGGAGCATTGCCTGCTCCCTCCTCTCGATGGCTTTGCTCTCTGAACACCTCCTGAGCACCCCAGCAGGACTCTGCTCTTTCTGCACACTGGGAGCAGCAGCAGGAGGAGTCTGTGGCAGGGTCTGGTCCAAGCTCCTGCCTTGGGAAGGTGCTGGGATTACTCTGGATGACTCTGCTCCCATGCACTACACCGTTTGCACAATCAGGCTTCAGCCACTCCTCCTCTCTCCAGCTGCACAAAACTTCAGCGTGCTAAAAAGGCTTTATATCCCTTGATCCTTTTTTTTTCAGACTGAACAAGAAAAGGAAAGAGGGAGTGGACGTTTCAGGTCCCCCTTCCCCATTCTCAGGTACAATGAGCAGGGGAGGATGACCCAGGAGCTCGGGACGTGTCAGGCCCTGCCTCTGCCGAGCTCTTTGGGCTCTGGCATCCCAGCAGAGCTCAGGCACTCAGGCATGGGGAGAGAAATGATGAAAGCAGATGTGAGGGGGATTGAAACCTCTTCTCCTGACTCACACTGTTAATGGATTTCTCGGTCCTGGTATTTCAGCACTGTGTATTTCCCTCCTGGAATCCATCATGCTCCGTGTGTGCGACATCTCAGCTCCCAGCTGTGGAAATGATTGTGTGCTCATTGAACCCCGCGGCTTTGGGTGAGAAATGGGCCACAGCAACAAAGAAAGTATTAAAGGACAGGTTTCTGTTCTCATTTACTGGTTAGTGGAGAGGGAAAGGAATGAAACCCTACAGAATCACGGACTGACCTCAGAGGGCCCTGGTCCATCCTGCTCAGTGGGACCAGCTCCTGCAGGGTTTTGCCCAGAGTAAGTCCTGCCCTGCAGGGTCTGTGAGCCTCCAGCAGCTCCCTGGGACTCCTGTGGCTGCAGGGGACAGAGGGAGGCCGTGGAGGAGTGCTGAGCTATTCCTCCCCCACCCCTGGGCTCGGAGCTGCCCGGGCAGGGAGCATCCTGCAGGAATTCTCTCTTATATGGCTTAGCTTGGCTGAAAACTTCACGAGCCTGAGCGGAGTTTGGGTTTGTGATCGTATCCAAAGTGGGAGATGTTTTGCCAGGGGGTTGCTATGAAAATTGCTCCCAGCTCCATTGACTGCCTGTGCTGCCTCTGCAGCATCAATTCTATCCCTGGCTGACACCTTCCATTTTGGAATTGTCTCCATTTTCCACAGAAAAGTATGTACATCAGCTATTTTTGGGTAGCGTATATTTAATCTCCTGCAAGAAATGGAGCAAGTCACTTGTTCCTTATTTCCAGAGCCATTACACTTCTCTTGGTGACAGCTCCGAGGAACAGAAGTCCTTATCTTGTCTAATGTCTTCATTTGGGTGATCCAAAGACACCAAACCAAAGACTCCCTTCAAAGTGCCGCTGTGGGGTGAGTGCTGTGCAGCACCTCCCAGGTAAGGCAGCTCCTCCTCGTCTTGGAGAAAGGGAATGTTCCAAAGGAGCCAGGCCCTGGATGGTTCGTGTATCTGCCTGGAGCCAACTGAAAATGCTACGGGCTGTTCATCATCTTCTCTGGTCATTCTTTTCTTTCATGCCTAGCTGAGGATAAGCTGTGGTCTTTGCACCATGTAAAGTGTGCTTGGACTCTTTGCTGGAGTGAAAAATGAGCTGTTATCTGTGCCAGTACCGAGAAGAGAGGGAGAAATCTGGGACAGTCACGGGGGCTGCCAATGGAAACAACCCGTGGAAGATCTGACTGGTTTAATAGAAAACACAGAGAGCAGAGGCACTCACTCAGAGCTGCTCGTGATGGAAAAGTGTCCAAAAGTCCGAGCAGCTCCAGAGGGGCTGAAGGACACGGCCTGGGGGATTCTCTGGACTGCCCCAGACCTGCTCTGTTCATGTGCAGCAGGAGAGCTGGGCTGAGGAAACCGTGGGAGGGATCTGTGGTGCCCCGAGCTGGAGAGGATCCCACAGCCTCAGCTCCCAGGGGCTGGTTTGCTCCGCCTGCGCTCCCCCTCTGCCGAGCCTGGCACCAGCGAGGTGAATCCTCAGCCATGGACGCATGGAAAGGCCACCCAACAATGGGATATTGCTGTCTGGGACTTTTGATAGCAAATCTTCTTTTCTCACCAGCACCAGTGGCCAAAGGACGGAAAAACACAGCAAGGAATGCTGTGCCATCCCTAAGGAAGTGCCAGCACCTGTTTGGAACTGTATTCTGATGGGGAGCCACGGGAGGGGACACCAACACCATGGGATGAGGAGGTGCTGGATGAACACCTCTGCGTTGCCAAATCCAGCTCAGCTGGCAGAGTGGAAAGCGTTGATAGAACAGGTTTCTCTTTCTGACGGGACAGGTGATCCTGCAAGGAACATGGAGCTGGATTCAATGATCCTTATGGGTCCCTTTCAGCTCCAGATATTCCATTACTTTACTTTCTGCCTGATTTCTCGTTTCCTCTGAAGGCATCTGGTTGAGCAGAAGCACCCAAAACACAGGCAGCTGCCGTGTCCCTGCCCAGAGTTTGGCAGCCCAGGTGGGACAGGCTCCCTGAGCCTGGGCTGTCCCACCTTTGTCTGCTGAGAGGAGCAGCTGCCGGGGAAACACGGGCAGAGCGTTCTCTCCAACTCCCTCTGGTTACCCACAACACAGAGCTGGAGGGTGAAACCCCTGAGGAGCCCGTGGTGAGCTCGGAGTCACAGGAAACACGCGCCAGGGCTGTTCCAACCAGCAAACACCCGCACTGAGCGTTCACCTGCCTGTGCTCTTTCGGTTGTGCCACCCCCTGCTCCTCCCACAGCCCCTGGGCGCCAGTTTGTCCTCTCCTGTCTCAGCCCTCCCTCCCTCCAAGGCTTCCCCCATTTCCTCCTTCCCCACAGCCAGGGCTGTTGGCTCCTTGGGGCTCCTGCTTTGGATCCATTTTCCAGCTGGTGATGGATTGCCAAACATTTGTGACACCTGAGGCTCAGATGACTGTTCCAGGACTGGGGGAGGTCGGGGATTGTTCAGTTGGTGCATGCAGAATCCATCGGAGCTGGGTGCTGCTGTCCCTGCCTGGAGCCTGTCCCAGGTGGGAGGTGACAGATCCACGTCCCCTCACCTGACTCCAGCTGGGCTCTGCAGGCTCTGAATGACGGATGATCCCTGTGGCCATCCCAGCTCCCGGCTCCCACACCAGCACTGTTAACTGGCATTCTTCTGTGTGCTCTGAGGGGAGAGGGTGAATGCTTTGATCATAACAGCTCTGTAAACTGTGCTGCTGAAGTTGTTCACCTCTCACCTTCCAAGTTCTTTCAGTGTTGGGTCAGGAGCCTTGCCAGGCCCTAGGACAGTGGGAGATTTATGCCCAAATATCAGCCCTTGTTTGCAGTGGCTGGACACTCTTCTCTGGAATTCCTGTCCCTGAAATGTAATGCAAGGCACAAAAAATTTCCTTCCTGCCAAGAAACGATTCTGGAATTTCAGAGGAGCAAAAGTTAATCTTCTGAATTTAATTCCCTTTCATCTAAAAAGCTTCAACTTACACGAACAATTTACATCAAAAGGAATAAAGCATCACACGCAAACTCTTATAAAAGACCCAGAACACCCAGAATTCAGACCTGAGTAAATTATTGCTAGTTTTACTCTCCTCACTTCTCCTGTTGCTTCACTGCAGTTGTACCAAAGTGGTGCTGTTGGGGCTGGAGCAGATCCTGCTCAGAGGATCGATTGGATCACAGACACTTTAATTGCTGCTTTGTGGAAGGGCCACGGAAGGGTTTCACTGTCGGTCTGATCCCCAAGTGAAGAGTTTTGGCCCAGTAATGAATGTTAAGTAGGAGAAGAGGCTGGCTCTGAATAGGGATAATCCACACAGGAAGCGAGCTCTGACCCCTGCTTGGCTCCTGCCTCGGAGAATTCTTTCTGGAGACGCGGACGCGCGCAGCACCCAGCCCTCAGCGCAGCACCGCGGTGAAACCTGCCGTGGAGAAGGGCTGCAGGCCAGCCTCGGGCAGGAGCTGCCTGCATTGCCCTGCTCTGGCCTCCAGCAGGGCTCAGGGTGACCAGGATCTGCTGCTCATTCCCGGTCACTGCCCGCGCACAAAGGGTGCTTGTCCGGGACAGCGCACGGAACAGCCGTGCCCACGGTTCCATCCTCAGGGAACCGCTGGAATTTACACAGAAAGGTCAAAGTCATTGCATCAGCACCTCCCGGTCTCTACTTTTACTTAATTAAAAAGAATCAGATGCTAATTAGCATTCTTAATTGGGCTTATCAATCTCAAATGAGCCCAATGGAAACCAATAAAATCTAGAGTTCAGGCCTGCATTACCAGAATGAGAAGCTGTTTATTTTTCTTATAAAATAAAGAAGCTCCTCAGAATTTCCATCTGCCTTTGCTGCAAGGAAGAGCTGTCTGTGAATCCCCCAGGATGGTTTTGGGAACCTTCAGGTGTTTTTTCCTCAGGAGTCTGAACTGGCACTTTGGGGTATTTTGGGGTTTGCTTTCCCATCCTATTTTATTAGCAAATACATTTTTCATATCTTTGCTGAAAAATGACTTCACAAGTAACCTCCTTGTCATTTTTGACACTGGACAATATTTGTTTTTCAGGAAAAGCTGTTCTGCCTGTCCAGACAATGTTCAGGGCTCTTAAATAGATGTTTTATTCCCAAAGAAATGCTTCTATCTGCTCTTGTGTGGCGTAGCAAAAGCTGTGCAAATACAGGACAGAGCTTCCCTTGTGTAACTATTAATCTTTAGTCGTGGCAAATGTCTTTGCTGACAGCAAACCCTGAGCCAGCTGTGTGTGTCCTAAACAGCACTGGCCACTCGTGCTCAGGTGTGTTTTGGGGCAGCAGTTTGGGAAAACACCTCCTTCAGGTTCCTTCAGGAGACAAAGCTCTGGTTAAGCCATTTCTTACTGGGTTTTGCAATTCCACAGTGCAAGAAACTGTAGTTTCAGATAGATTTGGAACGCTGTGCAGCTGCATGGTTTGGTTTGCTTCAACAAGTGCCATAAAAAGCGCTGAGCAAAGGAAAGCTGTGCTCTGTGCACGGGAAATCACCCTCTGAGAGCGCTGAGCTGTCTCCCCTCCAGCAGTTTGGGCCAGGCAGCCCATGGGTCACGTTCCCTCCATGCCAGCAGCTCCCTGTGCCCATCCCAAGCCCCAGGACTGAGGGCAGGAGGACAGAGATCCCCGCTCTCCGTGGCAGGGCAGGGCTGGCAGTGCCTGGAGCGCGGGGGGAGAACACAGAGATGAGCAGAGGAGGAGAATGACTGAGCACCCTGTCAGTGAACAGCCATTGCCAGGGCTCTGGGGGCTCAGAGGGGCCAGAGGACAGAGCCAAGGTCCCCAGTGCTCCCCATGGAAACCCCGGAGCTGCTGGCTGCAGGCTCAGCCTGTGCCATGGACGCTGAAACCCCAGCCTGGCACAGGGCTGCTGGCACGGGCTCTCTCACCAGAGCCCTGCTAGCAGGAGCAGGAGTTTTTGGAAATATGGAAGAAGAAACTCACTTTTATTTTCATTGGAATCCTCTAAGTGTCTTTGACAACCATGGTCATAATGTTGTTTATACAAGCAGGGGTACCAATATCTGAAGTATGGAAATATTGCCACAGTATAAACACAGAGCTGGGCTGAGCTGAGATCCTCTCCAGTATCGATGGGATGTTGCCATTCTCCTGACATATGGTAATGTTTTCTCCCAATGATCTCCTGCAGAAGGAGTTCTGGGCCAACCACTCATACATTCAAACTCCATAAAATATATAGCAGAATTTATAAAGTTATTAGAACAGAAATGGGTTTGGAGCTCTCATTTCATTGTACAATGTGCGGCCTCAGCAGAAGAAATCTGTAAACAGATATTTTAGCTGAATACAAAACTCTCTTTTAATATTTACTCTGACAATCTTAATGGTGGACCTCAGCCAATGTGTTTATGCAGCTCCATGCCTGAAGGTTTCTACTTCAGCTTCACAGCTGAATGTTTTCCTGTGTGATGGACGATTATTTCAAACTGCTGCTCTCCCCAAATCCAAGACAGTTTTTGTCGCGAGCTGTAATTTCGGTGTGCAGGCAGATTCCATACGGATCTCATGCCAGTGTTTGTACATGAGGAGCACAGCTTGGAGGTTCCCTCTGCAAAAGTAACAGAAGAACAGAATCAGGTCCCTCAGGGTTCAGTTAAAGAGTCATAAATAACACTGATGTGCATCCTCTAAATAATGATGTTTGCTACAACAACCAAACACAAACACCGTGCCAGAATCTTTATGGCGGCTAAAATTCAACATTAAAATTGCTTTTTGCAGTTGTTGCCTGGACACCCAGCACTGGCTCAAGCCTGGGTAAAAGTCAAATGCAAACAGCTTTGTTTGGCTCTGAGTACTTGTTACTGTCTCCCAAACACAAGGGATGCTTCAGGAGAGAGACACAAACAATTCCCCAGTAACTGGCTCGTCGATGCAGAGCTAATCAATGCAATTAGCTGAACTTGGCTGAGTGATTAGTCTCAGCTTTGAGCAGACCCCTGTCACACGCTGTGTTTGCAACCCTCTGCCATCAGCAAAGTCATAACACCCACGGCTCCTGCCCATCCTTTGATGCCAGTATTAAATTACCTCCTCTTCCATCTGCACAAGCCAGGCTGATATAAAATGATGCGAGAAGTGTGCAAAGAGATAGGTTTTTAAAGGTAATTTAAACAGAGTACCCTGTGAAAGGCCTAAGGAAATGCTACTGAGCAGTGGGGAACAGTGGTGTGATAATGGAACAGAGGCAAAATTATGGAAATTGCTGTTCATTGAGCATTTATTCTGAATATAACCCCGCACTCTACCCATCTGTAGGAGGTGTAAAGCAGAGTTCAGAGTGGCTGGGGCACCTGCACTGCTCCGGTTGCTTTAGTGACTGATGGTGAATTTATACTGAGGCTGGAATTTCAAAAGGGCTCTCTTCCATTTGCTTGTTTATATTTAGTGTAAGTCTAAATAGAGAAGCAATCAAATGATGAGATTAACACAAATTTTCGTGTACTTTTACTGATTGTCACTGTATGGCCTTCTAATTATCCTGTGCCTCAGCTTGGGCACCCGGAAAAATCCATGATTGTATTAATGGGGTTTCTTCTCCTTTCAGAACATCGTTCCCTGAACTTCTTCGCAGTTTCCTTCCAGTTCTCCATCCTTTGGTGCTTGGGAGCCTTTGACTGCCTGTGCTCAGTGCTAATAAAGGTGACATGAGGCACAGCAAGGGCACTGCATGGCAAAGGATGGCCTGGCAAGGCTGACCCTCAGGGATGTCACACATCCCTCTATGCAGAGCCTGTAGAAATCAGAAGGGAATAAAAATCCCTAATGATATCAC
The DNA here is from genome assembly GCF_015227805.2 of Hirundo rustica. Classification (NCBI taxonomy): domain Eukaryota; kingdom Metazoa; phylum Chordata; class Aves; order Passeriformes; family Hirundinidae; genus Hirundo; species Hirundo rustica. The sequence continues at coordinate 752,412 of NC_053463.1, forward strand.
GAATCCTCAGCTCTGCAACTAAAATGTCAGTAGCTGTGATTTGATTGTAAACATCAGGCTGCTCTACGTGGAGGTTTTGCCTCCAGGCTGTTGTAGACCAGCTGTAATTTTGGGCATTTGGACTCAACACGTGAAGGGCTCAGGTGAGCCAAGGCACGGGCACTGGTGGTCCTGGTGGCTGGGCTGGCCCAGGGGGGTGGCACAGAGCTGAGGGCTTGGGAAAGGGGTCAGGAAAATGGGGCTCCAGGGGGCTCTTCCCCGACATGACTGAATAGTTTGTGTTCAGTAAATGCCTTCATGTGTTTTATTCCAGCCTCTGTAACCAAACCTCAACTAAATCAATACGACCTTGCCCAAGAACACGTATTTTGGTTTGGTTCCTAATTTTAACTTCTAGATAAAACTGAAGAGATTTGGCTTTTACCATCGCTCCTCATTCCGAGCTGGCATCTGACCTCCGTGAATGAGAGCAGCCTGGCTTCTCTCCAGGAGCTCACTGATCTGGGCCAAGCTGAAACATCTGATTATTATTATGTGGCCTTATTGACACACTGGTTAGAGAGTCCCTGAACTGAATTGGAAGAGACAGTTTTAATATCCTCTGCAAGAGAATTTTCCAGGAACAGAGGTGTGTGTTTAGGTAGAGAGAGGGCTCTGTACATCATCCTACAGCAGGGTCCCGGAGCTCTCCTGCCAGGGGCAGCGGGGTGGGCAGCCCTGGCTGAGGAGACGGGTTCCATTACCCAGGGCATAACCCTGGGGTAGATGTGGGCTCCTGCTAGGGCTGACAAAGGTGGAACAGCTCCCCTGACCACCACCCACAGCTCCAGCTCGCTCACCTGCCTGTGTCCCCGCTCTGTCCCCCGGGACGGGGCTGGAGGCAGCAGCAGCCTGTGTGCAACATCAAACACAGCTCCTGGTTCCAGACATCTGAGCTGGGAATGTATTAACTTGTGATATTCTGGCTTTCATAAGTCTGAGGGTTTCTGATGTTTTGGGACCGTTGTCATCTTGATTTATTTTCTGGGCTTGAAAGGCTTGAACTTGGATATCCATCTTTAGGTTTGTGCCTGTCTGCTCAGCACTTCCCTGAGTTGTTCTGGTATTTTATCTTCCTAGAAGATTACTCTGCTGGAGTAAATGTAAGGATGGCAAAACCCTCTGGAGGCAGTTTGGGCTGGTTTATTTAGAAAGAAAAATGTGGTAGATTTTCAAAAACGCTGCCGTGGGAAAGAAGGGAACAGCCTCTCTTTTGGAAATCTCTGGCTCAGATGATCTGAAGGATGTGATCAATACCCTGTTCCCGTGGTGTTCTGCTCCCACTGGAATCTGCCCTGCCGACAGTCTGGGATGTGGGCAATCAAGACACTTGAAGTGAAGAGTTCTTTAGACTTGCGGAGAGCTCCATCCACTCCATTTCCATATGATTTGGTCTGGAAGCAGGGCCAGGAGCAGTGATGCAGCGAGGAGGGCACAGCCCTGCTGTCTCTGCGTGGTTCTGCTCCCCTCTCCCTCTGCCCCACGCCGGGACAGTGGCTGCTCATGGACACATCCCTCTCCAGCCTCACTCAGCCTTCCCATCCCTGCTCACGGCACAGGGAAGGTTCTGGAAGCGCTGGGCTGTGGCACAGGGAAGGTTCTGGAAGCGCAGGGCTGTGGCACAGGGAAGGAAGGTTCTGGAAGCGCTGGGCTGTGGCACAGGGAAGGTTCTGGAAGCGCTGGGCTGTGGCACAGGGAAGGAAGGTTCTGGAAGCGCTGGGCTGTGGCACAGAGAAGGTTCTGGAAGCGCTGGGCTGTGGCACAGGGAAGGAAGGTTCTGGAAGCGCTGGGCTGTGGCACAGAGAAGGTTCTGGAAGCGCTGGGCTGTGGCACAGGGAAGGTTCTGGAAGCACTGGGCTGTGGCACAGAGAAGGTTCTGGAAGCGCTGGGCTGCGGCACAGGGAAGGAAGGTTCTGGAAGTGCTGGGCTGTGGCACAGAGAAGGTTCTGGAAGCGCTGGGCTGTGGCACAGGGAAGGTTCTGGAAGCGCTGGGCTGTGGCACAGGGAAGGTTCTGGAAGCGCTGGGCTGTGGCACAGAGAAGGTTCTGGAAGCGCTGGGCTGTGGCACAGGGAAGGAAGGTTCTGGAAGCGCTGGGCTGTGGCACAGAGAAGGTTCTGGAAGCGCTGGGCTGTGGCACAGGGAAGGTTCTGGAAGCGCTGGGCTGTGGCACAGGGAAGGTTCTGGAAGCGCTGGGCTGCGGGCACTGACCCAGCACGGATGGGCTGTGGCTGCCGTCACTCGCAGGGCAAGATTTAAACACAGACCTTAGGACCTGGTTTGAATTTTTTGCAACTGTCAGATTTGGTTTAATCCCCATCTCCTTTGACCAACAAAGACTGTAGGAAAAAAAGTTTATTTCCTTGTCTTTTTTTCCACCATCTGTTTGATGCTGCTCCAGTACCAAGTGATTCAGACAGCTCAGGCTGAGGAAGGGGAAGAGCCAGATCTCCCTTCTTGTCTTTGCAAAAGCAGTTCGGGGTCAGTTCTTCAGCTTTGAAAAAATGCAGCTCAGGAACATTCCCGGCTTTCTTGTGCCAGGAGAGCTTTGTGGCAGTCACTTCAGAGAGCTGAGGGAACTATTTTCTGAGATAAATCACCACCACCACTTTGACAGCAAATATCCATCTTCAGCCCAGAGCACTTAATGGCCATGAGCTAATCTTCATCATAAATACCAGTTCCAATTTTGCTTCAAACAGGTGGAATGTCAAATGGTGAGCGTTGGCCAGCTGAAATTAGTTTGATCTTGATCAGAACTACAGTGGGAGCTCTGGCTCTGAGGGCAAACACAAAGATTAAGTGTCACCCTGCAGAAAAATGATGGATTTGCTGCAGGGGAAGAAAGAAACCGAACTCCTCATTTCCAAGACCCCTTGCTGGAATTATTCCAAGTAGACTGCCTGCTCTGTGCTCAGAGCACAGATGTTCTGAACATCTGAAGCAGAGATGTGAATTTTGGACAGATGGGAGAGGGACTTGCAGCTCCCGGGAGGGAGATTGGGTGCCCCAGCTCCCCAGCCCTTGGTGTCACCGTGGGCCCTGTGGGCATGGCCTGGCAGGGACTGTCCAGCACTTGGTGGTCAGTCCCCACCAACACCCACCTCTGCTCACCACCCCAACAACGGCGAGACAGAATTCCTGCCTGCCTGCCCCTCAGACGCTCCCTGGGCTCCTGCCTCTGTTTCCCAGCTGCGCCAGCAGCACCAGGCGTTGGGGCAGTTCCCTACGGGCCTGGCTCCAGCGCTGGAGGGAGCAGAGCACTGCGCCGCCCACGGTGCTCACGGGGGACAGCTGGAGTCCCCAGGGCTGTGCTGGGCACAGGCAGCTCTGCCATGGGCCGTGGGACACAAATTCCGGGTGCCCAGCCCTCTGCTGCCCTGCCTGCCCGAGTCACCAGCGTGTCACGCAGCTGCTGAGGCGCTGCGGCTCCTCCAGCTCAGCCCCAGCTTTGTGCCCTCACATTTTTATATCCTTTCCCCCAGTTCCCTGTGAACTCCTCCAAAATTACCCGGCTCAGTGTTTCCTAGCCTTTCACCAACTATCAGAATGGCTCTTTTTGATTACTAAAAAAGACTTCCGAGCTTCCCGAACATCCTCGTGCGCTAAAAGCATCAAGGAAGGCGCAGGCTGTGCTAGGGGGACTTCACATGCTGATTTCTTTGTACCAGTGAATGGCTCCGAATCGAGCTGTAGCTCAGCAGTGACTAATACTGAGCGCAGAGATTTCTTCTCTTATTTCGATCTCGCGCATCACTTCTATCATAATGCTGAATAACATTACCGGGGCTGTATTCTGGCTTCTCCGAGGATTTCAGTTTGTTTATTAAAATTGCTGCACCGATCTGCACGGGCTCTCGGGGAGGCAGAATGGCTGGGGAGATAGAGCATTCAAATCGGGATTGAGAGATGTGAGGGACAGCCGGCGGGACAGCGGGACAGAGGGACAGAGGGACAGCCGGCGGGACAGAGGGACAGAGGGACAGAGGGACAGCGGGACAGAGGGACAGAGGGACAGAGGGACAGCGGGACAGAGGGACAGAGGGACAGAGGGACAGAGGGATAGAGGGACAGAGGGACAGAGGGACAGAGGGACAGAGGGATAGAGGGACAGAGGGACAGAGGGGCAGAGGGACAGCGGGACAGCGGGACAGAGGGACAGAGGGACAGAGGGACAGCGGGGCAGAGGGACAGAGGGACAGCGGGACAGAGGGACAGCGGGGAAGAGGGACAGAGGGACAGCGGGATGGAGGGATAGAGGGACAGCGGGACAGTGGGATAGAGGGACAGCGGGACAGCGGGACAGAGGGACAGCGGGGAAGAGGGACAGAGGGACAGCGGGATGGAGGGATAGAGGGACAGCGGGACAGTGGGATAGAGGGACAGCGGGACAGTGGGATAGAGGGACAGCGGGATAGAGGGACAGCGGGACAGAGGGACAGAAGGACAGAGAGATGCTGCCCGAACAGGCAGCTGTGCCCCTCCCCTGCCTGCTGTGCCCAGCTGTGCACCCCCAGCACCCCAGGCAAGCCCCCCCGGACCCCTGGGAAGGGACGGGGAGCAGGGAGGGGGAGCAGGGGGACAAAGCCATCCCCGGGTCCGCTCCGGGCATCCGCCACCGCAGGGGGTGGCACAGGAGGGGAGTGGGCGCTGCTGCTCGGCATCAGACCTCCAGAGACCTCCCTCAGCAGAGGCAGGGGGCTCTCGGTTCCTGCAGATGTGTTGTTTATAAATACGTGCTGTACTTAGGAAAGCGCCGCTCAATTTACCAATAACGCCGGATTTATTTTTCCCAGTCGTCTCCAGTCTCTAAGTCAGAACCGCGCAGCCGATTGGCTGCCTGCGATGGTTTCTCAGGAAACTGGCAATTAAGGAGCAGGAAAAACGTCTGTGAGTCACAGATACTTATAAACAAGCTGAGGGGATTGATCGGGCTGCAGCAGGAGCCCTCCGACAGTGCCAGGCGCCCGTGCCCAGCGCTGGCCCCGGGGGTGGGCGGCTGCTCCCCGGTGCCGCTCAGGGGTTGCCCAGCTGTGTTGGGGTGCCCCCGCAGTGACTGTCGCCAGCAGCCGCGCTCTGTGCCCGGTGCGGGCAGGGACGGCCGGCTGCCGCTGCTGGCACTGGAGCGAGGGGACAGAGCGACATTCGCGGTCCCTTGGCCGCCGAGCTGTGCTTGTGCCCGCGGGCTGCCCCGGAGCTCCTGTGTGGGACATTCGGGGACGGAGCTGTCCTGAGGAAACCTCGTCTCCCTCCTCTCTCCCGAGCCCTGGGACCCCCCGCGGCTCAGCGCTCTGGAGTTTATTTTTTGGGACGGTCCGAGATCGCTCCGTGCTCCCGCAGCCTCCTCGCCCCCAGCTCTGGAATCCTGCCCGTGGGGTGCCCCCAGCACCCCCAGCACAGGCCGGGCTCCAGAAGCCTCCTGGCACCCCTGGCAGACCCATCCATCCCTTGCTCCAGCCACGCTTCCTCCTCCTTCCAGCCCTGCTGCTGCTCTGGTGAGGGGCTCGAGCAAAGCCAGGATCACCCAAACCAGCGAACCGAAAATACAGAGAAAATACAGATGCAAGAGCCTGCGAGGGGCAGGGGCCGTGGTGGGCAGCCCTGCCCTCCGGGGTGGCCATTGGCACCCCCTGGGTAGGACCCTTGGCACCCATTGCCGGTGGCCACCAGACCCATCGGGGTGGCTACCGGCACCTCGGGGTGCTGTGCTGGGCCGGTGGGACCCCGCGGGCAGTGAGGCACTGGAGAGGGCAACAGGAAGCGCCAGGGGCTTCTCAAGAGCTCTTGTTCTATTTATTGCGTATCCATTGGAAAAGCGATTCTGTCCTGAAATGATTCCTCTGCTGTCATATGGGGAGTTGATGACAGAACCAGAAATAGCTTCCCCCACGGTAATGCCTCGTGGTGTGCTGCTCTGGCCGGTGTTGCAGACACGGCCCTGCTCTCTTTTCTCCTCTTTTATCCCCCGGTTCGACAGGAATATTCAGAATTTTGGGGAAATATCTTCTTTTCATTCTGAACCTGTCTCTCAGTGCCGCGCAAAACTTAACTCCTGTCAGCGCTCCCATTATCGGCTTCGTACATTCTGACATACATTAGTCTGGAATATAAAAATCTTCTTTCATATTAAAGCTAATCTAGAATTTTGATTTAATAAATTGGATCATGCTCAAGGAAATCAGAGTGAAATATCAGCTTGTTAAGTTTCATATCACCAGCTCTCTGATAGGTATAATACAGCAATTTCTGTTGAATAAATTATCAAAAAGTTTTATGTGCTGTGTCTAATCTCAATTTCCATCGGATAGAAATTACCACCTACCTCCCGAAGGATGGATTTTTTATTATTCTTCTTCTGTACACCAGCAAAGTTAATTATGCTGTTTGGGGTGGGAGTTTATGAAAAAGACACAGAGGGTGGTTCTTAGGGAATTATCTTATTAATCTTACTTCAGCCATCCAAATAAACATGAGGGATTCACTTGAGAGGGAGGCAGAGTCATAACTGCTTTGATTCACTGGATCAGCTCTGTCCCACTTCAAAGTCTCATCTTCATTATTTGGCACCAGCTCTCAGCTTTATCAGTTTTTAAATGCCCTCCTCTGCTCAGCACTTTGGAGATATTTTCCTCAGCGCGTTGTTTTTTCCACTGGCCCTTGTGAGCTGCATCATTATTCCACATCTTAACGGCACTCTAATCTTCCTCCTAATTACATGTAATGAGTATTTTGGAGTTGACAGAAGTACATCAAGACATAATACTAAAGAAAATTACTAAATTGAGTCTTCCAATTACATTCTATTAGCTCAGATGGTTGGCATCTAGTAGAAATAAAAATAGGCATTATTAAAATCCTTCAATTTTCCCTTGGTATTTTATTCCGACCCCACATGGTGCTTCCATTGTCACATCAACAACGAGTTCTCTGTCCAAGGCAAAGCCTTGCAGAGGCAGAGCAGAGCGGTCCTGGCTGTGCAGCAGTGGCCAGAACACAACTGGCTGCCCTGGGAGCAGCTTCATCCCTCAGCCCTGGACCCATGAAATGCCCCTAATATGTGAGGGTGCTGTAAATGGTGACCCTCAGCACAGGAGGAGTGAGGGCACTCAGCCTTTCTTAGGATGAGCTCCACTTTTTTCCTGTAGCTTTTTGAAGGAAGCAACTTTTGTTCATTCTCTGACTGGAGGGTGGAGGCTTTGCTCCTGTTTTCTTACCACATCTTGTGTTATTTATGGCCTCTTTCCACAGTGCTGATTTTACTATATAGGAAAGGTCTTAATTACCACAGCTCTTCCATGCACTAAGTCCTTCCGAGTTTTCTCACCCGGTGATGCAGCCGTGGGTCAGCGCAGGGTGAGCACTGCAGTAACCACCACTGGGAGCTGGGCAAACTGCAGCATCTCCATCCCTTATCCTTGATCTGATGTCAAGCCCAAGCCACAGAATTTGTACCCAAACTCTCTCAGGGTCAGTGGTTTGTGTTGAAGCTCCCCTGGCTTTGGGGTCTAAGTGCAGACATAGTTCCTTGGCTTTGTGTCACCCCAGGGTTACCTTGTCCTCACCTCTTTCACAGCCTTTTGCTTCTCTCCACATGCATCCCACTACAAAGGGGCTGAAATTTCAGAAGAGCCCCTCCCAACAGAGAGAGAACAGCTAGAGAAGGAGATTGAAATATTTGTTCCTGTCCGTAAGCGTCTTTGTGTGTGCAGGACAGCCTCAGAGGTTCGTCCCTTCCTATCCAGGGGAAAGCCCTGCATCGCTGCCTTCCCTGCTCCCCCTCGGAGTGGCCTCAGCTACGGTTTGGAATGGATTTGTTAAACTCAGAATTAAACACGAGGCAGGATGCAGCTCTCTCCTGTGTTATGGTACAGAAAACCACGCAGACACGACGAGCTCTGACCCCCTCAGCTGCCTCCTCTGCTCCCACCAGGAGCTGGCAGATGAGCAGCTGAGCCCACATTGTCTTCCAGCTGTTTGCTTGCTCTTCCCCACAAAGAGCCATTTACTGTGCCTCCCATCGCTCAGGAGTACCGTCCCTGACATTCAGACTCATCCCGGCAACCTTCGGGTGTCTGACAGTCATTTCCCACACACAAGGCTGGAGGAACATGTCGGATTGAAGGTGCTCCCTCGTGGAGTGCCATTTGGAAGCAGGAGTGTGATCAGACTGAGGGATTGCCCATTAAGTGCTTGAGTGGTGGAAATGAAACCTGTGAACAGCTCGGCTGTTCCTCCGGACAAACGGCCCTGCTGCGGCTCAACCCAGCTGATCTTTCCTAAAGACAATTATAGGATGCAAATATTTATAAATCACCCTTTTATTTTCTGCCCGTTGATATGTTAAACACAACCTCCGTGTTTCCAGTAAGGCCTGAACAAACTCTGCCCCTTATCCAGCATTGCTGAGCAGGGACACAGGTGCTGCTGGGCCTGCCTGGGGGAGCCAGGATCACATCCCCCCTTCCCCACATCCTCCCTTCCCCACATCTCACATCCCCACATCCCCACATCCCCACATCCCTCCTTCCCCACATCCCCCCTTCCCCACATCTCACATCCCCACATCCCCACATCCCCACATCTCACATTCCACATCCCCACATCCCCACATCCCCCCTTCCCCACATCCCCCCTTCCCCACATCTCACATCCCCACATCCCCCCTTCCCCACATCCCCCCTTCCCCACATCTCCACATCCCCACATCCCCACATCCCCCCTTCCCCACATCCCCACATCCCCACATCCCCACATCCCCACATCCCCACATCCCCCCTTCCCCACATCTCACATTCCACATCCTCCCTTCCCCACATCCCCCATCCCCACATCCCTATCCTGCTCTGGGATGGGGGCTGCAGTCCCCTGTCTTTCAGAGGAGCAGGATGACGTCCTCCTAAAATTTTCTGTGATGCACTGGGAATATGGAACTGACAAAAAGACAAAAGGCTCCTTCAAAGCTGCAGGTGTTTAAAGGCAATGGAATCAAAGCCGTTTGCCAGTTTCCAGTGCCACCAGTGCCATCCTCCCTCTCCCTCTGCCCACCCAGCACCATCACTGTCCCCCAGCCCCTTTTTGCTGCAGATTCAGCCCCCTCACAGCCTGGACTGTGGTGTGGCCTTACAGGATGAGGTGGCTTTGCCTCTCCCACCACTGCAGGGCAGAAGCAGTGAAATGTCACCATTTGTAGGGAATTTCAGGAGGATGGGAGCTGGCTGTGGAGCCCACACCTGCACTGGGAGTGTGCGCATCTTCTGCTGCTGCAGAAAGGCACGGCCCCAGCTGAGAGACCCCAAAGCCATCCCGTGGCCTTTGGCAGTGTCCCCTCTCTTTTCCTCCCCCAGCCCAGCTCCAGCACCCCGGGGCAGGCGGCCAGGCCAGGGCTGGGGCTCCGCACTGCCTCCGACTTGGAGCTGGCCACATCAGACACGCCGTGATTTATACATCCTGTCCCAAGTAATGGCTCCAGCAGAAGAAAAGCACCGATTGAAATTGCTGCTGTCACTTCTGCTTCCTGTTTATGAGGCAGGATTGGGTTACACAGATGTCAGCGGTGGCACCGCGAGCGCCGCATCTGCCCTGGCTCAGGTACGGAGAAAATAAGGGAACATGAGCTCTCAAATCACATTTTGGTGCCAATATCTTCCTTAGCAATAAGGGGAAGAAGAAAAACAATTTCAGGAAAAGGCAGTATATAAGGCACGGTCGCTCCTGAAGCAGAACAATTATTGCTGCTATAGAGGAACCTGTGATGCATCTTCTGCTCCTTAACAACTCCTGTGAGGGAGGAGGGTTATCGAGGGACTCGGGGGGCGAATCTCTAACCCCAATCTTTAATAAAGAGCTGGAAAGAAATCAGGAAATTATACACTTGTAGGGTTGATCTCAATGGTAAATGCGAGACTACAGAAATTAATAAAGGATGAGGTCACCCAACAGCTGGAGGAGTTCGTGTTGGTTTGAAAAAGATACTCCAGATGGCTTTTCTAATTTATTTTTTAAAGGAATAAGGCCCTACCTGACAAAGCTGTAGGAATGTTCCCAGCAGCTGACCGAGGAGACAAGGTGAGATGGGCAGTGCCAGCACCTGGATGCAAACATAACTCAATATTCCTGCGTGGCACATCACCACGGGAGGGGGCCCAGCTCAGAGCCACGGCAGGACGTGCCCTCCTCCTCACGTGGAGATTTAACCAGCCAGGGGCCACTCACACAGCCCTGGTACGGTGACCATGAGAAAAAACCCTTCCATCCTACTTTTGGGGAGAAAACCCTCATTCCTTTCGCCATCCTTGCCCGTGGCAGCCAGCCCAGGCGTGGTGGGCACGGCAGAGGGGATCCCCCATCCCTCTGCAGAGCTGGCTGGGGTGCCAGAGGCTCCTTTGCAGGACAATTGTGAGGTTCGTGCAAGGCCAGGGAACACAAGAGCGCTGCACATCCCCTGGAGAGGAGCTCCTGGCGGTGCTGGGGGTTCCACAGCCCGTCCCAAGTCAGCACCTGCTCCCCTTGGGGCTGGAGCCAGCGGGGCCATGCTGCCTCCACCAGGGCTGGGAGCCGCAGCCAGCCCGGAGCACAGAGCGCGGCCTGGCTCCTGGGGGGACAAACGGACAGAAAACACGGCTCCAGCCTGCAGCTCCCACCTGCAGCTCCGGCCTGCAGCTCCAGCCTGGAGTTCCAGCCTGGAGTTCCAGCCTGCAGCTCCAGCCTGGAGTTCCAGCCTAGAGTTCCAGCCTGCAGCTCCCTCCTGCAGCTCCAGCCTGGAGTTCCAGCCTGCAGCTCCCTCCTGCAGCTCCCGCCTGCAGCTCCCACCTGCAGCTCCAGCCTGGAGTTCCAGCCTGCAGCTCCCGCCTGGAGTTCCAGCCTGCAGCTCCCGCCTGCAGCTCCAGCCTGGAGTTCCAGCCTGGAGTTCCAGCCTGGAGTTCCAGCCTGCAGCTCCCGCCTGGAGTTCCAGCCTGCAGCTCCAGCCTGGAGTTCCAGCCTGGAGTTCCAGCCTGCAGCTCCCTCCTGCAGCTCCAGCCTGGAGTTCCAGCCTGCAGCTCCCGCCTGCAGCTCCAGCCTGGAGTTCCAGCCTGCAGCTCCAGCCTGCAGCTCCCGCCTGGAGTTCCAGCCTGCAGCTCCAGCCTGGAGTTCCAGCCTGCAGCTCCAGCCTGCAGCTCCCGCCTGGAGTTCCAGCCTGCAGCTCCAGCCTGGAGTTCCAGCCTGCAGCTCCCTCCTGCAGCTCCAGCCTGGAGTTCCAGCCTGGAGTTCCAGCCTGCAGCTCCCGCCTGCGGCTCCCACCTTCTCCACAGAACTCCTGGGGAACTTCTCGTGCTGCGCTCATTCCCCGCTGGCGTGAGCGAGCTCTGTGGATGACAGTGAGGTTTTACTACAAGGCAAGGATTTTCTCACCGCAGTCTCCCGGCCTTTTTCTGCTGAAGGACCGTCTGACTGTTCAGGGGACAAAAAAGTGGGTCACCCTCAGCCTCCCTCTTGCTCAGCTATTGAAAGAGATGTGATAAGTAAATAAACATTTCAGCACCGAGTGAACAAGATGTTTCTGTGCTGGGGAATCATAGCAGCCCTGTGGTAACTGCAGAGGCTGTAATTAGTCAGCAGGAACCACTGGAAAGCAGCACCTGACCCTCTGTGTGCAGGCCCTGACACGCTTCTGCCCACCCACCTCTGCTGCTTTTGGAAAAAATGGTTTGTTTTTCAGCTGGTTTCTAATGCCTTATTAACTTCTTCATCCTTCTGATGTGTGGGGAATGGACTTTATCCTCTGTTTGTCTGACTCTGGGTGAGCTCTGAGCCACCAGTCCCACGTACTGACAGATTTCCTGGGTCCTGTACACCAACACATTTACTAATCTATTTACTAATTCACTCACCAACACATTTACGAATATATCTACTAGTTTATTAACTACATAGTAGTAAATGTTCAGACTGATTAACTGGAAACCCCTTCTGTTGGGCTCTTTCTCAGTTCCAGACTGCTCGAGCTGCACGTGGAGAGCTGGGAGCCACCAGCCCAGGAGCCACCCTGGCCTGGGACACCTTTGGGTGTCCCTGTCACCCTTCCTGGACAAGATTTCAAACTGTGTCCGTGTCATGTTTTGTAATCAAAACCATAATTTTGGTCTTTCTTTTGGTCTGCTCCTAATACCTGATAATGGATATATGGGGGAGAAAAAGGAGAAAACCTCAATACTTGAATGGTCCCAGAGATTTCAAACCAGGGAAACTTTGAAGCTGACACAAAGAAACTTATTTAAGATTTTTATCATTTTCCTTTCCAGTAAAAAGCTGACACACAGGTGCATGTCTAAGTCCGTCCATTGTCATCTTTCATGTCTTGGCCCTTTTTGATTTCCCTTTTATTTTTAGCCCTGCTTTTATTCTTTCTCTCCTGTATTTAACAGTGACAATTCAAACCACCTTTCTTTTTAAACACATTGCCAGGTCAGTAAATCACAACACACACTTTTTAAAGTTAGGCTTCAATGTGCACGGCCATAAACAGCCAATAAATAAATTTGTTGGCATCTAAAGGTGTCCTCTCCCAACAGACTTTCTTACAGTCATTTCCTAATTTTACTGCTGACTGACTTACCAAAGTCATTCTTTCTGTCCTTAGGAGAAGAAGAAGAAATACTAAAGAATAATTTATTTCCAGTGGCTTCATCTAGTTCTGCTAAATCAGTAGCAGGTCACGTTGGCTCAGGAAGAGCTCTGCTCATCCTCCCAGCCAAAATGAGCCTTCGCTATGAAAAGCAGCATCATTACCGTGTGATTTGGGAATGCTGTTAAAAATAAACAGGGATCAGGGCAAGGTGGAGCCGGAGATGTGGCTCATCCCCCTTCGTGTGGCTGCAAACGCCTCTTTATCCACCATTCTCGAGAAGATGGAACAAGGCAGGAATTATTGCAGTAATGTCCCTGTCACTCTGAATAAAACATGAACAAAATTAGTTACTCTTGCCTCGGATTGAGGCAATTATTTCATGTCTCCTTGCACGAGGCCATGTGTAACCGATTGCCAGGCGCTGCACACGGGGCCATAAAGGATGGAGAAATAACAGCTGGGACTAATTGGAATTATGCTCGACTTGATTCACTCCATTTATTTATTTATTTGTGTGTGTGCAGGGAGGGGAGGGAAGTTTCCCTCAGCGTGCAGAATATTTAAAGGGAAAAGAGCCGTGGCAAGCCTGCCGGTGAGCTTGGCTGGTTCAATTAACCTTTGCACAGGAAACCACTCCACTCCCCGGCTTATCACCTCGTTAACACTCCCCGTGTGCCGTGTCTGTCCTCCCCAGCCCTGACGCCGGGCTGGCACTGCCAGCTTGTCCCCACACCTGCTGAGGCAGCACACGGGGCAGCGCTGGCGCTTCCAGCCTGGCACCCGCTGGGCTGACCGCAGGGAAAACCTGTTCCTGGGGGAACTGAAGCTCCCGCACCCTTTATCCATCTGCATCTAACTATTCATAGGCGTAAGGAGGCAGCTCTGAGAATATTCAGGTAGCTCAGGCTGAGAATTTGGGGTGCCTCGGTGTAGCCCCGTGCCAAACCAGCCTCTGGGAGGTTTGGGGAGATCCTGTTCCCAGCGGAGCTCAGGAGAGAGGGCAAATGGCTGAGGAGTTTTTGGAAAATGTCTCGAACCCAGCAGGTTCTTCCAGCCTGTTTGGGTTCTGAGTGGGATTTCAGCCCAAACTGTGTTCTTTGTCTGCAGCCCCAGCCCTTGGGGACCACGCTGGACTCTGCCCACGCCTGTGCCTCGGGGCCCATCACTGTGGGACATGGGGTGTCCGGGGTGTCTGGGGGATTTGGGGTGTATCCATCCCCATAGTCTGAAAACAGCAAAATGGTGCTTGGCAGTGCTGGGGGAGTGCAGAGGTTGAATGTTTGCCGGATGTTTCGGAAATGCTGTAACCTCCTGGCTATAGATAGGAGCAGAACCCACCGAGGCCGTTGGGAGCGGAGCACAGCTCATTTCGGGACATTGTGGGTTAATCTGGTGGTTTTTCTGCCCTATTTTTTTTTTTTTTTTTTCTTTTTTTCTTTTTTTCTTTTTTTTTTTTTTTTTCTTAAGATGTGGCAGGATGCTGCTGAAAATGTGTAACTCAGAGTGCTGGAAAGAATCCTGTGAATTGCAGTGAATAAATGCAGAGCAGGGAGTATAAAATATATGTGTTTTTTAATATTTATTCATAGATTAAAAAGCCAACATGGTGGCTGAGATGAATGCTAAAAAAACTTTAATTAAAACCAAAACAACAATGCTTTCTTTCAGTTGCCGTAGCAGCAGAGAAAATGTAGGTAAACATCCTTCTTTCTGAAAAATGATCTTGTTCCTAGCAAAGCCCACCACCTCCCTTTCCCAATAGGAATGTATCATCCTGCTGAACTGAACCATCAAATGACACCGTGCAAAGTCCTCGGAAGTCAACGTGAGGCTATTTTGCTGATCTTGCTGGACGCCGGATCAGGAGGTGGAAAATGATCTCATTTCATTAATTAGTTGGGAGAAAATTAATCATCTTCTGATGCATGAAATGTTGAATGCTGATTTCCCCTCTCCTGGGCTGTCTGTGCCAGCGTTTGGGGAGCTGTAAGGCCATGCTCGGCTCAGCCTTTGCCAGGGGGCCGGGGCTGGGACCTGACCTGGGCCTGCAGAGACCAGAACTTAAACCCTGGCCGTGTTCCACGAGCCAGTGCCACCAGGGCACACCGAATGCTTCCTACAAATCCACTGTACACACACAAAATGGCCCAACTGTAACACCATGAACATCAGTAACGTATTTCAAGGTGGGGACAAGCACCGAGCATCGTCTGCTCGTTTGGGTTCCATTGCTGGGGGGCTTCTCCCACTGCCCGTGTCCATCTCCCACCGCAGTGCAGGGGTGAGGGCCAGAGTGAGGGGAGGCAGGGCTGGAGGGGTGGGATGGAGAGATGGAGGGAGGGATGGATGGGATGGAGAGATGGAGGGAGGGAGGGAGGGAGGGATGGATGGGATGGAGAGATGGAGGGAGGGATGGATGATGGATGGATGGATGGACGATGGATGGATGGATGGATGGATGATGGATGGATGGATGGATGGATGGATGGATGATGGATGGATGGATGGATGGACGATGGATGGATGGATGATGGATGGATGATGGATGGATGGATGGATGGATGATGGATGGATGGATGGATGGACAGAGCTCCCTGCAGAGCTGACACCCATCCCAGTGGGTGCCTCTGGCTGCCCCTCTCCCGGTTGTCCCCACTTTGGACACTTCCAGGGATGGGGATCCACAGCTTCTCTGGGCAGCCTGTGCCAGTATCCGAAACAGGAATTCCACTAAAACTTTTACCAGCTGTCCCGTGTCTTCAGGCCAGGCATGGGCACGGTGAGCCCTCCCCACCCTGAGGATGCAGAGAGTAACTCACACCTGGATTTAAAGATGCTTTACTAGCTGTGGGGGACACCTGAGCTCCTGTATGTCAGAATTAGAAACCATTACTGCCAAGTTTGACAAAAATCAACTCAACCTTGACTGTTCACAAACATGGCCTGACATTTCCCTCACTGCCCATACACAGTGGGCAGCTTTTTAAAGAGTCCAGCACTATATAAAGGCTCACTGTTATGAAAAATAATTTACATTGGTTCCTTTCCCAAATACATCAATTACAACCTCAATAAGAGCACACGGTGTTTGCATTTCCACTTCCCGCCACGTGCTCCTGTGAGAGTGCACTGGAATAGCTGGAGCACTTTATTCCATCCACAGACCTTGGTATACCCAGGTCCACGGGGCCCTCCTTATGGAAAAATCAGAGTTTCAAAATCAGTTTTCCTTTCCAAGAGGAGACAATACAAATAAAATAGTTCATGTAATGCTAATGTCACCCATGATGTTGGCAACTAGAATAGAATAACAGAGACACAGAATGGTTGGGTGGGGAATGACTTTAAATCCCATCCATTCCCACCCCAGCCATGGCAGGGACACCTCCCACTGTCCCAGGCTGCCCAAGCCCCAGTGTCCAACCTGGCCTTGGGCACTGCCAGGGATCCAGGGGCAGCCACAGCTGCTCTGGGCAATATAACACAATAATAACGTAATAATTTACCTGTAGGTTGCGTTACCTATCAGCAGGTGAAACACCTATTTGCTAATTTTACCTTCAAGTCATGAAGAAATGAGCACTTAGTTTACTTTCCTCATTTACCTGTCAGTTCTATTCATTATGGATGCACATTTTCTAAGTTAAGTATCCAGATTTCATGTCTATATTATAATCAGGACTGGGAAAATGTAATGGGTACAGGTATCATTTACCATTTCTGTTCAAATTACTCCTATTTTCAGACAGTGGTTCAGGAGGGGCATTTCCAGGAGGATCCAAGTTGCTGCATTTCCCTGCATCCCCTGTAAAGATGCTGAAAACCATTTGGCCTTCTGTCTTCCATGGGCAACAGAAACCTGTCTGGCCAAAGCAAAAAACCCCTCAGGGCCCAGGTTTGTGTCCTGCCCTGTGAAACGGGAGTGGCTGGGGGTGGTGGAGCTGTGACCACAAGGAGCATTTCCCAAACAGCCGTGGTGGAGGTGACAGTGTGGTGATGGAGGTGACAGTGTGGTGATGGAGGTGGCACTGTGGGGGTGGCACAGACGAGCGAGGTGGTGTTCACACGGGTGAGGAGATGCTCAGGTGAGGGAGATGATGCTCAGGTGTGTGAGGTGTTGTTCAGGTGGGTGAGATGATGCTCAGGTGTGTGATATGATGCTCAGGTGAGGGAGATGATGCTCAGGTGAGGGAGATGATGCTCAGGTGGATGAGATGATGCTCAGGTGGATGAGATGATGCTCAGGTGGATGAGATGATGTTCAGGTGAGGGAGATGATGCTCAGGTGAGGGAGAGGATGCTCAGGTGGGTGAGATGATGCTCAGGTGGGTGAGATGATGTTCAGGTGGGTGAGATGATGCTCAGGTGGGTGAGATGATGTTCAGGTGGGTGAGATGATGCTCAGGTGAGGGAGATGATGCTCAGGTGGGTGAGATGATGCTCAGGTGGATGAGATGATGTTCAGGTGGATGAGATGATGCTCAGGTGGATGAGATGATGTTCAGGTGGATGAGATGATGCTCAGGTGAGGGAGATGATGCTCAGGTGAGGGAGATGATGCTCAGGTGGGTGAGGTGTTGTTCAGGTGGGTGAGATGATGTTCAGGTGGGTGAGATGATGCTCAGGTGGATGAGATGATGTTCAGGTGGGTGAGATGATGCTCAGGTGGGTGAGGTCTTGTTCAGGTGAAGCAGCTTTGCTGATGTAGTTCTGTGGCTGCCTGAGGAACTGACTGTGCCGCCAAATGTCGAGGTTGTGTTTGAAGGGAAACGGAATCATTCCCGATGAGGGTCCTGGCTGAAGGATCGCTCCGGGGAGCTGAGTGTGGCACAAACGCCCGGGCTGCTGTCCCTCCTTCCCTGCCCAGCAGGCAGCAGCTTTGCTTTACATTCAGCTCCTGCATGCAGCTCAATTAGCACAAATGGTGCTGATAAGGAAGAGGGAATATCAAAGGAAGAACAGGATAACAGCCCTGAAATTATGTAAATAACTGATTGAGGAGTGTGGTAAAGATGAACTTTTTCCATTTGGGTATATTGAGTATTTTATTGTACTTGCGGAATCGCAGCCTCTCCTGGGGCTTTTCTAACGCTGTGGTTTGTATGTGCTACACTCTAGCCTAACCAGCTGTCTGCATGCCAGGGACATTTTTTTTCCCTTTATAAATGACAAGATTTTGATTTCACACCACAGTTATATCAATATTCCGGCCTCCCGAGAGCCTCTTAATGCGATGACAATCGCAATATTAGCTCAGGCTGTTAATCCCAGGGCTCCTGTATTTCAGCATCTCCCCAATCTCATCAGAATTATATTCTTTCAAGAATATATTGTGGTGTTTATCTTCATATGTATTCCATAAATAATGCTGATGAGCATCCAAGCCACAGTCAGAAGTTTCCAGGGGAGTGTGAGGAGCTGTACGTGGTACATTTGGCACCCTGCATCCATCCACGACACGCTGCTTCAAAGGCCAGCCCATGTAGATTTCTGTTCTTTTACTTTAAAGAGAGGAATTGCCTGGTGCTCCTTGCAGTATCCACAGGGAGCTTGAGGGGAAAATCCTCACTGTGGTGCTGCCTCTCAACTGGGAATGGTTTGGATGAGAATTCCTGGGCAAACAGAAACATCCCGCTGTTATAAAACATGGGAGCTACTTTGGTGCTGCGCTTGTTGTGGTTTGGGGTTTCTCCCAAAAGAGTGGTTTCTTTGTATAAATTTGAGTCTGCTCCAGGTGGGTTTGTGCTGGGGGAGGCTGAGGCCAAGGCTTTCCTGCCTGGAGGAGTGTTGGTGCGTTCCTTCCTCACACGAGTGGCTGTGATTTTATTATTAACCAGATAAGGTGGTGTTGCCTGAAGCTCTATGAATAATCTCACCTGCCCTGCAGCGTCTTCTCGTCTGGTATTTAATTAGCCTGATTTTTTTAATGCTCCAGGCAGGGTATAGATCTGGCTGTAACTTTAGGAATACTGTGCGTAACTCCAGGATTTACACTGCTGTGTCTGTTATGAGATGGTGCTGTGCCACAATTCCTCCGTGCTTCTGGGAATTTCACCTCGACCTCATGAATTAGGCAAGAGTTGAGGGAGAGTAGAGCAGATATTGCAGCATGTTGGCAAATCAGAACCACCACACACAGCTGTCAGTTCGTGCTGTCTTCATTTCCTGACTTCAAATAACTCACTCGTTATTTAGCAGAAAAAGGGGATGTTCCCGGGAGCAGCAGGGTGAGCAGGAGCTGGCACATCCCCTCTGCGCTGCTCGGGCTCCTCCCAGCCCTGCCTGCTGCTTCTGGGCTGGGTGACTGCAGGTGCACTCCCTTCTCTTTCCCACTCGTCATTTTGCAGGCTGGGTCCCCTCCCCATGCCCGAGTTCCCTCTCCTGGGCAGGATTTTCACTGTATTTACAGCTCTGCACTGGAAACAGGCTCTGGATGCATCGTCCTGAGCCCATGCGCAGGAAGGGACTCCTACTCCGTGTCTTAGCACAGAATAAAAACTGCAGCCCGCTGCTCAGACTGGAGTCTCCAGCACAGAACTGCATCTCCTCAGCTTAGAAAAAGGGATTGTTGCCTCCACCACAATGGGGATGCAGCAAAGCCTTTTGTCTGCAGAAAAACCTACAGGAATACTTGCAAAGCTCTTCAGAAATTCTGCAAGTGGCCCAGAGCTTGCTTCGTCAAAGAATTTAAACATGTAGTCTCGACATGTAAATATTTCCAGAAATATTTCCTGAATAAATAAGATTCCTTCCAAGATGACCTCACCCCTTGGCAGCAGTGGGAGCTGTACTGTACATCTTCCAGAAGGATTCATCTGCTGTGCTGGGCCCTGCAGCCCCTGGAGCTGCTGCCAGGAGCTTGGCATCTCTGCTGGGATGGGGCACGGGAGTCTGGAGTGTGTCACCCCTGTCGAGCTCCCGGCTCCAAAGTCTCCTTTTCTCTCCTAATCCCATCCTCCCTCCAGGTCTGCAGCCCCTCTGATCCCCACCATGTATAGTCAGATGTGGGGAGGCAGGACTCAGCATCACCGGCCTTTATGGACCGTAAATCATTTGGGTTTTATAGTTTCTATAACTCCTCTTGCATTCCAGATAGCCAGGGCTGGAAGCTGGGTTGCCTCCAGTCTCTGGGGCAGGTTCCTGGGGGCTCTGCAGAGCTGTTCCCACTGATCTGACCTTCCAAACCTCACGGGGGCTTTTCTCCACGTTATTTTTGGAGTTTTCCTTCAGGGAGAGCATCTGTCCCTGCAGCCTGTGCCAGCTCCCACCTTGTGTGCTCCCAGATCCCTGAGGGACAGGGAAAGCGTTTTCCCTCCAAACCTGGGGGGACACAGCAGACAGCAAAGAAATG
Source organism: Hirundo rustica (assembly GCF_015227805.2). NCBI lineage: Eukaryota > Metazoa > Chordata > Aves > Passeriformes > Hirundinidae > Hirundo > Hirundo rustica. The sequence goes on from NC_053463.1 coordinate 772,404, forward strand.
AATGAATGCTCATCACTGCCCTTTCTGCTCAGAGCTGTTTCCCCGTTCCGTGTCTGGGAATTCCCCGTGCCCCTTCCTCCTGCCAGCCCATTTCCTCCCCAGTGCTTGGGTTTCCTCGTGCCCTGGAGTGTCCTCACCTGCGTGCCTCCACCTCACCTCGCTCCCCTGCCTCCATACCCGGGACCTGCAGCCGGTTTCCTGCTGAGCTGAGCAGGGCACAAACTATCCCTGCCGGTTAAATCTTCATCCGATGAGCCTCGGTTCCATTTCAGCTGCCCAGAGAGCTGCAAAGTCTCGGTTCCCCCTCTGTGGGAAGGTTGGTGATGGAGCTCTGAGGGGAGCACTTCTGCCTTCATAAAACGCTGGGTTTTCTCTCTGCTTGTCTAAGGTTATAAAAGTGATAAAAAAACTCAACTCATTTCTTCAAGTTCGAGGAGAACAAAAAGAGTTTCCCAAAGGGTATCTCTTCAGAAAAGGGGATTTTAAAATCGGTTTCATTTCTTGGCCAATTCGTTCCTCAGCCCTCGCTGTGTTATCAAAATACTGTATTTGCAGAAGGGAGCAGGGCTGGCTGGAACACAAGAATGTCATTTTTTGGAAAACTCTTAGACTGAAATTTGTTTGCAATGCGTGTTGAACACAACCAAATGCTTTTTGGGGAGGAAAAAAAAAAAAAAAAAAAAAAAGGAAAATATGCAAACCGTGCCTCCTGGATGGGCACAGTGATCCCAAATAACTGCAGCTGGTGCCGCTCTCCTTGGAGCTGCTGGGGGTGGTGGGTGGGAAGCCCCAGCCGTGGCCCGGGTGAGTCTGTGGTGCCCCAGTTCATGTGTGGGGGCACAAACCCCTCTGGGCAGCGCTGGTGGAGCCCGGCAGGGGGGTGGCACCGTCCAGGCCGGGCTGTGACACCGGGGACATCGGGAGGGGACCCTGCCCTGCCCTGCCCTGCACAGGCTGTTCATCCTCAGTGACTCCACACATGGATCTAATCATGTTTCGGTCCATCCATACATGAACATTTACTGAAATATTGCTTGCTGAGCCCTGAAGTTCTGCCTGGTGCTGCTGCAGAACACGAGCTGCTGGCCCCTCCAAGGACACGGGCTCTGACGTTTGTTTTCCACCTATGGCTCCGTGGCTTTTTCCCCTCTTGGCTAATTATTGCAGTTCTTTTTAAATGATGCATTTGGTATTGAACTATGGATTTTAAAAAGTTTTTATGCTTGTCTTAGCTGGAAATATGTTCTGGCCTGACTTGTAATTCCCTCTGCAGCCTTGTTGGAGTCAGGTAATATACCTCAAATATGAAGTCAATAAAATTGTACTGTAAAGTCACTGCAGATTTAAAGATTCTTTTCTATTTTTTTTTTTTTTTTCCCTTTTAATGAACAGGAATCCCAGGCAGCCAGAAATAATTTAAATAAAATTCCAAGCCCTAATTAAGAAAACAATCTAAGAATGCCTTGGGATGTAAAAATATTGCCAGGGGCTTTGGCTGCGCGGGGCTGTGGTGGGCAGGGAGCTGAGCGCAGCCCCGAGGGCTCTGCCCCTGCTCGGTGGCAGTGCGAGGGCGGGCAGCGCTGAAACTCCTCCGGGCGCTGGAAAGCCGTGCGGTGGATTTTCCTGCCAGCAGGAGAGCGGAGGGCGAGCGTCCGTCCCTGATCCCGGCAGCTGTCACAGCCGGAGCCGCATTCCGGGACATCTGGGACCCGCGCAGGTATCAGCAAATTTGCAGCCAAGTTGTGGAAGTGCCCAAAGCAGAAGCCCGGGAGCGGCCCCGGGCACAGCCCCGCTCGCTCTGCCGCCGGGTTTCCTGCGCTGATGGAAGTTTCCCACTCGGAAACTTTCCCGTCCTTTCTCCAGCTGCCAGGAAAGGGCTGCAGCAAACCCGTGACCCCGGGGGCACCCCGGGCTGAGCCGGCTGAGCCTCAGGGACAGGGCAGGAGCTGCGCCAGCGCCGCAGGGCAGCCAGCGGGGCTGGGCTTTGGGGACGGGGGGGTGGGAATGGGGTGTGGGAATGGGGTTAGGGGATGGGGTATGGGAATGGGATTTGGGGATGGGCTTTGGGGATGGGGTGTGGGAATGGGGTGTGGGAATGGGGTTATGGGTGTGGGAATGGGGTTAGGGGATGGGGTTAGGGGATGAGCTTTGGGGATGGTGTATGGGAATGGGGTTAGGGAATTGGGTTAGGGAATGAGCTTTGGCAATGGGATTTGGGGATGGGCTTTGGGGATAGGATTTGGGGATAGGATTTGGGAATGGGATTAGGGCTGGACTTTGTGGATGGGCTTTAAGGCTGGGATCTCTTCCCGCTCCATGGAAGGATGTTGTCAGAGAAACACACTGGAGCTTTTTGTGCCCCAGGAGCACCGGGAGCGGGGTCAGAGCTTGCCTGGAATTCCATTTCCTTCCCCGAAATACAACGTGGTCCTCAGAAGCTCCGTGAGCAGCTGGGACAGGGTCTCCCAGCTGAGCACATCCCATGGGATGTGGGATAACCCAGAGTGAGGATCCCAGCTCATCCAGCAAAGGGCAGCTCCCACTCCTGGGGGGCTCTGGGAACCCCGGCTCCGTGACATCTCTGGAACTCTCCTGCTCTCAGGTGTTCCCTCCACCCTTGGCTTGCCCCAGTTCCTCCTGCTGGTTCTGCTGCAGGTGGAGAGCACATTCCCTGATCCCTGATTCCTTGATTCCCTGATCCAGTTCCTTTGGGAACACCTCAGCCTTGGCCCCTCGGCTTTAGGGGACTGGAAGCAAACTCCGCTCCTGTGCCCGTGTTTCAGCCAACACCTTTGTGCTGGGGGAGGAAACCAGGAGTGTTTCAGGGCTCTGACCCCTCCAAGGGCTTTTCCCTCTGGGAATGTTCTGCCCTAACACCACAGGAGGGTTGTTTGCACTCACATCCAAGTGTGGTCATTCATACAGCCAAAAAACAAACACAGTTCCAGACCAGTCTGTAGAGATTTGTCTTGTTTGGGTTTTTTTTCAACGGCCTTTTTTGGCTGCTTCTCCCAGCCCAGGGGCAGTGTGAGCTGTGCTGGCACCTGGAAATAGCATTTCTCTAGGGATGAACCTTCCTGACAAACCATGCTGGGACACTGGAAATAATATTTTTGTTTAACCATTAATTCCACCTAATTCAGAGTTCCGCTGACCTCAAGCACAGGAAAAGTTTCCTAAGGAATGGAAGACACGGATGTGCTTGGAAGCATCTGCTGTGTTGTGTTTAACCTGAAGTATTTAATTTGGGGCATAATTTGAAATCATGTATTTTGCTTTAGAGATAACTTGGAAAGAATAATTCCAGTGAAAGGATCTGTGGTTACAGCATCAGGCTTGTTTCTTCAGAGCTGATAACACTGACGGAGTCAAAGCTTATTCAGTCTCATAAAGCAAATGAGTGATTCACGGGCTCCATCTCTGCACAGCAACTCTATTTATATTATCCCAGAAATTATATAAATACTGTATTATTCATACATCTGCATTTGCTTTGAGACAAGGCAATTATTTCTCCCAGGCACAGTCCCGTTCAGCAACTTCCTAATGCTCCAGAGATTATTTATTCCAGAAAAAAATGTTAAAATACGCTTTAAATGGCCAACACCATATTGTCCGTGCTGTCCTGTCACTGCCCATGCAGGGACGGGTGCGTCCCTGCAGCTGGGGCTGCCCAGGGGTGGCACCTCCACGTCCTGCCAGCCTGAGGGACAGCAGGGTCCCAGCACGGAGCTCACACAGCCCAGGGCTGGACCTGGGCAGACAAAGGGCAGCCAGGGCCACACCTGGCTGTAACTGCCCTGAAGGCACCAGCCTCGGGAACAGGGATGGCATTGGGAAGTATGGCAATGGGACAGGGATGGCATTGGGATAGGGATGGCATTGGGACAGGGATGGCATTGAGACAGGGATGGCATTGGAACAGGGATGGCATTGGAACAGGGATGGCATTGGGATAAGGATGGCATTGGGATAGGGATGGCATTGGGACAGGATGGCATTGGGATAGGGATGGCATTGGGACAGGGATGGCATTGGGACAGGGATGGCATTGGGACAGGGATGGCATTGGAACAGGGATGGCATTGGGACAGGGATGGCATTGAGACAGGGATGGCATTGGAACAGGGATGGCATTGGGACAGGATGGCATTGGAACAGGGATGGCATTGGGACAGGGATGGCATTGGGACAGGGATGGCATTGGGAAGTATGGCAATGGGACAGGGATGGCATTGGGATAGGGATGGCATTGGGATAAGATAGCATGCGGACAGGATGGCATTGGGACAAGGATGGCAATGGGACAGGGATGGCATTGGGATAGGGATGGCATTGGGACACGATGGCAATGAGACAGGGATGGCATTGGGACAGGATGGCAATGGGACAGGGATGGCATTGGGATAGGGATGGCATTGGGACAGGGATGGCATTGGGATAGGGATGGCATTGGGACAGGATGGCATTGGGACAGGATGGCATTGGGACAGGGATGGCATTGGGATAGGGGTAGGATGGGGACAGGATGGCATTGGGACAGGGATGGCAATGGGACAGGATGGCACGGGGACAGTGGTGGCATCCCACGGCCACTCCCCCTCAGGGTGCCCGGCAGCACACGCAGCCACAGCCACCCCCCTGTCTGCACTCCATCGTCCTCAGCAACTCCAGAGAGCAGAAAAAAAGATCAGATCCATTCCTTGGTATTTTTCTGTTCTAGGGCTGATGGACAGAATGTTCTCCAGGTTATTTGTGAGGTGTTTTTGTCAGCACAGTGTGTGAGAGGCAGCAGGAAACGCCCAGAGCAGGAGCTCATCCCCGGGCAGTGCCAGCTGCGGGCTGTGGCTCTGGCCGGGGCTCAGGGGGACCCCAGCACGTCCTGCCCCCCCCGTGCCCCTGTCTCAGCCCTCTGGTCTCTGTTCTCTGCTCTCCGGGGCTTTGTGTGCGTTGGGGTTGTTTTTTGGCTTTTTTTTCTGGGGTTTTTTTCGGTTTTTTTGGGGGAGGGGTTGATTTTTTGGGGGGTGTTTGGGTGTTTTGGGGAGGGGTTTCATTTATCTTTGGTTGGTTTAGGCCGGTGTGCATTTTTTTTGGTGGTTTTTTTTTTTTGTTTTTGTTTTTTTTGTGTTTTTTTTATTTTTTTGTTTGTTTTGTTTTTTTTTTTTTTTTTTTTTTCTGGTGGGTTTTTGTCGTTGTTATTTTGTTTCGGTTTTGTAGAGGTGTTTCTTTGTTTGGGTGGGAGTTTTTGAGTTTTTCTAAACACCGGCATTGGAGGTGGGGATGCAAACCCTCCTGAGCGGCCCCTTCCAGGGACGTTTTCTGTGTCTAACCGGGGGAACAGGAACGCCCGGAGAAGAGTCAGGCAGGGAGCCCGGCGGGTCCGAAAGGTGCGCTGGGCACCTGCGGGCACCTGCGGGCACCTGCGGGCACCTCGGGGGGCGAGGCTCCGTGCGAGCCGCGTCCTCCCCGTCCTGCTGCCCTGAGCAGAGCACGCCGCTTCCCGCAGGTCAGCGAGGCGATGAGGTTAATTGGGTTAATTGTGTCTTTGCACAGTTAATGACCGCGGTGCGCGCTTTGAAGTCCGTGCGCGCAGCGAGCGCGGCGCCGCTCCTCCCGGCCCTGCCCGCCTCTGCCCTGCTCCCTGAATTCTCCGCCCGCCTAAAGGGCACCAGGGGCATTCCTGGGGTTTTCCTGCGCAGCGCAAGGAGCGGGATTCGAGAGTCCTTTGGGTCGCTTCCCGCTCAGGACATCCCGTGATCCTGCGGCTCCGAGCGCTGCGCAGGGGGGAAGGCAGCGCTGCTCCCCCTGAGCCCGGAGCTGCCCGGGGCTGTGGCTGTGGCTGTGGCTGTGGCTGTGGCTGTGGCTGCGGCTGAGGCTGTCCCTCCCCTCCCGGGGCTGCCGCTGTCCCCGAGGCCCCGAGCAGCGGGATCCTGCAGGATGCACCCGCAGCAGCTCCAGCTTCACCCCTGCCCGCACGGCTCCAGTGGAAGCGCAGAGCGCTGCTCACAGCCCGACAGGGAGCGAGGGATGAGGGATGAGGGACGGGGAATGGGGCATGGGGAATGCGGGATGGGGAATGTGGGATGTGGGATGAGGGATGGGGAATGGGGCATGGGGAATGGGGCATGGGGAATGGGGCATGGGGAATGGGGCATGGGGAATGTGGGATGGGGAATGGGGCATGGGGAATGGGGGAATGGGGAATGTGGGAATGGGGAATGATGGGAATGGGGAATGATGGGAATGGGGAATGGGGAATGATGGGAATGGGGAATGATGGGAATGGGGAATGGGTGGGAAGGGGCACATGGGGAATGGGGAATGGGAATGGGGAATGGGGAATGTGGGGGAATGGGCATGGGAGGAATGGGGAATGGGGAAGGGGAATGGGGCATGGGGAATGTGGGATGGGGAATGGGGCATGGGGAATGGGGAATGGGGAATGGGGCATGGGGAATGGGGAATGGGGAATGGGGCATGGGGAATGTGGGATGGGGAATGGGGCATGGGGAATGGGGAATGGGGCATGGGGAATGGGGCATGGGGATTGCGGGATGGGGAATGCGGGATGGGGGATGAGGGATGGGGAATGGGGCATGGGGAATGTGGGATGCGGGATGAGGGATGGGGAATGCGGGATGGGGAATGGGGATTGCGGGATGGGGAATGCGGGATGGGGAATGGGGCATGGGGAATGTGGGATGCAGGATGAGGGATGCGGGATGAGGGATGGGGAATGTGGGATGCGGGATGAGGGATGCGGGATGAGGGATGGGGAATGTGGGATGCGGGATGGGGAACGTGGAATATGGGATGCGGGATGTGCGATGGGGACAGGGACAGGAGAGCTCTGCCAGGCCACAGGAGGGGTTTGACCTCATCCAGGAGCTGGGAGCGTCGCAGGGGGTACAAACTCTCCCCGGATAGCAGGCAGAAGTGTCAGCCCGGCGGAATGACTGGAAAGGCCCTGGGTAGTGACAGATTGTTTCTGGAAGCGGAGAAATGGCTGTGTAATGGGAACGGCAGGTTTTCCTGGAATTCTGGATGTTGTACAAAAACAGCTCTCTTCAGACCCAGCAGACGGAAGCAGAATAAAATAGGGGTTTTGAGTGGAAAACTGCCAATTATTCCAGATTGTTGTGATAGTTTAGTGATTCACACAAGACTTCAGTAGACTGCTAGAGAGAACTCCTTCTCCAAATGCTCTTCAGGCTACAGAGCCTGTTTGGGAGTAATACACATTTGGAAATAACACTTCCATGCAGTTTTCCTGCTTCCCGAGGACTTTCAGTGGATCGGCAGGGTGGGCAGGGGGTTCCACGAGCCACCAGCTCCATGGGTAACCCCAGGGGACAGGAGCGAGGCCCTGGCAGGTGGGGCTGTGGACAGCCCAGGTGTGCAGGGTGGCAGGAGTTTTACCTGCAGCTCTGTGGCTAAAGGAAGGCAGTAGAAAAAAAAGAAACACTACATTGACTCATTTTTACCTTACCTACACTTCTCACTAAAGTATGTGAGTGATAGAATGTGCGTGTGGCATCAATTCTGTAATAAATGCCAAAAACATTTCTGTGCAGTTTATAGAAACCACAACAGATCTTTAAAACAAATGATTTTGGTTTTTGATTTTTTTTTTTTCTCTTTACAATTTTGCAGTGTTGGCAGTTTAAGGAATCTGAAAATTGAATCCATCCATCTGGCACTGGGAAAACAAACAACATATTTGTCTCTGCTCCCTCTTCACTGCAAAGCTTAAAGATGCGAAACACAACCAAGTAAATGTGACACGGGCGGGGAAGGGAGGGCTGGAATCACTTACCCCTCAGGCTGTCAGCTTGAACAGGTTCTAAAGACAAGATTTGACTCATTTACCAAAATTCCTCCTTGAAACCTGAGAAGTTTCAGGAATTACAGAAGATCTGAAAGGCGCAGTGTGTAACATCCCAGGAATTGGTTGTACAGCGAGTGCAGGGGTCGGAGCTGCCCTCTCAGTGCAGGGCTGTGTTCCCTGGCACGGAGCCACGGGGGGCACCGGAGCCACCCTGCTGCCCTTTGGTCCCATGGAGGCTTTTCCAAGCAAGGCCAAGCATCTGCAGTGCTGCTCCCAGGAAATTATTTGGATCACAGTGACCTGGAGCTGCGGGCTGAGGTGTCCTGGACGCTCCACAGCGATGCTCTCCCCCTCAGCATTCACCACTCTCCTCCACCGTGGCTCCTCAGCCATTTCAGGGGCTGATGGAGAGGTTCTACCATCACTTTTTGCTCCTTTTGGATGTGGGAGGAACGACAGGAGGAGTGTGATGGTGTCTCACAGTGAGTCCCTCCACGAGTTGTGCTCAGGAAATGCAACAAGCCACAGATTCTCTTCTTCTGTGTGCAGAAGGAAAGAGTTCCAGAAATTCACTTCCCCCTGAAGTGACAGCTCCCAGATTCCCTCAGGGCTTTGTGCACTTGGCTGTCCCTGCTTCTAGAGGTGATTTCTTTAATTTTTCTGTTCTGGGCTCTAACATTTTAAGCTCATCAGAAAATCTTCGGCTGTGGAGAGCATGCCCTGGGGCTGTGTGTGCCCTGAGCCTGTGAGCTGAAAACCTCATGGACTGGGCTGAAGATGCAGCATCCTCTCAGAGTGAAGGATAACCCTGCCACTGCTCCCCTCTAGGAAGGTGTTCTGGCCTTCCACAGAAGGAATCACATCGTTCAGACCCTGATTACATCTCGAGGACAGCAGGCAGAAACTGAGGCTGTCAATTCTCATTCCTGGTTCAGTCGGGAATGGAGCACTGGGCACTTGCCAAATGAGAGAAACTGCAAAGAGTTAATCTTTATCAGGAAAGCATAAACACACTTAAGCACACATAATGGCCACGTTCTTTCCATTAAACTCCCTCCTCCCATCCATAACCTTGGTCACATAATCAGGAATGAAAATCATTATCTATTTCATTCGCATCTGTTAGTAATTTTTTTGAAACCTCCTCTTAATCTGATTAGAACTTCTCCTCTAAACCAAACAAATTCTAAACTCAAGGCTAAAATATCAGGTTAGTTTAGTAATCCACATCATATTTTCATTTTCTCTTCCTAATTGAATTTGTACATTGATCAGCGTTACCGTTCCCCTGACCGTTGCTATCAGCCGTTTCCCAAATGCCAGCGGTGTGTGACGCTCTGGGAGGGCACGGACAGCGCGCCGCTTTTCCAGTGAACGCCTCCCTGTCCCTGCCCAGGGCCACCCTGTGCCTGCCCCCGCTCCCCCTGCTCCTCAGCACCACGAGGATTCTCCTCGGTGACTCGCTGGGAACTCTGTCTGGAAGGTGAACGCTTGAGGACAGGCCTGGGTGAGGGCTGTGAGTGGACACCCCATCCCCGGGAGCTCCCGGGGCCGGGCTGGGCAGGGCTGGGGACGCCCGGGGACAGCGGGACGTGTCCCTGCCAGGGCAGGGGTGGCACTGCGCGGGCGTTCAGGTCCCTCCAAGCCAAACCAGCCTGGGATTCTGTGATTCTGAATCTGAGGGAACATCCCGCCGGGCAGCTGGCAGTGCAGGGAGCAAGAGAAGACAATCCCAGGCATTTTCTTCACCTCCTGCCGGGTGTCTCCGTTATTTCGCGTGGCTCAGTGGGCAGCAGGAGAAGGAGCGGGCACAGGGAATGTGTATGTCCGCTTTAGAGCTGCGGTTTCCTGCTTTCTCTGTCAGTTTTTTGGAGAGGTCTCTCAACAAAAGCAGCCGCCAGTGCCCCCGGGGCTGCTCCTGGGGAGCCCAACACCCCTGGCATGGCCAGGGCTGCCCGTGCCAGGGGCGGAGGGGACGGACAGGAATAACCCGTGGGGTTTCACTTTCGTTCTCCTGAGGAGGGCAGACGCTCCCGGGCAGTTTCACTTTGTAGAAATCCTTAATAAAGCAGCTCAAAGCCCCCGCGGGAGCTGCTGCAGCGCTTTGGGAGGAGCAGAGAAACCCCCGAGCCCCGCGGCTCCGAGTCCGGGAGCTGCGATGGAATTTGCTCTCATCTGGCCTCCAATTCTCTTGCCTCTGTCTCAGCCCTTCGGGAGCTGCAGGCATAGCGGAGTTTTGGCAAGGAGAGCACGCTGTAAAGCTTTTATTTGCCTTTCGCAGTTGTTTCAGGTCCTGTTCCTTGTTAAGCTGTAATGGAAGAAGTCAAACGCTGACCTTTCGTGTAAGCACCAAAGAGCCTTCTGGGGCACTGTAACAACCTCCGAGGACTCCTGGAGCTCTTCACAAGTCTGTATAAAAGTTACTGTTCATAATCTGGTTTTTCCTTCCTCTCTGACGATGACTGAGTTATTTTAAATTAGTATTTATTGGTTTGTTAGTAAATATTTCTCAGTCCCATCCAGTCATTGGGAGCATCCCCTTACGCTGCTCGTTTAGGTGCAGCTGCCCACAGCAGGGGATTGGATCAAAAATCATCTTTACTGGCCCTCCCAGCCCAAACCTTCTAATCCTCTAATTCCCCAAAGCTCTCCTCCAGCTTTCCCGAAAGGAATGCCGGCTGTGAGCACTCAGGGTGCCCGGAGGAGGCTGTGCCCGTGGGTGCAGGTCCGTGGCGGGGATGCTAACACGCCACAGACCCCGTGTGATGTCAGAGCCTCTCTTGCAGACAAATGGTGCAGCAAGGCTCAATGCTGGGCTGCTCAGAGCTTCAGCTCCTGAGAGACGTGAGAAACTTTTGCAATAATTCCCAGCGAGTGCTGAGCCTCGAGTTCTCTTCATCTCTGCTGAGCGCTATAAATCATCCCAGCCGCAGGACTCCTGCCGTCACGCAGCCCCTTCGGCTGTGACAGCTGGGGTGTGGCTGGCTCGTACCTGCAAATCAGCCAGGAGTTCCACACCATACCTGAAAAACCAGAGAAGACTTGTTTCACAGGAGGAAGGGGGGGGTTTTAGGATGTTTTGCGTTGATACAGCAGAGTCCAAACCTGCAGCTTCATCAGAGCCTCTGAGCCAATTCGCCTCGCTCGTGCTCTCTTGGGAGAAGTTTGCGAACTGAGGAGTTTAAATCCTGCGAGGAGTCTGCGCCTGGGCAAAAGCCCTGCTTCCTCCTCGCTGCTGCAGCTGAGGGTTTCTGTCTGCAGGGTGAGTCAGGCTCTTGTTCCTCTCAGCAGGAATCTCTGATTTCCTTGTGCTGACACCCACAGCAGAGCTGGGCCCCTCATCGGTCTTTGCTGGGGTTTTAATGAAAGGTCAGACTCGTTCTCTGCCTTCTTGCCCCTTCCAGACAGCTTTCATGTCAGACAAAATGAGCTGCCCACGCGGAGAGAGAGGATCCTTTAAAGGGTCAAAAAGTGGGTAAAATGTAGAAGCAAAAGGTAGGAAGAAATAGATCATTTCACAGCTAAGTGGAGTCCCACAGAGATCTCTGCCATTCCAAATACTCATAAATGACTTGGAAAAGGAGAGGAGGTGGCAGGAGGCGGCAGAAGGTGACAAAGTTGGCTGCTGAAAATACATCATTCAAAGCAATAACCCCAAAATTTAACTGTAAAGAACTGCAGAAGTACCTGACCAGTGCCTGACCTGAGAGCGAGCAGGTGATCAAATGCCAGGCTGAATTTATAATGCACAGAAGATTATCATGCACACAAGGGAAAGCAAGAAAAACAAATGAGTGTGCGCCATGATAAGCTGTAAATTAGGTATTGCCACTGGAGGTATAGAGTTCTTCTGAAACAAGCTCCCTGCTGGCTGTCAGAAAAATCAGCTGGAACGTTCAGAATGATGAGGGAAGGGAGAGAAAAGAGCTTTGTGTGATCACGTCTCGTGTACTGTGTGCCCTTCTGGTCACCCCTCTCAGCAAGTATGTCCTAGAATGAAAAGGTGTAGAAAAGATCAGGAAATAGCATTAGAGCAACACAACAGCTTTGGAGAGCACACACTCCTGCTTGATTCTGTGGTGCTGAGGCTCCTGTCCGTGCATCTGCCCCTGGGGAGCTCTGTGACACGGGGTGTGACACGGGGTGTGACACGAGGTGTGACACGGGACACGGCCCCGCTGCTCCCAGTCCTGGGGAAACCGGAGCCCAGCCCCAGCCAGGGGGGAGCAGGGGCTGCAGGGGCTGGCTCCAGGCTATTTCTGAACAAAAAGTGGGAGAGGCCCTGCCCCTCAAAGTATTTTAAGTGAGGCTGTTTCTGCCAGAGCTGCTGCTTATTTACACTGCAGTGTTTCAGAGCCGCTCACAAATCTGGGTTTCAATGCTGCTGGCAATGCAGAAACTCTCAGGTGTCAAAATTGCCACCTGTTCTGGAGAGCTTTGTGTTACCAGAATGTTTAGGCTGTCTCTAAACTCATCTTTAAATAAAATAAGACAATACAATTTTCTTTTTATTTGTTTTCTCTTTTCAGCACTGAATTTCTGTGATGTCAGTCTGATGCCGAGCACAATCCCACAGAGGAAATACCTTGGTGGGTCTTCTGGATCTCCCAACTAAATCACCAAAAAAGCCTTCTCAGAACGGCAGTCCTTTGAAAGTCATATCCATGTAAATACTGGAACAACAAAACACAGGGAGTAAAGAGGATGGAGCCCAAAGGATAAGGACAATTAAGCACTTTTTCCATAAGAAATTAGAAGATCAGATAATTTTCTATCGTAGTCCCTTCTTGTCTCCAGAAAAAAAAAATTAATTTTTATGTCCCAGCCCCTTTCCTAACTCCCTTTGAATTCTCTGACTTTGGGGATTTAGGAAAAGGTTAAAAAATCCTTTCTTCATATGGTGCTCATATTGCGAGTCCAAGAACCCTTCCCCTTGGCCCCTGGGATTGCCTCAGGCTCTAATTTAGGACCCATCCAGGGCACTAAACATGTCAGGGTTTGGAATTATGGTTTCAGTTTGAAGAGGTACCAGGTCTTTTGCTGTAAAGGCAGATGTTTTAAAAGGCACGTGGCATTTCATAAAACACACTTTTTTTAGTGGTAACATTTTTGTTTTGTTCATACCTTTACTTACATATTTCACTCCTGAGTCCAAGCTGAAAACTCTGCCAGTGTCACAGCTGAATTTGTTTCATTAGTGAACCCAGCTGCACATAACTCTGCTTTATTGCTGACAAGCCCTGGATTTATAGAGCGTGCTTTGAAAATCACCAGCATGGGGAAGTAGGACTTGCTTTAAAACAAAAATAGGTGTCAGCCTGCTGTGCACTCCTGCATCGGATCTGCCGTGGTGGGAGTGCAGCTCCAGAGCCCCTGGGAATCCACAGCTGTGCCCACTCTGCTTCCAGCACGCTGGTGCAGCGCTGCCTTGGCACTGGTGTTAATTTGCCCCTTTGCAGCAGCAGCAGCACCACAACGTTCCAAAACAAACAGAGGAGCTCCCAACGCTGCTGTGCATCATTTCCACTTGCCTGGCTCCTTGCACACGGCAATTCATGGAGCTGTCCCAGGAACTGCGGAGCCAGGTCAGGCCTTCCCTGATCCACCTGTCCAGGTACCTCCTCCCTGTCCCCAAGGACGGCTGAGCCAAGGTGACCCCGGGAGGTCCCAGGCTGCCCTCGGGTCTCAGTGGCACAGGGAGCCGCCACGAGCCTCCTGCCCACGGAGCCCAGACTCCACTGAAATCTGTGTGCCACCGGCTACTGGATTGCAGCAGGCGTTGTGCTGCAGGAAAAAATACGGCTGCAATCAAAGGTGGCTCTCTTCTTGCAGGCATCCTGTAATTAGCTCAAGTTTTCTTTTTTCATCGAGAGGTCTTGATGCATAAAACAAAGGTTTCCTCTTCCTTGCATGTTGTTGCCAGATGTTTCTGCGAAGCCTCAAAACAACAAAGTTGTTTGTGTGCGCTTGCACATGACTTCACCCCATGCCTGTCACAAACTGCTCCTCCTCCTCCTCGTCAATTAACCCAATTAATTCCTCTCCCCTTCCACCCTCCGCTTCTGACCGCTGCATTTCAGCGTCTGTCTGTCCCAGCGCCTCGGAGTTTCAGCCCTTTGTCACAGATCCCACAGGAATGCGTTGAGCTTCCAGGTCCCTTCCAGCCCAGGCCGTTCCATGATCCCGTAAGGGAAGGGTCAAAGGGATTCAGGATGAAGCAGATCAATACACGCAAAGGGGAAGGAGCTGGGCAGGAGAATGGCACAGAGGAAGAACCACAGAGAGGAACCACAGAAGTGAAGGACCTGGTGGGAAATTAAAGCACCAAAGAGATCACAACAGACAAGGGCTATGATGGGAAATACAGGAAAAAACCTGGTAAAAATAGAGAAAATACGGGGAGCCATTACTGCCCGGAGGAGGTGGGAGGGCACGGCCCAGCCCCTCTGTGCCTCAGTCTGTGTCTGACCACAGCTAATGGCAAAAGCACACTCGCAGCGAGCTCAGAGCCTGCAGCCTCCCCTGGCAAACACGTGGAGGATGCTGTGCTGCCCTGCTGGTAAAGCAGCAGCTCCTGAGCTGTGGGAGCCACAGCTGGGGAACATCCTTATCCCATTCTGGCTTCCCTGCAAAGCTATTGACAGGCTGCAGGCACTGCCGGAGGGACTTTGATGTATGCTCAAGAATTAAACAGAATTACTCCCAAGCTGATAGGAAACAAAACGCAGCTCCTTACAAGGCAACCAAGATCTTAAAAGGTTTGGCCTTGGGAAGAGCCTTAGACACTGGGCATGTCACTGCCCTCTTGGGAGAGAGCACATTGCAGAGGGAGGAGCAGCTCTTCCTATAAAACTCTGCTCTACACGAGCTGTCTGAGGCACAGCTACAGAACTGGCGTTTGACAGGAAACGGCAACACAGCCCTTACTTTTGGAAGTACTTCCAAGTAGGCTTAAGGACTTTATGAGTTGTTACTTGCGGACCCCAAAGAGCCTCTCTTCCCTGAGTGCAAGCTCTGATCTTTCCCCGTGTGACTCCACACCGAGATGCTTCCTGTGCCCCATGTTCTGCACGCTCCCTTCAGTCAGATGTGACAGGATCTGCTTATCTCCAGGTGCCCCCATTGTCTGTGCTGACCCCAGGCAGATTTATGTGAGCCTCTGGCAGCCACAGGAGTTCCTTTCGGTGCTTCAGATGTTCTTTCTGACATTTGGAACGCTCTACACAAAGCTCAGAGTGGCTTCTGCTTCCATGAAGTGCCCGATCTCCTCAATGAGAGCCGTAATTATGTTTTAATGATTTAATAATATTCTCCCCTTCTATATTTTAAAGTCTCTATTTAGTGTTTGTTAAGGTCAAGGCTCATTATCTCTGCAGTATTCCTATATTGTGGCATAGCAATGTTCAGCCTTTTATAGTTTTTTGCAGTCTGTAGTATGACAACTGGCACCACTCTCCCCGTGGCTCCCCAAAATTCCTGGGGCTCTGGGCTCCCACCAGACCTGCACTTACTTGGGAAAAAAAAAATATAATAATAATAATAATAATAATAATAATCACAAGTTTTTAAAAGCCTGACTTGCTTCATGCATCTGTACAAACTAGCAAAGATGAGTTGTGTCTTACTCTGACCACCATCACATAACACATTTGAAGCTGTTCTGCCTTGGGTACACGTTAATGTTGTAAAACAGCCAGGACACGCAGCTTATCAACTTTTATATCACATTTATTTTTACCGTGCAGGAGCGTCCTAGGGAGGATTTCTGTCTGAAGGAGAACGAGAACGAGGGGAGGTGGTTTGTGGGCTTGTTCAGCCCCAGAGGGCAGCTGTGTGAGAAAGGTTTGTGCAGCAGCAGGGGAGCCCCGGGCACGGAGCATCCCCGGTCGCTGCCCCCGGGACGCTCCGGCTCCTCCCGGCCCGGGGGCGCCTGGAGAAGGACGAACCTGTAACATTCTTTTCTCGGTTTTACAGCGAGAGGCAGAAAACATCTGACATTTTAAACCCTCTCCACTCAAGAGAAAACCTTTCACGGAGAGCAGTTCTCAGGGACAGAATCCGGTACGGACCCGGAGCGGGGACAGACCGGGAGTGTCCCCAAAGGAGCTGGCACCGGGCGCTGCTGCAGCCAGCACCCAGGAGAAGCAGCCCTCGGGAGGGAGAGGGGCACGGCTGTGCCCGGGCAGAGCCCTCCCGCATCCCCCGCCCGCCCCGGGTCCCGCAGGGAGCTGCAGCCCGGCGTGCCCAGCGCTGAGCCCCGGGCTGCGGCTGCTGGGCGAACCACAGCACCGCAGAGCCACGGAATCACGGAACCACGGGATCACAGAACCACAGCACCGCAGAGCCACGGAATCACGGAACCACGGGATCACAGAACCACAGCACCGCAGAACCACGGAATCACGGAACCACGGGATCACAGAACCACAGCACCGCAGAACCACGGAATCACGGAATCACGGGATCACAGAACCACGGCATCACAGAACCACAGCACCGCAGAACCACGGAATCACGGAACCACGCAATCACAGCATCACAGAGTCACGGAATCACGGGATCACTGAATCACAGGATCACGGAACCGCGGAATCACAGAATCACAGCATCACAGAGTCACGGAATCACAGGATCACAGAACCACAGGATCACAGAACCACGGAATCACCAAGTCACAGGATCGCAGAATCACAGGATCACAGTACGGCTCGGGTCCCAAAGGACCTTAAAAGTCACCTCATCCCACCCCGGCCATGGCAGGGACACCTCCCACTGTCCCAGGCTGCTCCAAGCCAAATGTCCAGCCTGGCCTTGGGCACTGCCAGGGATCCAGGGGCAGCCACAGCTGCTCTGGGCACTCTGTGCCAGGGCTGCCCACCCTCCCAGAGAAAAATTCTGTGTAATGATATAAAATTGTGTTCTTTTGGATCAAAGATAACATTAAAATGAAGAAATATTCATTAGAGAAGGAGTGTCCTACCCATTACTGCACAAACGCAGCTGTAATTAAGCATCGAAATGAGTGTTTATAAACAGATGTTCTCATCTAAATGTCTTAGAAATAAACAGCTTTGTTATTCCAGTTTCCCCAAACTACAGAAGGAGCTACAGCTCTCCTCCAGGCTGATGATCTCCCACAGGTACCCTAATATTTGAGTTCCCCCAATTGCAGGGGTAAGAAGGGTTCCCAAATGCAAGACAGTTTCTGCAAGAGAACACTCACAGAGCAATAGTGTAAATTTTCCAGGTGTAGTCCCAGCAGCAATTTTAGATTTCATGCTTTGAGAGACATTGATTCCTTTATTGACCAGCCAGGACGTCTGCAACAGCCCTGCACTGGTGACAGAGGTTTCACAGTCTGTGAACACTCTGACTTCTGCTCTTCCGGTTCCCTCATATGGGAAGAAGCATTTCCTGAGAACTGTAAATCCATTGCGTCATCCAAAACGCACCACAGGACAGTTTTGAGGGCTGCTTTAAACACATCTTTTAAAAATGGGGAAGAGCTATAATTTTTAGAACCATTTTTCATAACTTGTGGGGAAAAAATCATGTTAATGTAACATTGTGTGCATGTGTTTTGCATTTTAAAAGTAAAATAACAGCTTCCAAAAGTCAATGTGGCCTGAAAAAAAACTTTAAAAAAAAAAAAAGGCATATAATTGTGCTGTAAAATCTCTTCATCTTGTCCACTCCTCTGCCAAGGCAGGGTCACCTGGAGGTGACACCGGAGTGTGTCCAGGTGGGTTTGGGACGTTCCCACAGAAGGAAACTCCAGCCCCTTCCTGGGCAGCAGTTCCAGTGCCTGCCACCCTCCATGGAAGGAAGTTCTTCGTGTTGAGGTGGAACTCGTTGCGTTTGAGTTTATCGCTCCTTGTCCTGTCTCTGGCACCATCCTCTGCCAGCCCTGGGAGATGTTTGTGTGGATTGATGGGATCCCCGCTCCGGACTAACCCAGCCCAGCTCCCACAGCCCCTCCTCCATCAGAAAGATGCTCCAGACCCCTCAACAATATTCGTGGCCTCCGCCGGACCCTCTCCAGTAGCTCCTTGTCCCGCCCGCAGAGCAGAGCCCGGAGCTGGACACGGGCTCCAGCCGTGCCTCGCCGGGGCCGAGTGGGAGCATCTCTGACCTGCCCTGCCCTGTTCGTTCTGCTCTCTACCCTGTCTGCTCTGCCCTGTCCGCCCTGCTCTACCCTGCCCGTTCTGCCCTGCCCAGCTCTGCCCTACCTGCTCTACCCTGCCCGCTCTGCCCAGCCCTGCCCTGCCCTGCCCGTTCTCCTCTACCCTGTCCACCCTGCTCTACCCTGCCCGTTCTGCCCTGCCCGGCCCTGCCGTGCCCGCTGGGGCCCGGGCCCGGCTGCACTTTCCCGGCTCTACCAACAGGTCGCACCGTTCCCCCTCGGCTGGGGCTGGTCCCGGAGCCGGGCGGCGGCGGGGCCGGAGCCGGGCTGGGCACGGCACCGCCGAGCCGAGGCGAGCCGGGGCGCGGAGCAGCTCCGGCCGCGGCCGCCCCTCGCCGAGCCGCCGCCTCCACTCCCTCTCCACGTCGGGGAGGCGGAGGGAGGGAGGGAGAGAGGGAGGGGAAGGGGAGGCGCGGCCGCCGCCGTCCTCCATTTTGTGGCGGGGGCAGAACCGCCGAGCGCGGCGCTGCCCGGCGGAGGGACGGGGCGGGGAGCGCGGGGGGGCGCGAGGTCCGCGGAGGCAATTAGCGCTAATTAACGGAGGGGGCGCCGCGGCGGCGGGCGGGGACGGGCCGGGGTCCGGGCCCCGCGAGAGGAGCGGCGGCGGCGGCCGGAGCGGCGGCAGCGGAGCGGCAGCGGGGGGAGCGGTGCCGCGGCCCCCGAGGGGCGGCTGTTGACCCCTCCCGCCGGCTGCCGCCCCCGCCGCGGGCCGCCATGGCCGTGGGCGGCTGAAGGAGCCCCAGCGCCCTCCCCCGGACGAGGTAAGGGCGGCGGGGGTCCCGCGGGGGCCGCGCTTCCCCCGGGGAACTTGGCGGGGGGGGGGGCGGCGGCGGCGGTGCCCGCAGGAATGCCCGGGGTGGGGGGAGCCGAGCCCAGCCGCCCCCGGAGGAGCCCGGGCTGGGACGGCCAGCGGCGGCGGGGCCGCCCCGGCGGGGCGCGGGGACCCCCGGGCCGGGCCCCCCGTGTCCGTGTCGGTGTCCCGGGGGAGCGGGGGGCGCGGGCGGGGAGCGCGGCCGAGCCCCGCGCGGGGCTGCTGCGGCTCCGGTGGGTGTGCCGGGAGACGGCTCAACAGGTCCCGACACATTTCTCTGAAAACTGTACTTTGCGAAGGCGATTTTATTGCGATCCGGCGGTTTTCGGTGTTTGCAGCGTTTTCCGCCCTTGGGCAGACTCTCGCAGCTGATTTTTGACACGTTTCCTACGCTGGGTGATTCGCTGCCCTGTGGGTTTTTTGGGGTTTTTTTTTGGGGGGGCGTCGGGGGAATTGTCAAATGAAATAACTACCTTCTCCCTCCCCTTTCACGTTAATAAGGAAGAAGGCAGCGCTGGAGGTAGATAGTTGTATTTTTTCCGGTCGCTGTCGGGTGTCCCCCTTAAGCGGCGCAGCAGCTCGGGGCTGCCCCGCTGCCGGGCCGGGCTGGCCGTGCTGCGGCTCCGTGCCCCGGGGCAGCACGGACGGGACCCCCGGAGCCCCGGGGAGGGGCTGCTGGCGCTGAGCCGCTCCCGCCCGGCCCGGGCCACCTTAAGGTTTTACACGTGGGGGCCTTTGGGTCCCTGGCAGCTTTAACTTTGCACACAGAAATAGCGGCGGGGCCGCGGCTGAGAGAGCCGGGCCCTGGCCGTGCCCCTGTGCCCGGCGGCCGGGCGCTGCCCCCGGGCTGCGGCACTGCCGGGGAAGGCCGGACGCCGTGTAGAAGTTTGCCGAAGAATTTACGCCGTTTCTCTAAAATACTTAAGTTCTCCGATGGGGGGAAAAAAAAAAAAAAAAATAGAAAAAAGACACGTAGCAAATACAAACGTCTGAAACTTACGAGGTTTGTTTTCAGTGTCGGGTGTGTTTGGAGAGTAGCCGTGAAGGGGTAGAGTGCTGGAAGCTGATAGAAATCCTGCTTTATTTTTAGCTAGGTTTTATTTATAAACTTGAGACGTATTTAAAGAATTATGCGGGGTTTACTGCGAGATGGGTGGGTTAGATTTTAAGACGGATCCCGTGCAAAGGTGGCAAACGCTGTGTTTTGTGGCGGGGAGGTCGAACCTGGGGAATGCCAAACCACGGAGGTGCCGCCTCTGGGAGCTCCGGACCTGCTCTGCAAGGGGAGAGCTGGCTGGGAAAGGTGCCAATGTCCTTTTCCCCTGCTCAAGGTGTAGTTAAATACCAGGGAAGTTTACCTGGCAAAATCTGTAAACCGGGTCCTTTAACAATTCTTACACTTCCTTAGTGCGGGCACGGGTGACAGAGCTGGAGAGTGCGTGCGGGGATGTCGTGTGCTCGAGTTGTGTGCAGGCAGCCTTACCCCTTCATCCACGTTTAGCAAAGCTTGGAAATGCACAGTTCCTCCTCACTAGACAGAAAACAAAACCCAAACCCCCCTGAAAACAAGCGCAGTGTGTTTGAGAGACGTGGCACGTGTCAGCCCAGAGCGTGGTGTGCCGTGCCTTCGCTCTCAGAGCAGCTGAGCCAGGTTCGCCAGGCGAAGGATTTAGACTTTTTTATTTTAAAGCTGTTATTAATGTGCCATTGCTGTACTGACTTTGACTGCTTCTCATATTTTTATAGTTAATGGTAAAGTAATGGATTCCAAAGAATTGCTTAACCCGTCGGATCAAGATGAAACCAGGAAAAATGCACTCATCAGTACCAAAGGAGGGAT
This sequence comes from Hirundo rustica, assembly GCF_015227805.2. Taxonomy (NCBI): domain Eukaryota; kingdom Metazoa; phylum Chordata; class Aves; order Passeriformes; family Hirundinidae; genus Hirundo; species Hirundo rustica. The sequence continues at coordinate 793,066 of NC_053463.1, forward strand.
CGTGATGGACTTCCATCCACCCTTCAGGGGTGGAGCTACTGTCCAAGCCCCTGTGTCTACATCCCCTCTCCCTTCATCTTCTCAGTCGGATTCCAGTCAGCAACCTGCTTTGGCTGACTTTCCAAAAGGATTAGGAAACAATGTGCCTCAGCCGGACCTTTCCAAGGCAGTGTCGCTCTCGATGGGACTGTACATGGGTGAAACAGACGCAAAAGTGATGGGAAACGACCTCGGATTTTCGCACCAGGGCCAAATCGGCATCTCTTCTGGAGAGACGGACTTCAGGCTCCTGGAGGAAAGTATTGCGAGCTTGAACAAGTCCTCAAGCGTGGCCGAGGACGCGAAGGGAGCCGCGTCTTCTGAGGTGCCGCTCGAGCCGGATTTCCCAGGCATGGCCGGGCGCGGCGTCCCCGCGGAGTCGGGAGCTGCGCTCCAGAGCCAGGTGGGCTCGAATGGTGGCAACCTGAAGCTGTTCTCTGAAGACCAAAGCACCCTGGATATCCTCCAGGACTTGGAATTGCCGCCGGTGTCGCCGGGCAAGGAGCCCAACGGGAGCCCGTGGCGGCTGGACCCGTTGCTGGATGAGGGTGGCTTGCTCTCCCCCATATCCGCGGACGACGCCTTTCTCCTGGAAGGAAGTCTCGGCGAGGACTGCAAGCCTCCTCTTTTATCTGACACTAAACCTAAAATTAATGACCGTGGTGACCTTTTACCCAGTTCCAAAATGTCAATGCCTCAAGTGAAAACAGAAAAGGAAGACTTCATTGAACTGTGTACTCCCGGCATCAAGCAGGAAAACATGGGCTCGCTCTACTGCCAGGCCAACTTCTCGGGGTCGAACCTGCTGGGTACGAAAGTCTCGGCCATCTCCATCCACGGAGTCAGCACCTCTGGGGGACAGATGTACCACTATGATTTAAATACTGCGTCTCTCTCTCAGCAGCAGGATCAGAAACCAATTTTTAATATCATTCCATCTCTTCCTGCCGGGTCAGAAAATTGGAGTAGGTGCCAGGGATCGGGGGACGAGGCATTGGCTCCGCTGGGAACGCTCAACCTCTCTGGCAGACCTGCTTTCTCTAATGGCTATTCAAGGTAATTAGTTTTTGTTGCTCTTGATTAAAACGCTACAAGTGTGTTTAGCACAACTCCATGCATGCTGGTTTGTTTGCTTGGGCTTTTTTTTCTTTTTTTTTTCTCCTTTTCCATTTGTTGTGTGTGGCTGAACAGGCATCACTGGGGAGTGTTTACCCCACAGTACAACAATAGCTTTAAGCAGCTACTCAATTATTGGAATTAAAGGGAAGAAAAGTGGAGGAGAGCTGGCATGCTCTGAAAAGTAAATAAATAAAAGTAAAACTTCCAAGGTACAGCCTAGAGGGAAAATTGAGCATGTGGTAGCAGGATCCATACACAGGCAGTATGGAAGGAAGTATTTAAGTGTATACAAAAGCTCCTTCGTTCCCAGGGGTTAGAGGATCAATCACTGTGGGCTTTCTTTCCCTTCATAGCATTACTTAAATGTTATGCACCAAAATAACTTGGTTGCTGGGTAAATTTCTAGAATCACATTGAAGCTGAACTCGAGTTTTCGCTGCGCTCGGTATCGCATTTACCTTACATGGACAAGAAGATTCCGAGTGGGAAATACTCAGCGGCTCGTTCAATAACTGCCTTTAAAAGAGATAAGAATATTTGCAGTCAGACTTCAACACACCTGGAATTTAACTCCTGAGTAGGACGGCGGGAGGGCTGCTGGGAGTGGGGCGTGGGGAGCTGGCTCCTACCTGTGGCCAGTGCCTTGGTGGTTGTGTTGCCTCGAGTATTGCAGAGGTGCAGCTGTTGCAGGGGAGCGCTGCAGGAGGAGGAGCGTGGCCGGGGCAGCTCTGGGGTGGCTGTGCCCCACAGGAGGGGTTCCCGTTCCAGGGGAGCTCCCCGTTGTGTCCCCCAGAGCTGCTCCGTGTTGAACAGCTCCTTGCACGGGCAGCGTGTGGCCTCCCCAGAGGAGGGGGATTTTGTGGAGTCAGTTAGAAAATGGCCCTGCGAGTGCCTCTACAGAAACCCAGGATTTGTAGGCTTTTGGTGAAGGATCTGGTCTAACGTTCTGGGTTTTATTGCTCTGCTGACACTTGGATCCCCAGGGTGTTCCCTCCAGTCCCGGGGCTCTCCCTGCGTGGTATTTGCTCCATTTTCCCATGGTTGGAATGAAGTGTGTGAGGATTTCTTCTTTGTTTCAGGAAGACAACTTTTAGCTTGCTTTCGTTCTCAGTTTTATTCATAGATTTTGATTCCCCTTGTAAATGTTTTTGTTTATTTTCTTTGAAGTGTTTAAAGCAATTTGTAATGTAAAGGATCCAGAAAAGAAAATCAAAGTCTGTGGCTGGATTCCACCTTGATATGTGAATATTGAGCGTTTATTACCATTTATTTCGACAGAGTAGAAATGCTTTGTGCTAATCTGTTGCATAATTAGTTTAATTCCATGTTGCATTCAGTTTGTTTCATGGGGACTTTTTGCGGGGAGTTTATTTCCTCTCCTCTCACTGTATCTTTAATGATAATCATAAACTCTGTGTCAAAGCAAGAATCATTTCTGCATCGGGGAGGGGAGGATTTCAGGGACAGTTTAAATAAGCAGATTCCCCCGAGATAATGGAAATGCCGCTTCTGAGGATAATTCCGAGGGGGTGCAGCTGGGCTGCGGTGTGCAGAGCCGCTCAGGCAGAGCCGTGCAGCGCTCAGGGTGCAGGCAGAGCCGTGCAGGCAGAGCCGTGCAGGCAGAGCCGTGCAGCACTCGGGGCGCAGGCAGAGCCATTGCAGCGCTCGGGGTGCAGGCAGAGCTGTGCAGGCAGAGCCGTGCAGCACTCGGGGCGCAGGCAGAGCTATTGCAGCGCTCAGGGTGCAGGCAGAGCTGTTCAGGCAGAGCCGTGCAGCGCTCAGGGTGCAGGCAGAGCCATGCAGCACTCGGGGCGCAGGCAGAGCCATGCAGGCAGAGCCGTGCAGCGCTCGGGGCGCAGGCAGAGCCATTGCAGCGCTCGGGGCGCAGGCAGAGCCGTGCAGCACTCGGGGCGCAGGCAGAGCCGTGCAGCACTCGGGGCGCAGGCAGAGCCATTGCAGCGCTCGGGGTGCAGGCAGAGCTGTGCAGGCAGAGCCGTGCAGCACTCGGGGCGCAGGCAGAGCCGTGCAGGCAGAGCCGTGCAGCACTCGGGGTACAGGCAGAGCCATTGCAGCACTTGGGGCGCAGGCAGAGCCATTGCAGCGCTCGGGGTGCAGGCAGAGCTGTGCAGGCAGAGCCATGCAGCACTCGGGGCGCAGGCAGAGCCATTGCAGCGCTCAGGGTGCAGGCAGAGCCGTGCAGCGCTCAGGGTGCAGGCAGAGCCATGCAGGCAGAGCCGTGCAGCACTCGGGGCGCAGGCAGAGCCGTGCAGCACTCGGGGCGCAGGCAGAGCCGTGCAGCACTTGGGGCGCAGGCAGAGCCATTGCAGCGCTCGGGGTGCAGGCAGAGCCATTGCAGCACTCGGGGTGCAGGCAGAGCCGTGCAGTGCTCAGGGTGCAGGCAGAGCTGTTCAGGCAGAGCCGTGCAGCACTTGGGGTGCAGGCAGAGCCATGCAGGCAGAGCCATGCAGGCAGAGCCGTGCAGCACTCGGGGCGCAGGCAGAGCCGTGCAGCACTCGGGGTGCAGGCAGAGCCGTGCAGCACTCGGGGTGCAGGCAGAGCCATGCAGCACTCGGGGTGCAGGCAGAGCCATGCAGCACTCGGGGTGCAGGCAGAGCCATGCAGCACTCGGGGTACAGGCAGAGCCATGCAGCACTCGGGGCGCAGGCAGAGCCATGCAGGCAGAGCCGTGCAGCACTCAGGGTGCAGGCAGAGCCGTGCAGGCAGAGCCATGCAGCGCTCGGGGTGCAGGCAGAGCCGTGCAGCACTCGGGGTGCAGGCAGGGCCGTGCAGCACTCGGGGTGCAGGCAGAGCCATGCAGGCAGAGCCATGCAGGCAGAGCCGTGCAGCGCTCGGGGTGCAGGCAGAGCCATGCAGCACTCAGGGTGCAGGCAGAGCCGTGCAGGCAGAGCCGTGCAGCACTTGGGGTGCAGGCAGGGCCGTGCAGCACTCGGGGCGCAGGCAGAGCCATGCAGGCAGAGCCGTGCAGCGCTCGGGGTGCATAACGCAGAGATGTGTGCCCGGCTCCGCGGAGCTCAGACCCCGCCGCTGTGTCCTGCCCGGCATCCCGGAGGGACGGGGAGCTCCGTGGGGCTGGGAGCGTGGCAGAGCGGGGGGAGATGTTCTGGCGCTGTGTGAAGCGGTTTGGGACGGGGCTGGCAGTGCCCGGAGCATCCTGGAGCATCCCGGCACCAGCTGCCTGCTCCAGTGCCCGGGGTTATCCACGCTGGGGCTCCAGCACTGACGGTCTTGCTTCCTGCAAGGTCATCTTATAGTTTATTGCTTCCTTTTTGCTGTAGGACAATGGATTTTTTTTTTTTTTTTTTCTTCGTGGAATATGTAAAGAATTTCAAGGTGGCTCCTAGTTGAGCTTTGCGTAAAAATGCGTTATTCACAGCTTTGTGGTAGCTGTTCTTACTTCCCAGGGATTTTTATATACTTCAACTGCAAAGTCCAGTTCTAAAAACAGCATTGTTTGGGTTTGCTTCATTATTTTTATTCTATAACATTCAGGCAATTCCATCTTCCTTTTACAGTGTTTGAGGTATTAATCAACCCTGGGTTTGAAGCAGGAATTTTCTTTCTTCTTGAGCCTTGCCAGAAATATTTGGTCTAAACTGGGTTAGTTTAAGGTGATGTATTGTGGATTTGTTTGTTTTTCTTGCAGAAGACTTAACAAAATTGGCATTTGTTTTAGAAACAAAGGAAGGACTCTCTTGCCAGTTTCCCGTGGTCTGTTTTTTTTTAGGTACTAAATGTGAGAGGTGGAGGCTGGGATTTTGAGAAGCTTCAGGTTCCAGGAGGAAATACTTCTTGATGTTTGTAGAATTATTTGTCTACTAATAACATATTAATTGTAGACTGAACGTAGGGGAAGAAAAGCTGCAGCTCAGCCGTGGTGTTGAGGTTGTATTTAAATCTGCCTGTTTAATGGGAAACCTGGAATGTCCCTTTCTATCCACTCAGGCTGGAATTGATGTCGTGCCATTTCTGAGTGGTTTTGCTCCTCCGGGTAGCCCAGCATGCTGGCTTTAATGAGACAAGTGATAATCGGCCCCAAGAAAACCAGTCAGTTACAGTGAGCTGCAGGGAGGGATCCAGAATTTAACAAGCAGAATGCAAACTTCAGGAATTTGATTAATGGGAAGGAATTGGCAATAATCGATAAGCTGTTGTTGGTGGAAGAGCCAGCTGGTGCTTGTGCTGAGCTGCTGAAACGCTGAGCTGCAGCTCCTCAAACTCCAGATCCTGAGCGGCAGGAGGCTTTGTCTGGGATGGCTCCGGGGTCTCTCCTCCCAGCAGGTGCAGTGAATGAAGAAGGTGGACAGAATAAAAGGGAGTAGAAGTAGGCTAGCAGACAGTTTACCTTAGATTGTCCTTAATGGCAGTGAGACAGCAGCTGGAAGAGGAGCAAATCGCGCTGCAGTGCTTCGCTGAGGAGTTGGAGGGTTTGCTGGCGTCCGTCTCCAATGGGATGTTCCTGTGATTTATTACACAAATCCCGGGAAAACCGTTCCATTTCAAGGAAATGGTTTTAGCAACACACACTCGTGGGGCTCTTGCATGGTATATACATTAAATCCTTCGCTCAGCTCCTGTTGCTCTGACTTCCTGGAGATGTGGCTTGTTGTGGGGGGAGCGAAGGATGCCGAGAAGCAGCCCAGCAATGCAGGGTTTGCTCCTACAGCCAGAATTCACAGAATCCGGGCCCCACTGGCACTGTTAGGGCTTCTCTTATTACAATTGAAATCATTCCTAGTACTTAAGCTTGTGGGGGATAAGGATCATTAAGGAAGTTTAAGAAAGGGCAAGAGCTGAGAGAAGCCATTAAAGAGGAGGAGAGTCTGGAAGGAGGAAAAGTTTCGATGCTCGGTCGCAATCCAAAGCCTTGCTCCCAAACGTTCCCCTTCTACCCTTAACTCTTTAACTGGGATTCTTCTTCGGCTCAGGTGCTGTGTGAGAAGGAAGGGGAAAAAAAGAAAAGGGATTGTTTGCCAGCAGTGGTAAAGGTCAGTTGTCCGTTTGTCTTCCCGCTTTGTTTCCCTCGGCTGCTGGCCAAGGCCGGTGGCTTGGCAGGGCTGGAGGCAGTGCTTTAAGTGCTGCCTGACTCAGCAGTGTGTAATGTATGGGACATCCGGAATCGGGGCTTTTTTAATAATTCTATTTTGATATAAAACCCAGGCGTGGTATTTGGAGTGCTCAGGGTTCCAGTAGTCTGTGTTGTGATTTGTCAGCTTAATGTAATACTGTACTTGGGGGTTTGACTCTCGAAGTACATGGCAAGAAAATCCAGTTGTTTTGGCAGAAAGGGATGAATCAGGAATGTCCTGCAGAATGTGCTCTAAGGCGCTGTGAAAAGGTAACTAGATAATTGAGAGGTCATGTAAAATGTAATCCACTGTTCCCAGTTTTGGCTGATCCTTCCATCGAGCTCATAGCCAAGGAGGTTGTTGTAAGTCCAGTCCAAATGGTTAACTTCTGCAAATTTATTTCTCCCTATAACGATCTCTATTTTAAACTTAATTCTGGCTTATGAAACAAGCTTATTTTTGTTGTCCATACAATTTTTTAAACATTTATCTCCATGGTTAAACCCCTTGTACTCTCCTGCTGCCAGTGAAGGCAAAGCTGTGGAATAACTCCTTAAGGAATGAGTCCTACTCACGAATCTCTTCTCAGAAACGTGAAATACAGGTATTATCCAACTCCTACATTGTATATTTACCATGCTAAAGATTACTTCTACAATGAGAGCAATTTATCTTGGGGGAAGCAAATTTCCCTTCTTCCTTTGATTTTTGCTGCTCATTCTGGAAATGAACAAGTGGTGCATATCCTGTGTGTGTAACTGCAAACTGGAATTATTTTTGCACTTTAAAAGGTTCCCAAGTCCTCCTGGATCCGGTTTTATAGCCACTGCTGAGTGTGGTGGTAGCTTTGTTCCTCCCAAAGGCATTGCTTTGGGGTAGCATTCATTTTTGGGGTAGTTGAAGCCTGCCTGAGGTGCTGCTGTAACGTCACATGTGCATCCTGTGAATGGTGCCCATGGCATCAGTCTTGAGGAAAACAACATCCCAATAAACTCCTGTTTGCAGTCCAAGTTACGAGCAAGGGGAGAAGCTTTGTCGAGCCGTGATTACGATTACCTTGGGTTTGTGCTGTTGAAATAACTGCGAGTGTCACCTCTGGTGTAGAGAAGTGAGCTTGGAAATGCCTTTGTGAAGTGATCAGCTTGGAACTCGGGATCACAGAACAAGTGTGTGTGCAACAAGGCGGTTTCTGGGAAGAACACTCAGATGTGCTGAGTGCTGTGCACCAGACCCCGCAGTTTGGGTTAAGCTCTCTTTCGTTTCCCAGCCTTTGTCTCCCAGAGTCTCAAGTATACACAGATTTTAATCTTATTTACTGAAGAATTAATGTGTGGCACTGTTGCATGTACAGATTATTGTTCTCAACTCAGGGATTTTCTGGCTGATTCACTGCAGTATGAGATCCATTGATAACCATTTGTAAGAGCCACCGTAGTGTGAGATCCATTGATGTCCTTTTATAACACAGCCTTTGCTTAAATAGCCAGGGCCCTCGCAGGCCAGGAGTTAATCCTGCTCTCAGTGCCGGGTTCTGGAAATACTGGTCAGATGCTGTCTGTGGATGGCCTCATCCCCCTGGGACAGGAGTGAACCAGTACAGCTGGAATAGATGACACACGCAAAAAAAGAATAATTTCATCTCATTGTCTTGGCTCTGACTCCAGAGCAGCTCTTTTGGGCTATCTGTGGGAAAAAAGCAAACACAGAATGGACGGTTTCTCTGCCCATACGTGAGGGTGTGAGCAGTTGTGGCTGTGGCGTTGCTGGTCACCTTCAGGAGCGAGCTCCATGCCTGGGTTGGAGCACTTGGTGGCACAGACTTGAGGGGCAGCTGTGAGACTCTGGCCGTGCAGCTCTTGCTGGGGACCCAGCAGGTGTGGGCTGTCCCCGTGTATAACCAGTAACTGTGTCCCCAAAAGCGCAGGGTTGGGCTGGGAGGGCAGTTCAGCGCAATTACTGTGTCCCTCCCGGGGGTTTTCCTGCTTACCTCACCTTCACTCCAAAGAGGGTGTTGTGCCTGTGCCTCCCACGTCCTGGCCTGACTCAGCTCCCACAGACCTCTGCCGTGACGTTTCCTGCTGGGATTCCATCCCTGGATGAAGCCGTGTCTCCCTGTGCTCAGGCCATGCCTGTGTTGCTTGAAATAGAGCTATAAAACACCGTGACAAAGGCTTTTCCTCCCTCCCCCGTGGCCTGTCCTGCCGGCTGTGTCACCTCCGTGTCCCAGAGGTGTCTGGCAGGAGCAGGAGGAGCAGCTGCAGCTCCCGTGGCTCAGGGAGCCAAGCCTGGAGCTGGGTTTTGGATTGCAGGGGCTGGAGGTGAAGTCAGGTTTTCTCACCGCTCGTGTGCGAGAGGCGAGTCCGGGCTCCGGGACGCGCTGTTACTTACCCAGGATATCATGTAGAGTTCTATAATCCTGGTGCCTTAAATCAATAATCACCACAATTGTGTGGATTTCTGGAGGAAATTGTGCTCTTCAGAAGTCATCTTGACATGGTGTGTGGAGAATGTGTCTGTACCAGCCCACTGCCTTTTAAACCCAGCCAGAGCCAAGGGGTCACCATCAAATCTCTGGATTCCAGCTCCACCTGTGGAGCTCCCAGTCCGTGCTAAACCTTCCTAGAAAATTACAATCCTGATGCATTTTGGAAATGAATATCCCACAGACTGCTGATGCTTTGCTCTGGGGATGCAGCATCATACACAACTTCCTCTTTTTTGATCAAATATCTCGGGTTTTGTGAGATTGCAAAGGCAAAAGTACTGTTGGGGAATTCTAAAATAATGATCATGTCTTTCTTGAATTCAGTTCACTGCTACTGTAACTTAGTAAAGAAAACGAGTTTCATATTGGATTTTACAGTAATACATTCTTCATACTATTTGTAATATGTTTGTACAGTCACTGGTGTCAGAAAACAGCTGGAGATAATCAAATTTCTGCACCACGGTCGCACAAGATTTAATATGAAACTTGTGAGCAGCAGGGCGCCATTTACTCTTGTGTTGCTTTATTCAGATACTTCTTATTTCTCGTTGCTTTTATTTGTGTAGCTGAGTTTAAACTTAGCAAGTATTGCTCAAGATGGGAGTTTTTATAAAGAAATGAGGGCACAAATGTGTAGTTTGCCTCAAAATACCACCTGGGAAGCTCAGAAATGGGCTGTAGAGTCAAGGAAGAGCAAACCGTGAAGTACCAGTGAAGTCTGTCATCTATTCAAGAAGCAGATAATGGAAGTGATTTCACAGCTTCCTGGCTTGGTTTTCATTTTTCCAAGAAACCTGGGAACAATCCTGTCACTGTCCTTACCCAGAATATCCCTTATGGTACACTTCTGGGTGCAGCAGGGACTCCAGTCTTTTCTTATCAGAACCTTTGCAGGCAGGGGTGATTTGGGGGGGTTTGGTGTGTGTTCCTATCCCTGAATGTTTGAATCCCTGTTCCTGCTGGCAGTTTTTATGGAGAAGAGGGGCTGGAAGGTGGGTGCCCTCTTTGCTCACAAGTGGGCAGTGTCTTGGCTGAGTCTCACCGGTGAGAGGGGTGTGAAAACAGGATAAGGGGTGAGAAATTCTGGGAAATATTTAGAAAATGAGGTTTTGGATGAGACTCCTCCAGCCATACACAGCTCCTTTCCAGCTGTGTAAATTGGGTATGACGGGGGAGGGCTTCCATGGGTCTCTTCCTTACCAGCTGGACATTGGGGAGGGCATGGCTGCTTGTGGTTTGTGTGCACCTGGCCTTGCTTTGGGCTTCAGCCCCTTGGCACCTCTCCAAAGCCTGCCTGGTGTCTCCTTGCCTTCCGCTGCCCTCACAGCCTGCCTGGAGAGCACCACTCTGAGGTTTGGGGGTTCTCAGGAGTTTTTATTTCCAAGCTCCAGCAGATCCACTCCACCCTGAGCCAGGAGTCTGGAATCCGTGACAGAAGAGAGCAGCAGATGTGGTTTATTTCTGCCATCGCGCCTTGGAGAACCTGCTCCAAGGTGTGGTGGTGTGCAGGGATGTAGTAACAGGGTCTGGGAGGGCTTGGCATGGCTGGGACCTGTGCCGAGGCCATGCTGCCAGGGCCATGCTGCCAGGGCATGTCCAGCACTGCGGTGCCACCGGGCTGGTGTGGGGCATGGCCGGGAGAGCAGGGGTCTCTCGGGGTGCTGGGGGGCACCGTGGGCTGCAGGAGTCTCTCAGGGTGCAGGGTGGGCACTGGGGCTGCAGGAGTCTCTCAGGGTGCAGGGTGGGCACCGGGGCTGCAGGAGGCTCTCAGGGTGCAAAGTGAGCACTGGGGGTGCAGGATGGGCACTGGGGGCTGCAGGAGTGTCTCAGGGTGCAGGATGGGCACTGGGGGCTGCAGGAGTGTCTCAGGGTGCAGGATGGGCACTGGGGGCTGCAGGAGTGTCTCAGGGTGCAGGTGGGCACTGGGGGTGCAGGTGCCTCTCGGGGTGCAGGGTGGGCACTGGGGTGTAGGAGGCTCTCGGGGTGCAGGATGGGCACTGGGGGCTGCAGGAGCCTCTCGGGGTGCAGGGTGTGCACTGGGGGGTGCAGGATGGGCACTGGGGTGTGCAGGTGGGCCCCAGGAGCTGCAGCTGCAGGGCTCGGGCAGGCTGTGCTGAGCCGCTGCCGCGCTGTGTTTGTCGCTCAGCCCGACACCTCGGAGAGGAGGGCGATGTTCCTTCCTTCCCATGGATGCGCTGCCAGGAAAGGGCTGGGGCGTCTCCCCCATCACGTGAAAAGGAGGGGGGGTGAGAATAAAGCTGTAATGTGTTAAACTCTACATTTGGTTTATGGTTTCAGTAGCTTTTCATTTGGTCAGATGCTGTAAATTCAGAAGGATGTATTTTAAACCAGCACACCTATCCACAGGCACTCTGTCCATTGCTGTGTGCTCATATTTTTTTCCCTCTTGCTTATTTGTTTTTTCCCCCTAAGAGTTTCTGTTACCTTTCTGAAGCAATAACTTCCTAAAGCCATCAGTAAAGGCTTTGAATAAATCCATGCTGAAAACGTGCATGTTCTGCGTGCACATGTGGATTTGTTGTGCAAGAATGCAGTCCAGGCTTGTTAACTTCAAAAACAAAAACCAAAACTAAATAAAGAGAAGAACTGGCAGACTTGATAGCTTTGTGTAGATTTCAGTTTGCATGTGGATTTCAGTTTCCTACTACCCGCCTGTTGTTTTCTCTCTTGTATGTTTTTTTGTGGGTTACTTTTGCTGCCAGGGCCTTTGATGGTTTATTTTGCCTGTTGAATTTCTGTTAATCTTGTGTTCCATATGAATTGCTCCCAAATCAATTGTGCTGTCCCCATATGAGGGTAGGTATAATTAGACTTTTTTTTTTTTTTTTTTTAAATAATAAAGGACTCTGCATCTTGGTTCTCTTAAGACATGGACTAGATTAGACCATAAGCGAATATGAAAAAAAACAGTTTTCTGAAAACAGACTTTTAAGGCAGCTTTCGATATTAGAAGTCTTAAACTTCATATGCAGAATAGTTTCTGAATGCTAAAGATGTATGGAATTTAATTTCACTTCACACCTTAATTTTAATAAGATAAAACATGTTTATTACATGTTTATTGAAAAAATAGCATACTGGGGGCTGTACTGCGTGTTGGTGAGGATTGGCAGTGACCCCAGCGATGGCACTGGAGTGGCCTTTATGGTTCTCAGACCTGGATTTTATGAAAAAGTCATTTCCAAACAGAACCATTTTGGTTGCAAAAGCCCTCCCGGACCATCGAGTCCAAGCTGTGCCCAATCCCCACCTGGTCTCCAGCCCAGAGCACTGAGTGCCACGTCCAAGTTGTTCTCAGTACCTTGCTGGGATTTCCAGACATGAATTAAAATTCGTTCGTAGAGGATGGTCTTAGATCTTGGCCTTTTGATTAGTAAATGATGTAATCCCGTTTTGGGGGAAAAGGAAGACTTGTAATGCTTTCGGGGGTATTTGCTTTGAGCAAATAATCCTGCAAAAGAGATCTGAAGGTTAAATTTATGCTGTTAGTTGGAGCAGCACGAAGTGTAGCTGTGATCCTGGATCAGAGCTAGGCTCTCACAGCTGGGATAGCACTGCTGCTTTAATCCATATTTCACAAAGGCTTTTTCTCTGACCTACTTTGTCCCAGCCCAGCCCAAGGGCTTCTGAGAGGTCCCTTGGCCGCCGTGACTGTGGGGGAAGTTCTCTGGTACAGGATCCGAGTCCTGCTGTGGTGTAAGTTCCCTTGGTTTCATTTTCGCGTCGCTTTATGAATTCTGCCCTTCCTGGACACGTGTTTCTGCTAAGCCCCACACATCTGCCATTTTCTGAACTGAAAAGGAAGCTTCTCTGACACCTTTTTTAACAAAACCCATCTAACAAGTTCTGTGCTGACTTGGTTTCCGTCGCTGGAGAAGACAAGTCTGTTCTCATGCAGTGCCAGGTGATTTGCAAGTTCTGTGCATGATTTGATAAAAAAAATCTAGTGCTGAAACTCCCTCATCTAAAATGTAAGTGTTGTAAGAGCCCGAGTGCTTGGAATTCTGTATTATGAGTAGCAGAGCATTCCTTTCTCAGCTCGTATTGAAGGGAGCAGTTAATATCAGGATGCCTGCACGACAACATCCTGAGTCATCGAGACACTTGACAGCTACTTTCCAACCAGAGCAACTGGTTTGACAAATGAGCTCGGACTTATTTTATCACTTTAAAGATAAATCTTTAAAGACTATTTTAACACGTTAAAGGTTGGGACACCTGATATTTTATTAAATAACAATCTGGAGGTTTCGAAGTCCACTTGTTTTTGTGCCTGGGCTTGTTCCGTGTTGCAGATCAAAGCCTGGCATACCAGTGGGGAGGAGGAAGTGACTGGGTTTCTATTCCTGGCTGACCCCAGCCTCAGAACCGAGGAAGAGCTTTAAAGGAAATGCAGCATTCAGCTCTCTGAATCTTTCCAAGTATTCATAAGTGCTACCAGCACTGGCTTCCTGCATGCAGCATTTTGAGGCGTGGACGTTTTAAAACTGTCCTAATTTCAAAATGAAACAGGGGTGACAAGGGAAGCCCTGAACTTCATGGAAATAGCAAAACTTGCAATTCCAGATTTTATCAAAAACATCCAAACCATCCTGTTTTTCCCTGGCAGGCAGCTCTGTGTGCCCAGCCGGGGTGGGAGGTGGTGGAAGGAGGTGGGTGGTGGGAAGGGATGGCCGGAGCCCGGTGGGGCTGCTGGCACATGGTCTGAGTCCCTTCAGCCTGGGCAGGGAGAGCTCCGTGGGATCACTGCAGGGCCAAGGTGGGTTTGCCCAGCAGGCCTGGAGCAGCTGCCAGCCCTCAAAGATGTTGTCTCCAAGGAAGCAGCACCGTGACGGGGCTCCTGGAGGACCTGGAGCACTGTGGCTTGGGAGCCCAGCTCCAGCCCTTGGCACAGGGGAGGCTGTAAACCTGTAAGGTCACTGAGCACGAGGAGGCTCTTGCGAAAGAGCTGTCCTTGCTCCTGAAAGGAAAACATCCCCTCATCCAGTGTCCTCTGAGGTGGTCAGTGAGCTGGAAATCCAGTCGACCTGAATAGATAGGAATTGCTTTTTCTCCTTCCTTGAAGACTTTGACACGCTTCCTTGCCAGAGGCCGTTTCAAAAGACAGAACCCAACATCCCCCCGGGCTGGTGTGGAACTGGAAGAGCGGTTCTTTAGTGGGCTGGAGAGCTGGGCAGACACGGGGCAGGGTCTGGGGGTGGCTGCTGGGGCTGAGGAGTCGCTGCTGGTCCCTGTGGGTCAGCGCTGGGCTGGGCAGGGAGCGTGCACAGAGGTTTCTGGGTTGGCTGATCCTGAGCTATTTCGGGTGCTGAGCACCAGGCTGGAAAGCTCTGCGAGCTGAGAGCCGAGCGGAGAGGGAGCTCCAGCTGGGAAACGTAACGCTGTGAGCCTGGGGAATGTGTTCCGTGCAGTGCTTGCACAGGCTGGAGCTCAGAGCTGGCAGCTGGGACTCGGGAAGGGGTTCTGGGTCGTCACGGATCCTCTTGGGCCACCCTGAGCTCAGTGTGCAGGTGGACGAGGGCGTTTGTCACCAGGAAGGATGGAGGAGGAGCTGTGGCTGTGCTCCCGTCCCAGCACTGCCCCTTCCCTGCTGCCTGCTCCTGAGCGGGCTCCAGGAGTTCCTGACTGGCTACCAGAGAACTTCTGTGCATGGGTTTGGCTCCAGTGCTTGAGAAATTGTCCCCAGATGCCACCAGATAAACAGCCAAAGTGGAGGGGGGACAGTGGCAAGCCCAGGGTGGTTGTGCTGACGTCTTCCTGAACAACACTTTTTCCTTTCCTGGTTTTTGATACTGGGATATTCACATGCGTGTGTGTTCCCCCACCCCATGTGTTAAATTCCATACTTCATTTTGTCTTTAAAATTTCAAATAAATCAAGGTGGTCATAGGAAAAAGGATCTTCCAGATGCTGCCTGGGGAAAATCCTGAGGGCTTGAAAGCCATCCTTCACTCCTTTCATGCTGTAGTCATCATTCCAGAGACGTCTAGGATATTAAAATCTTCTATTATAAAGATGGGTTACTCTGTCACACGTAGTACTGTCAGTAGTTTCCCTGGCTGTCCCTGCTGTCCCCACACGTTTGGATTGCTGTACCAGCACCGAGGAATGTTCTTTTCCCTCCTGTGCTGCTGTCACAGATGTGCCACCAAAAGCAGCTAGACTCCAGTTTGGCAAAAATCAAATTTTCTCTCTAGTTTAACTGCAAGGAGATTGTAGTAAATAGAATAAGTATCAATTTAATATAATTAATACTAACTTGTAACTTAAATGTAATCTTTCGGAGTATTTTCTATACACACAGCAAGAAAGAACTTTAATTGCTCAAGAAAAATGAGAACTTGACTGTGTTCTAGCCATTCCAGTAGTTTATTTTTCTTTATTTTCTAACTGCAAAGGGTAGGACTCGGTGCTCTCCCCTCGATAATCATTCTTTCCCAGGGAAGGTGATTATGTGTTGCTGTGTTAACAATGTGCTGTGGTACTTCACACTCCTCATTTGGAAGGTGCATTAAATCTGAGGGGTTTCCAAGGTGAGAAATGGGGCTGCTGGGGAGGAGCTGGCTCTGCTCTGGGTGCGTTTGGAGGAGGCTGTGGTTGGGGTCTGGAGGGGCAGGGCTGATCCGAGGGCACAGATCCCTCCTCAGACGCTCTCCGTGTGTGCAGTACATTGTGTTACTGCTGTACATTTCCCAGGGTGATGATGAATCTCGAACAGTTTTCCCAGAATTGTAGTTTTAGTGAATAAAGCTGTTCTCGATGCCAGAGCTGGGAATGGTGTTGGGAATCCTTTGCGTATTTCTGCCCTGAGGGGGTTTCTAATTCTTTCCAGTAGAAAGTCATCGTGCACATACTGCAAAGCATTAATTGCTCGGACTTAGCCTCGCACAACATGTGAAAATGAACAGTAATACAAACAAGCTGCCGATGAGATGCTGCCCAGGGAGACGTTGTGTTAAAATGACAGTTATTGGCTTCTCCAGCCTGTGTGTTGAAGACCTTTTTGTGCCCATGAGACCAGGCTGGGAGCAGCTAATGGCTCCGTCCACCGTGGCTGCTGCTCCGCTCCAGGGCACGTTGCTTTGCTCTTATTTCTGGAGCTCGGTCAGGCAGAGCTTTCAGATCACTTCAAAAGCAGTACTTCTTTGGTTTAGTCAGTCTCCAGGCAGTGGTGTCCTTGCTGTAGGATGCCACAGTTTGTGCACAGAAGTGGAAGAGCAGAGCTGTGTCACTGCACGCTGGAGCAGTTTCTCAAGGAAGAGCTGTTCCATTGTTCTCACTGCCCTGGCTACCTGAGATGCTCCTTCTCACAGCCTGTATCTTGGCCTAAGCACTTGAATTTCCTTGGACTCTTTGGACCTGTTCAAACCAAACCTGTTGGTTTCTTGCTGTTATTTTCCGTTCACGGAGGAACTGCATGACATTATTACTTTCCTCTTTTTGCAGGTGTCTGGGTTGTCACCTGCCTTTATTAATGCCTTTGCAGCATCATGCTCACCAAGCTGCTGCTCTTTGGGGAGGGGCTGTGTCTGTTACCATCCTTCATCTCAAAAATTGGAGTCAAATATTTGTTTATAATTTCATAGCACTCCAGCACTGACGCATTCACCTTTGATTTTGGATCCCTGAGTTGGTGAAGTCTCTACTTTGTTTTTTTATTATTGCTGGTGCAATGAAGACAGGATCATAGAATGGCTTGGGTTGGAAAGGATCTTACAGCCCATCCAGTGCCACTCGTGCCATGGCAGGGACACATTCCTCTGTCCCAGGCTGCTCCAACCTGGCCTTGGGCACTGCCAGGGATCCAGGGGCAGCCACAGCTGCTCTGGACAACCTGTGCCAGGGCCTCACCCAAAATGCTGTCTAACCCTTCCTGCTGTCAGTCTAAAGCCTTTCCCCAAGTCCATGAAAAAAAGGGAAACACCTTTTGTCTCCTTCTAAGTAACCTTTTGCCAGTCCAAATTTCAGTTTTCGGGCTAGTCATTCCGGATTGTGCAATTGCCTTTGATAATAAGCAGTGTCTGGGTTTGCATTTCATAGGACAGGCATGTTGGAATTCATTTGGTGAAGCCTTTTGGCCAGTGAAAGCTGCTGCTTCATCCTAGTGGTGCCTTTTTCTGTTAAATCACCAGCTGTGATTATATCACCCTATGCAAGTAACATTTTTAATTTTCTGTTATGCAACTTGTATTTACTTAGATTAGGAGGCACATATAGAAAGTCTATATTTGATGTTTAATATTTTTAGAGAGGTAGCGTGCCGGTTTTGTCTCTGGGTAGACATGCAAATATAAGGCAAACACTTTGAGTCACAGGTTTGAGGGCTGTTGGTCAGTCCCAGCCTGTGGGACAAGATTAGAGTGTCTGGTTGTGAGAGATGGTCGAGGAGCGAGTCTTTTTCTTAACAAACCACAGGTTTTGTAACTGTCCACGTAGAGGCAGGGGAGAACTGAGCCGCTGTCCCCTGCCAGCTCCTTATCAGCTCTGCTGCAGCCTGTGCCTCTGGAATCACGGAGCAGGATTAGGCCGGGCTGGTGGCATCACGTGCAGCTGCAGCCCAGCAGCACCTGGGGATGGAGGGGTCAGACGCCTTCTCCCTGGCCCTGCGCACGGAGCGCTGCAGGGTGGCCAGCGCCAGGATCGTGTGCTGGCCGTGCCTCCTGCAGCCCGGGCTGGGCTTGTGCAGTGAGCTGGTGCTTGGCTCAGCCTGCAGCGTGGGGTGCTGCCGCCAGAGCACAGCCCCTGCCGTCCGTGGAGCTCCCAGGGCTGAGCAGCCTCGGGGTGCCTTTGGCAGCAGCCGGTGCTCGGGGTCAGCAAGGGGCTCAGGCCCAAAGCTTCGTGCTTTAAATGACTACAGAGGAAGAGAAACTGCTTGGAAAAGCCTCTGCTCCCTGTTTGTGAGGGTCAGAGGCACTTCCCAAAGCCGTGCCAAGGCTCCAGCTCCCCCTGGCACGTGGCTGGCGAAGCTGGGACCTGGACACCAGGACTGTCACTCCCAAGTGTCACGAGTGGTTGAAGGTGACAGTGTTCTGTGGACGCTCTGGGCCTTGGCTTTTGGAATATTTGCCAGCCCCCATCAGCAGGGTTTTTCATTTGAATCACAAGATTAAACTTAGTCTTAAATAACTGAGAGCTCTTGGAAGGAAGCAAACATCTGTGTTGTGTGTCTGCTTCAGGTTTGACGTGCTCTGTACTTGTGCTTGCTCGAGGAGCATGGAATCCTGAAAGCCGGAGTTTTACATGGAGGCGTGCACGTTGCAGCATTACTTCTCTATAATAATAATATAATTCCTGCTGATATCCAAATGCTCTTGCCAGTTTGATACGTAAGAGTTTTAATTTGGTACTGGATTCTTTATTCCCTGTATATATTCAGAAGTGAGCGTAGTAGCCATCAGCAGTGAGTATTTTTATTGTTTTCTGCTTTGTTCTTCCTTCCTCTCTGACCAGAGAACTTGGTTCTTTTTTGGATTCATGGATGCACTCCGGAGTTATCAGTGGTTAGACAACAAGTAAACATGTACTGTACATGGGCTGCTGGCCAGCTGGCCCTGGCAGCCGGCAGCTTGGGACTTGCTTTCAGTCCCAGAAGAATGCCTGTTTGCTTGGTCATTTCCTTTCCTTTCAAATACAAAAAATAAAACTTTTTTTCCTCCAATTAAATTGCTTTCCTGTCCTAAATATTGAAATTAGGGTGAGAGCTTCTCAGATATTGGGGCTCGGGCGATTTGGGAGGAAGTTTTTGAGTTTGCATAGAAGCCCTCAGGTAACAGTCGTGCAGATGCTGGGCTGGGAAGTGACTGGCTTGAAATTCATCTTTTTTTCCCCCTTTCTTTGTGGGGGAGTTTCACACTGATTTTCTCTCCCTGGCTGAGGTCTGCATTGTCTGTGGCAGCTGTGCCTGTCCCCAGGGAGGTGTTGGGGCACACAGAGCCCTCGAGGGGCAGTGCCCTGACCACAGGCTGTGTCCCTGAGGCTGAGCTTCCTCTGCTTGGAAAATCCCCTTTCACAAGGGTGTTTTCTGCATGTTTTCAGCTCCAGGGTGGGGAAGGCAGCTCAGAACATGACCTGAAGCACCTTGGGACATACCTGGCTGCAGTACCCTCGTCGTTTGCACCCCTGTGACTAGTTTTCTTCCAATATTTGAGTGATTGCATTTCTGTAATGTGGAATTAAAAATATCTATGCTGTAAGCTGGAGAATAATTAGACTGAATGCATGCCTGTTATTATACTAAAGCTCTACCAGGAAATTTCTTTCTCCCCTCAAAATGTGCTCAGAAACTCCAAAACAAAATCCTTCTGCTGGGAAAGCCTCAGCACATGAATCAAGGCTCATGGTTGTGGCTCCCTTCTTTGACCAGAGGAGGATTTTTTCAAGGGCACCAACACAATGTGTGTATTATTCCCTCCAGCTCATGGGTTCTTCAGCCTGGGATCATGTATGGGCAGGTTTGGCAGGGGCTGCCCAGGCAGGTTTGGATCCCCATCCCTGGAGGTGGCACTCAGTGCTCTGGGCTGGCGACAAGATGGGCATTGGACGCAGCTTGGATCGATGACCTTGGAGTTCTTCTCCAGTTTAAGTGATTCTGTGATTTTGATGGCATCCGTTCACCAGTGTTATGTGTACCGAGGAATTATCATTGGATGCTGGAGTAAATCTGCTTTTGCAGGAAATTTCACAGTAATGGTTTCTTACACAGCAGCGTTAGATCTCATCGCTCTTCTTGGCTCTAGTTTGAGGTCAAGAAGAAATCAGGGGGTGCCTTGGCAGTGGGATTGGAACAGCAGCACAGGTGATCTTGGGGTTAATTCACGTATTCTACAAAACCCTCTTTCCAGCTTAACTTTATCTCTTCCTCTGATCTGTTGCCTCTGTCCACGTAATGCTCTTTTGCAATAGCAGTTGCACTTCTGGGCTGGTTTTGCCTCCTTGGGGTGCCAGAGCTGCCTCTGCACACCTGCAGTTCCCCCTGCCTGTGGTGCAGTGCAGAGAGGGAAGGTCTGCACTGGAACACACGGCTGTGTCTTCTGAGCATCCTGAGAGGCTGGAGAAAGTCTAAGGAGAGATCCAACATTCTGTATCTTGGGAAATCAAAATAGCGGGGGCTTGCAGGAGGGTGAAGGCTGGTGGTAAGGAGCCACCTTCTTTTCCAGCTGCCTCAAATAAGTGTCAAATGCTTAATGCAGAAATGCTTATTTTACACGCCAAAGGTGTGGGGGAGCTTGCCTTTAAAAAGTGTGTGAAAACATTCTTTTCATATTGTAATTCAGGACTGAATTTAAAGGCTGGTTTTGAAAGCAATAATACTTTGTGGAAACTGGTTTTGAGTATTTTGAATGGTTTTCTTCTGTATTAATTTTCCATTTGAGCACTTTAAAGCCTATCAAGTCCATTTCCCGTCTCCATCATCACATTGAGATTACTTGGTGGTTTCTCTGATCTTCTCAAGGCCTTGCTTTCTGTAAATGACAGTCCCTGTGATATTTATAAAACTGTTTTTTTTTACTTGGTGGTGTTATTAAAAAACGCCAAGCAGAAAAAGTGAGTCTGAGAGGAATGAATTTGGTTATTTCTGACTTTGCAGCTCTCTTGGGTGGCTATCGCTGGGGTAAGGGAGAGGCTGGTGCTGAGCAGGAGAGCAGTAACCATGGATTTATTCCATGTCTTGGGAGCACATTCCTGCCTGCAGTTAGGCTGTAACGAGTCCTCTGCCAGGCTGCCGTGTGCAGTCCCTGCAGGGCTTCAAGCGTCTGAACGTGCTACATTCCCATAATACATAGAATATCTGGAAAATGTCTGCCCTTAGGGCTGTGCAGGTGAACACAGCCACAGGTACTCCCCTCGGGGCTGGTCCTTGACCTCCTGCACCCCAGGAGCATCATGGAGCTGGGGTTTGTCACCCGGTGTTGGCACTGAGCCATGGCATTTGTTCCTTGCTTCATTAAACTCCGTAAAATATTTCAAGTTTTTCTTAAAAAGCTTAAAAACACTACCAGGTCGTGGTTTGAGGCTCAGCCTAATAGTGCGTTTTAGCTGGTAATTTTCTTTCCAAAATGCAAAAATTAAAACTTTTTTCTCCAATTAAATTGCTTTCCTGGCCTAAATATTAAAATTAGGGAAAGAGCTCCTTCTGATATTTGGGCTTGGGTAATTTGGAAGGAAGATTTTGAGGTTTTTGAGAAAAGGTTATGCAGATTACAGAATCCCAGAATGACTGAGGTGGGAAAAGACCCCCAACACCGTGGAGTCCAAGCTGTGCCCAATCCCCACCTTGTTCCCAGCCCAGAGCACTGAGTGTCACCTCCAGGGATGGGCAGCTCCTTCCAAACCTGCCCATACATTGTCCCAGGCTGAAGAATCCAGGAGCTGGGAAGAATAATGTTTTCTTTTTCTTCTCTTTGTGCAGCAGTTTAAGCCCGTTTTCTCTCCCTGGTTGAAATCAGAAGTGCTGCTTTGTTCTTCAGCTCTTCTGCACATACATTTCTCAGCCCAGAGCAGATTTTCTGAGAAAAGACAGATTCTCTTAATTGTCAGCCCTTAAGCGAAGCTGAAGGCGAAGTGCCAGATGCTGCAGGATTTGTGATTGAAGTTGCAAGAACAAGCAATCCAGGGGAACACTTTTATCATTGTCTCCTTGGAAAGGCTGACCTGCTTATCTCCAGCACCTGCTCCAACTGAGGTGAGGAGCTCAGCCTTTTGCCTGGATCTGGTATTTCCTTACGGATTGTTGCAGTGGAAAATGGGGTTAGGTTGTGACTTCTCCATGCTTTTTGAAGCACCACAGCCTCTGAAATACTGAGAAGAAGCAGCAGTAATGGAAGTTAGTGGGTCTGCTCTTGTCATGTGTTTCTCTCATGGTGCTTCCTGGGTTTTTCTTCCAGAACCAGGTTCCACATACAGAATAGGGGTAAGAGGAAGATCTGTATTACAGGTAGGAAAAGCTTTTGATAGTGATGGCGTGCTCAGCGTCACGAATAAGAAAATACAAAACTTACAACATTCTCTCCTGTCAATTTGATGATAATTTATATTCAGGCGTTGGTTAAACTCATCTAAATTCAGATGTGCTGAGGACTCAAATTTAAGAGCATAATTATCCATGCTTCATTTTTCTCCATGAGGCAGTGGGGAGGAGAAACAGGCTTGGATTGTGCTTTGCTGTTCAGTGTTTCTTTGTATTGCCAGGTAAGTGTTCATTATAGCCATACTTCTAAAATTAGTGTCTCTTTTGGTTCCTGAAGCTAGATAAAAGTAATTTGGGGGGCAAAATCGATCCTAGATTTTTCTTTAATATCTTATTGTTAGAATGTGTTAGTTCTTTTATTTTTTATTTTCTGTGGTCATGGTTTATTCATTATTAGTCTCAATCATACTTTACAGATTGGTCATTGAGACAATGAAATGTTATGACTGTATTCATCCTGCATGATCCAGATATTGTCTTAACTTTTAACCTGGTTTGTCTCTGAGCCAGATCCTTTATTACCTTGCCACGAGTAGATTGGATGGTGGAAGCTTCCCTAGGCAGGGTGGAAAGGAGAAGCCCCGTGTGTGGTGGGATGACTCCATAAAAACCAGGAGCTCCTTTTCTCCTGGGAGGGGCACTGGGATGACTCCATAAAAGCGGATGCTCCGGGGAGAGCAGTGGGATGACTCTGTAAAACCAGGAGCTCCTTCTGTCCCAGGAAGGGCCAGCACACCGATTCCTGTCCGCCCCCCCGCTGGGTCCTCCTGGGCATGCAGGCACAAACCTGGGCCAGGTGCATCGCTGTCCCAGCAAGGCTTTATCCGCACACAAAGAGTTAAGTGTGCGGTCAGAGTTGGGTTTGTTCCTGCTGCAAACGTGTTTGTCAGCATGACCTTTGTTTAATGTTTCTCAGACAGAAGATGTAAGTGACATAAGAGCAGTTAAGACACTGTTGGACAAATTTTAGCCTGGAAATACAGTGAGGCTTTGGTCATACATGTATTTATTGCACCTTAAAAATACTGCTGGGGTAGCTGCAGCTTCTGGGGGCTGGTCAGAGCCTGGGTGCTGGGGAGCCAGGGTGGTCCCAGCCTCTGCTTTCAGAGCCCTGGTTGTGCTGACGTGTCTGGACTCTCACGTGCTGCTTTCCCTGTGAACCTGTTAAAAATAAGGAAAGATTAACCACTTTGCTGTTTCCTAAAGGTTGTTTGTTTTGGGGTTAATTTCTCTAAAGCCCCACGAAACTGTGAGAAACTCTCCAAGGGTAGAAAAGCTTTTGTTTTAGGGAACCTTATCCCAGCATTGGAGGTTGCTGAGCTGTTTGGATCAGTCATTTCAGAGATGTAGCAGCAGTTGAAGTTATTGTACTGTTAAAGCAATACAGAAATGTGTGTTTAAACCAGGATGCTGTGTTTTAGATAAAAGCACCTCCATGTGCTTTTCATTTGAAGACTGAAGGCTTTCTGTATGTCAGCATCCCCTGTTATTTGGAGTATAAAGCTTGTTCGGTGTGTGTGATTGCACCTGTATGGGGTCTGCACCCTGGGAGTTTCAGTGCTTGCTTTGGTTTGTTTCTTTGGTACTTGCTGCTGAAAAAGCAGGTCATGAAGCTGAGACTGAGGTAAATGAAGCTGTACCCCAGTGAGGTCTTCTCAGTAATGTCTATTTGAAATGGATCTTTTATTTCTCCTTTGCTTTAAGTTAGTATTTTTAAAAGGTGGGATTGCTGGATTGACTGGTCATCTGACAGGTTGAAGGAATTGGCTGATGAACTTTCTTGTTTTCGTAACCTGTCCTGCATCTAGCTTTGTCAGATTTTTGTCTCTGATAAGCTCTTTTCAGGTGCCCATAGCTTTGAAACCCATCCTAACTGCAGCTCAAAAAGCTTTTTTTGGTATTTTTATATTGTTTGATTTCATCAGTAATGTGGGAAACCGATGCCGTGCCTGTTCTCTCACCCCCTGTGTAATTATGTTTATGTAAGGAGATAAAGACTTAGGGACTAATGCATAGTCTTAAAACTGAATTAAACATCTGGTTTCTTCAGGTGCTGAGTAGAGTGAGCTCACCTTCCAAACCCAGCAAGCAGTGAATTCTGCCTTTCCCATATTTCAGTAGTAAACATCCAGTCATTTTTTCCATAAGGAATAGTATAGCTCTCCTACTGGAAGTCTGTAGATGACTTCAAAACCTGTTGCAGCTGTGAATGCAGCATATACTCCATTGAGTAAATCTTGAGTCTGACCATAGTTAAAATGTTTGATCTGAGCTGTTGTGATCTATTCTAATTCAGGAAAAGAATGGAGTTTCCCAGCAGGAAAGTTTTTAATGCTTTTCAGAAGGATTGTTGGAATTGCTGCTGTTCGGACAGCCCCGAAAACACCGGAGGTGCTCTCGGAGAAGAGGGATGGTGCGGAGGACTCGGGGTCTGTCTGTCTGTCCCTGTCATGGTGGTTGTGTGAGAGAGGTAAACAGCCCATTAATGAAGTTTACAGATGGAGTTTAATTGGGAGGGGTTCCCAGTGCTGCTCAGGAAGAGAAAATACACAAAGAGGCAGAGACGAACAATGTGGCCAGGAAACAGTGCGAGGTTCAGCGAGGAAGGAATAGAGCTTCCTTCAGCTGACAGGGAGGGGAGAGGACAGAGGAAAGTGGATAAAATAATACCAGAAGCCCAGGAGAGAGAAAGATGGCAAGAACTAAAAGTATCATGGGGGGAAAAAAGCACACCACAAAGGAGTCCAAACCCCCAAGGTCAGACTTGCTTGTGAAGGCTGGGTGTGGGCAGCAGGAGGGATGTGGTGAAACATCTTTATAGTCTTGAATGTGTGACATGGTTGCCAAGTGGAAATAAAAGCAGGTAATAACCTACTGTGTGTGCATGTTATAGCAGAAATTGTATCTGTAATTGCTTAACAGTGTTGACAAAAGTAATTACAGCACTCCACTGGATAATTCAATAAAGTTGGCTTAAAAATGCCTTGGAAATTACATACAATACACACGTCATACAGGTCTGGGTTGCTACTCCTTGCTTGGCCTTCTGAGAGTATGACACAAGTTTTTGTGGCTGGTTTTGTGTCAATAAACAAACCTACGACGTGCTTTTCTTCCTGTTCATGCGTAGAAGAGTGGTTTCGTATTTGTTCTTTGCTTCCACTGTGTCAGAGGCCAGTTAAAGTGAAGTGAAATTGTGTTCTGAAGGGTGGTAAAAGTGGTTGTAAGAGTTTGGGAAAATGCTTTTTAAACAGGTTTGCTCAGTTTTAAGCTTTGTTACGTAGACACGCAGTCTTGGATATGAAAGACAGAATGCACCAAGAACTAAATGTAAAAGAGGAAAGAAAAGCTTTTGTACGGTTTGCGGGGAGGCCTTGGCCTCTCCCTCAGGGCCCTGGGCCCTTGCTGTCCTCGTCCGTCAGCAACTCTCTGATTTTTAAGTCACTGGGAATTTTGAATTTGCTCCTTGTCTTTCCTGCAAGAATTCCTGTTCCCTCTGTAAAGTGGTAAAAAAGAATCTCTGCCCTTTCTAGTGACGTTAGTGCTCATGTCTAAATGGGGAGCATAATCCACACGAGTTGGCGCTGCACCTCAGCTCGGGCCCATGGCGCTGACAGCAGCTTGCAGTCGTCATCCTTGTGACTAAGATCTCAAAACCATCACAAGTATTTTTGTCTTCCTGCAAAGTACCCAGGATATGATGTTTTTATTGGTTTTTGTTTGTTTTTTCATGCTCTTGGAAGCTGTCACGAAAGCTGATTCCATCGTGGCGGGTTTATTGTAGCAAAGCCCAGTCTCCCTTCCCACTGCACTTCTCATTAAAGCCCGCTCAGGCTTTTCCTTGGCTCATTTCTTTAGCTGCTGATGAAAATAAGTGGCTGTAACAATGAATTTCCCTCTCAGGGGATCAAAACGTACTGAAGACATACCTGAAATTAGAGTGGAAACACAGTGAGTTTAGTAAACAGTTTGAAAACAACAGGAATGAACCTTCAGTATGATTTCCTGTTGGTAAATGCAAATTATCTGTGTAATGAGTTCATTTCATGTGACATCTATGTGGAAACACATCAGTACAGTTCATGGGCATCTCTTCTGCCAAACAGTGCTGAAGCAGTAACTTCTGGGGATTAAATCTTTCCATTTTCAATTGTAGGTTGAGCATTGGCTGAAGCAAATGACCGGTGTGCTCATTGACTATCCAAAATGTCAGGAATATGCTGCTGTTAAAAATACAGTTCTCATTTGCCATTGATTTATTTTAGGGGAAAAAGTTTGCTTTCCTTCCTACAGATATTTGGAATATAACAGACATGTTTTAAACCACAAGGTTGATTTTGATTTTTTAGCAGTTTCTGCTAAAAGCAAATGTCATTTAAGGAGAGTATTTTTCTTGCTCACATGCCTTGTTTAAACTCTGTTTTGGCCGCTTTCTTTTTGGTCCACTGGTGTTTTTTGAGCTTCTGGACTCTTGTTCAAAGTTTAAAGAACAATAACCAGTCAAATGTAAAATAATGTCAATTGAACCAACCGA
The DNA here is from genome assembly GCF_015227805.2 of Hirundo rustica. NCBI lineage: Eukaryota > Metazoa > Chordata > Aves > Passeriformes > Hirundinidae > Hirundo > Hirundo rustica. Next base: position 819,321 of record NC_053463.1, read on the forward strand.
TGACTCAACAGTCAACCAAGTCATCCTGGCCCTGCACCAAATGGACCGAGGCCAAAACCTAAAGTTGGCACCGGTCCCCGTCCCTCTTCTCCATAGATTTGCACTGAAGCAGAGCCCAGGGTGCAACATGTTGGTTAATATTCCATAATGAAGTGCTGCACGTGTAAGTGTGTGCCTCCCATTGAGAAAGCCCGTGCAGGGGAGGACCCGTCGTGCAGGGCTCCCTCCAGAGGGGTGGGAAACTGGGAAACGAGGTTTGTTACAGAGGAATTCAGCAGCCTCAGTTCCTTCAGTATCACTGCCCTCTGAGCAGAGCTGCCTGGAAGGGCTGGAGAAGGAATGAAGGATAAAACATTCCTTTCTGCTTCTCTTGCCCTCTCTCCGTCTTTGCCTTCTCCTCTTCTTCCTGCTCAGAGTTAAGGTGTTATTTCTACTCTGTTATTTGTGTTTGAGTTGAATTACTTTTAGTTGCTTTCTTTATATTTCTTTAGAATTTTGTTGTTGTTGTAAAGCAGGAATTAGCTCTGCAGTGCAGCTAAAAGCATGAACTGGTAAACAAGCTGCATGTCCATATCGATACAACTCCAGGTCCAGACCACTGTTAGATGTTCCACTGGCAGCAGGAGAGTCTTGATTTTGTCATGTTTTTTCAGAATAGAAGAAATGAACTTCCTAATTAGAAGTCTAAATTTATTTCTGTCTTGGTGATTATTTGACTGTGGAAGGACTATACTGCAGCTTTGAGGCTTTTCAGCCTGGAGAAGAGACTTTGAACAAGGAGTGACAGGATGTGACAGTGCCAGAGGGCAGGGTTAGATGTGATATTGGGCAGGAATTGTTCCCTGGGAGGGTGGGCAGCCCTGGCACAGCTGTGGCTGCTCCTGAATCCCTGGCTGTACCTAAGGCCAGGCTGGACACTGGGGTTGGAGCAGCCTGGGACAGTGGAAGGTGTCCCTGCCCATGGCAGAGGGCCTTTAAGATTCTTTCCAATCCGGACTATTCTGGGATTCTATGATTCCTCTGCAGTTTAGTTTCATCTTTTACTGCCTTTCTTTCTGTATCATTAATATTTTTCCATGTATGTTAGAATCAGCTCTCCAGATGTCTCTCTCCTTTCCTAACAGCATCATTTTGGCAGCCTGCACACAGTCCTGTGATTGACACGAGCACTGGACACAGCTCACGCTGAGGTCATTAATGGCACAAGTCCTGTTTAATATTTTAAGTTCAGTTCCTCTGGTACAACATTAATGTGTGCTGGAATAAGGGATCAGATCCGATATATGCTGACTATGGAGGAAGAGCCAAAATCCTGTGGCTGCTCTGAGCTCATGGATCTCTTGTGATCACTGCAGAATATCTCTGTGCAGTTCTGCTGCTGTTGAATTCCAAGTGCTGGCCCATGGAATTGCTGCGTTAAAGGGTCAGTGTCAAGACAATACATTTTTGGGCAGTATCTCGGCTCTTGGTTAGTTTGCAAGGTTCAGAGAACTAAAAACCTGCTTCCAGGACAGGTAAAGCAGCTGTGAGGCTGCTGAGATCTGAAACAGAACCCCAGAATCCACAGAAGTTGGAAAAGACTTGTAATGTTATCGAGTCCAACCTGTGCCTGATCCCCACATTGTCCCCAGCACAGAGCACCGAGTCCCACCTCCAGTCCTGCACCTCCAGGGATGGGAACTCCACCCTTTCCATGGAGAAATTCCTGCTGCTGTCCACCCTGAGCTTTCCCTGGCCCAGGCTGAGGCCGTTCCCTCTCCTCCTGTCCCTGTTCCCTGGGAGCACAGCCCGACCCCCCTCGGCTGTCCCCTCCTGTCAGGGACTTGTGCAGAGCCACAAGGTTCCCCTTGAGCTTCCTTTTGTGCAGGCTGAGACATTTCTTGGGATGCACTGAAACCAAAAAGCCCCACTAATTTTACTCAGAGTTTTGCACTTCACTGTACAGTGCGTTGCTCTTGCAGCTGTCCTGGTCCTGGCTCACCTCAGTGTGTGAGCACCGAGCGTGCCCCGGTACCTGCGATGTGTCCACGAGACCCAGTCTGTGAAAGGCAGCTTTGAGATGATCCACGGGCGGTAAATACAGCTGGATCAAACGGCTGTTTGGTCATCCAGCAAAGCATAAACAACTTGTATTGCCCAGGATAATTTGATTCCATATTTTTATGTAAAATTTGTATTTAAGTATAGAGGTACTGGCTTCTGTCTGGTTCTCTTTTTTTGCTGCCTCTTTATTTAGGGAAGGAAGGGTGCACAATGAAATTAAAAAAGCAGCACAAAGCTTTGGAAAAGTATGCCTAAACTGATTCATATAGAAATGAATTCTACCCTTGAAGGTAAGACATTTTGGCTGCTTTACTGGAGCACTGTAATAAATATAAAAGTTTAGAACATATAATTTAATTATCATATTCTGGCCATAAATGCTTTAGGTCTGTAGTACATTTGAAATCCCAAGAGCTCTGGCTGAGGTTGCAGCTGCAACATCAATTACCATTTATCCATTCCAAGAAGGCTTTGCCTGTGCCCTTGAAACCTTTACGTTCTGGAGAGGCTCCAGCGGGAGCGCGGCCGCTCCGCTCTGCGCGCGGCTGCTCCGGCGTCGCTCCCGGTGATGCCAAGATGGGAGCGGGCGCCATTTCACAGCGGGGCCAGGGCGCCTCGGTGCTTCCAGAGAGCTCGGAGTCCCCTCAGCGGGATGCTCCTCAAGATTTGGGAGCAGCCGTGGTGCAGGCTCGGAGAGGGCTGGAAGCGCCGCTGGCCGCGGGGAGCCGGCGCTGCCGGAGTGGTTTGCTCCATGCCTTGTGCTGGGAATCTGCAGATTCCTGTTCTGCTCCCGTGCTGTTGGCGTTTGCCAGCAGGATTTGTTTGACTGTACAAACCCACAGATCCTGCAGCCAACTTTATTTGTATGAAGGGGTGGTAAAAGGTGTATTCTGCAGGTGGGGGGTGATCCTGAGACTTTTCATCTCTCGTGTTTTAAATTTTTCTGTTAGAACCTTGGCAGTCCCCTAGCAACATTTACTGTGGCAGGATCGGGAGGAAGGACAGTTCCTGCCCCTCTGACTGCACACCAGGAGTTTCTCTGCCATGAGTTTCTGGCTCCAGCAATGAAGGAAATTTAGCCGTGGCCTTCCGGAGTGACACATCCCTCACGGTGGCATTATCTTGGCCGCGTCGCAGACATGTTGCACGAAACGAGACCGTTAATTCAAAATCTGATTTCCTGGCTTATCAGGGGTTTTTTAATACAGTGTTTATCTGGGTGTGCGATAAAGGAAACCGTGTTAATCGTCCTGGTTCTCAGAGCAGCTGGAAACCAGAAATGCTGGCGGCTTTTATTTACAGGCTTTGGTTAAATACTCCAAAGTAGATTTTTCATTTGTTACAGCATCACTGAGGACATTCTTGTCGTCAAGACCAGCAGTCGTACCAAAACCATCCAGATCTCCATTTTGAACAGAAAATAGGAAAGAGAACTGAAGAATAGGTGGGTCTGTAAGGAAGTTTTGTGGAGGGAGCATTTGTGGCTTTGTGAGAAGTCAACACCCCAGGACACCTTGGCTTGGGGTCTGTCACCGTGTGGTTTGTGCCTGTGGCAGTGGCTCTGCGCCCCCTCTGTGGCACCCAGCCAGCAGGGCTGGCTCTGTGTCTGCAGAGTTCAGGCAGCTGGGAGGAAAACCTGGGTTCTTACCAATTTTCAGTTTCTTCAAATGAAGTGAAAACATTTCAAGAGACAGAAGAAACCAGTGGTTCAGGTTCTCAGCAAAAAGCTTTTCTGGAATTATTTCCAATTGGCAAACACAGTTCTATTTTAATAGCCGTGACAAGTCTAGTGTCAACAGCCTTGGATTAAAATTCTTTTCCTGGTTGAACTGAAAACTACTTCCCTGCCTAAGAGGATATAAAAATAATTAATAGTTTCTCTAGTTAATGAAGAAATAAATAAACAATTCAAAAAATGTAATCAGGCAGTGTCCACAGCCTAGTGTTTACATTGTTCTCATTGCTGGAAGATAAGGAGGAGGCCCAGATGGTGATGACATTGAGAATGGTTTCTTTACTCTTAATGTGGAGATACCACTTACACCAGTGAGTAACTTACTGTTAGGAGTATGTTCCCAGTAGTTGTTCAGGTGAGCTGCAGAGCCAGGATGTGTGGTGGGCCGTGTGTTGGTGTCTGGGTGCGTCAGGAGTGAACTCCTCTTTGGACAGGATGTGATCCAGGCTGACCATCCCTTCCATGCGCTGATGAAAAGAGGTGCAGGCTGGAAATGGTCAGTAGTTTTGGTTCCTGAAAGTGTTCCCCTTGTCATTGTCACACTAGACTTGTTTTTCAGAGGATCAGAGAATCATGCAATGATTTTCAGTTGGGAGGGATCTTAAGGATCATCCAGTGCCACCCCAGCCATGGCAGGGACACCTCCCACTGTCCCAGGCTGCTCCAACCCCAGTGTCCAGCCTGGCCTTGGGCACTGCCAGGGATCCAGGGGCAGCCACAGCTGCTCTGGGCACCCTGTGCCAGGGCTGCCCACCCTCACAGGGAAGGATTTCTCCACAATCTCTAATCTGAACCTACTCGTGAAAGTTCAACACTTTTTTTTTTTCTGATTTTCATTTAATAATGCAAAGTAACAGCAGGGTGATACATTTTTTAAATTTTATTCCAGTGTTAGTAGGTTCAGCACATGGGGCTGTGCCTGCTCTGTGTGTCGGGGAAGTTTTCTGGCCTTCACAGTAAAGAGAAAAATAAGAGAAACCAGCAAACGTTCTCCTCAGCAGTGCCCACCTGCACTGGAGGAGGTTATTTCTTCACAGAGTGAATTCCTCCTCTCCTGCATCTGCTCCACGTCCAGCTGGGGCTGGTGGCAGGGCCAGAACCCGGTGCTCCCTGCCCGTGTGTCCCTGTCTGTGTGTCTGTGTGTCCCTGTCCATGTGTCCCTGCCCGTGTGTCTGTGTGTCCCTGTCTGTGTGTCCGTGTGTCCCTGTCCGTGTGTCCCTGCTGTCCAGCCTGTGGTGTGACTGTCCCCCAGCAGGACCCCAAGACAGGAGCCCTCCCCAGAGGCGTTAGCACACCGTGCCGTGCTGCAGGTGACCCTTGAGCCAGGGTTGAAGTCTCTGGTGAATGATTAACCCTGAAATGGCTTTGGTTAAACAGCTTGATTTCGGCAGAGCTCATTGCCGGGGCAGCATCTTCGTTAAGCCTTTCCATTTTGCCCCCTTCACTAAGATTGCCCATTTCACCCCCTTCATTAAGGCTTCCCATTTTGCCCCCGTATGTTCCCTTGACTGGAAATGATAAACACATACATGCAAAGAAATAAAATCAGATTATATATGAATAGTTTCTGAAAATACATGAGAATGTACTAGGTTTAGTACCATCTTCAAATACCTTGCCTCCCAAAATGAAATTTAATCAAGGTTTTAACAGATGAAAACCTGAAACTTGAGAGACTTTTTCCTCTCTCATCTATGCTGCTTGATTTTTTCTTTTATCTAGATAAGACTCATAGTTTATTAGGGTTTTGTTGAGTTGAAAGCAATTTCTGTAAATTCTGAGAGGTATTCTCTTATTATGTTATCTCAGAGTATAATTTCCCTGCCTTACCTCTTCCTTAGGAAGTGGTCATTTGCCTTTTACTGTGTATAACTTCATAGATGAGAGATTTATATTAAATGTCAGCCAGGTTAGCTGTGGCTCCTGCAGGAGCCCTGCAGTCCCTCCCGGTGGTGTTTTACAAGCAGGGCTGTCTGGCAGCTCTCCACACGGTTAGTAAATATTGCCCTTATCTGATACAGCCAGGCTGGGAAGATATGCCTGCAGCCCGGATTGGATTGCTGGCTACTGCTTTATTAATCAATGTAATATTTTATTTTTAGTTTTCTAAGTCATATCATCTGTTTTCTTTCTCATGTTACATTTTCTGTGGTGCTGGTACAGAAAATGAGCCCTGTTTAAAAATTAAAGGCGACTGAAAAGTTTCAGTGGAATATGTTTGGCGCTGTCATGGTTTCCCTGACAGCTGATGAATGTTTCCTTAAAAATGCTTTTGTCAGAAATCTGAGAGGTATAAAGAGTTTTATTTTTGTATCTAAATTATCTGTCTTCAAAACTATACATAGAAAGACGTTTCCATCTTTTTCTGGTTTTAATAACTTTAATGAAGCAAAGTTCTCAAGTTATATATTTCTTGTATAAATTCGTAGCTCTCAGCCTGTACTTCAGTATTTAATCTGAGATATTTAGTCTTAGAAAAGGGGCTACTGGGCCTAAACCTTCAGAGAAAATAAGACGTCTTAGAGTAGCCAGACAGTGATTGCTGTTTTTAGAAGGGATTTTACTGGGTTTTGAGGTAAGTGTTGGGTATTTTTAATTGGGTTTTTTTGCATATGACAGTCTAAAAGTAGAGAAACAAATTTCTTTCTCCAAATGTATCAGTAAGCTGGGGAGAGAAGAAATAAGAACAGAACAAGAAAGTAATATGTGTTATCACATGAAAGGAAGCAAAGCTTTGAGGTCAAAATTACTTGTCTGATGATTAGACAGGAAAGCTGTGAGAGAGCAGAGAACCAAGGACGGCTCTCAAGCCTGAGGTTCTCCTCTGGTCTCTGGGCTCCTTCTGAAATCCCCATGGAGCAGCAGACCTGGCCAGAGCTGGCGCGGCAGAAAGAGATGGGAATCCCCAGCTTCCTTCCCCATGGGGTCCGTGCTCCTGCAGCCCCCCAGCCGCGAGCTGCAGCCGGCCGGTGCCGTGCCCGGCGTGGACCCTGCGCCCTTCCAGAGCTGTTCCTAGAGGTCCGTGCACTTGAGGAAGGCAGGCCAGCCGAGCAGAAAGCCGGGTCAGCCTGTAATTAAAGATGCGTGTTCCTGCGGACATCAAATAGGTGGGACTGGCTTGAATTACGTTCTGCCACGGCTCGGATGCTGAGGGCTGGGTTGTGCAACCAGAGGGGTTTATTAAAGCTCGCTGCTCTTTAAAAGAAGACAAATTAATTGGAAAAGCCAGAAAAGCCGTGCCGTGGCTGATGAGCAGGCATGCAGTCCATGAGTGAGCGCTGCTCCAGCTGACAGACACGTTGTGGGGGCTGGCAGCCTCGTGGCAGAGCCACGGAGGAGACGTGTTGCAGCATTCCACGGATACTTGCTGAACACAGAGGAGAGATGTGACAGATTTGAGTTCTTTTCCAAGTTCTGGAAAGAAGCATTCTTCCCTTTGGGAAAAGAGGGGCCTTTTTCTTCCCTTTTTCCTCAGGTTTGACTCATTCTCCTCCATTCCTGCTGCCAGCCTTTCCTTCTGAGGGCTTTGCACCACCCTTGTTCTGCTCTTACTCTGCTCCCCTCTTCCCACTGCTCTTCCAGCACGTTGAAGCTGTTGCTGTGTTCCTGTCTGGTGTTTTCTCCTCTGCTCTGAGACACAGCTCAGCTTCTCCCCAGCTCAGACACTGGTTTTTGGGGGGGTCTCCACATCCCTTAGGTCTTTGCCCGCCTGTGCTGTCTCATTTTTTCCCCCCAACGCAAGTAATTTTCACTTCCCTCTGCCTTCTGATTCCATTTTTGTCAAAGTGAGAACTTCGTTGACACATTTATTCTGGTTTGACTTTGATCCTTCTGTATTTGAGTGGGAGGATCCTGCTCCTTGTCTTTTGATTGCCTCAATCCCTTTGGGAAAGAGCAAACACAGTGGCCAAGTCCTTTGGATCGCTGGATGGGCCCTTTCTCAGGGGCTCTCCGAGGATGGGACATGTGGACCTGTGCAGTGCAGAGCTCCCAGGTGTTGGAATGTCTTAATTTGGGATGGAATTTTAAGTTCTGCGTGAGCGTGTTGGAGCTGTGGGGTTTTTTAAATGTGTGACCAAGTCTGGTCAGACTTCCTTGAGGAGAGGAAAAGGAATTTTCCATGCAAAAGCCATCCCACATACAAATGTTAAGCCCACATCAGGGAACGTGGATGGTCTGGAGCGTTTCCAAGGAGAGGCACCAAAACTTTAAATAAAAGTGTCGTTTTTCTAGCTTCATCTGGAGGATGGCTGGAACCCTGGTGAATAGGATTTTCTGTGAAAATCAGTTTCAAGTGAAGCAGGCAGTATAGAAATCATATTTTAGGAGTTTCAGATTTAGTTGGAACTTGCAGAATAGTTGGGGTTGGAGGGGACCTCTGGAGGTCATCCAGTCCAACCCTTGCCAAGGCAGGGTCACCCAGAGCAGGGGACGCAGGAGTGTCCAGGTGGGTTTGAGATGTGTCCAGAGAGGGAGAGTCCATGACCTCCTGGGCAGCTGTCCCAGTCTCTGCCCCGCACCATGGAAGGAAGTTCTTCCTCATGTGGAGGAGGGCGGATGAACTCAACAAGCTGGGCCTTTCCAGGGCTGTGGGGCAGTGCCGTGGTTGGGGCTGCAGCTCTGTAGGATCATCCCCTGAGCTCTGGCCCAGCACTGCTGGGTCAGCCCTGAGGATTAGGAGCAGCTCCAAGGTGATTACGATGGATTGTTTGTTGTTCTCAGAGGGGTTTGGTTTTTTCCTTAACAAAGCAAGCCTTCGTTTGTAGCTGGGCTGGGTGTTTACATCCAGATCCTGAAATAGGGAATATTTCTCTCTCTTCTCCTAAACTGCTGGGGTGAAACGATCACTTGTTACTGTGAATATTTGTTACTATATGGCCCAATTTGCACAGCTTCTTGCATAACAGTATCCCAGTAGAAAAGCCGGTGGTGGTGCTGGGAAGGGAGCCCTTGTGCAGACTGCAGGGAATGTGGCAGTAATGGAAACAATATGGAGTAAGAACGTGTTTTAAGAGTCAATTTTAAAGGCTGGGATAATTGTGCAAGAAACTTGGCTTCAGAAATGTGTAAGGGAAGGAATCCTGATGCAGCCAAATAGGCTGTGAAAAATCCGTGCGGCTTTACTTGGGTCTTACAGAAGTCCTTGTTTAACTCTTTCTGGTGTGCTCTGTGTGCAGAACCGTCCCACCGAGGTGGGGACAAGCCGTTCCTGGCAGGTATGACTGTGTTCACCTCTGTTCCAGTTAAAGTTATTTTTCTGCTTTGTTTCAGCCCTGGAATGAGGTCAGATGTAAGCTCTTCTCCATCCACAACCTCAGCAACTACGGGACCACCTCCCAAGCTCTGCCTGGTGTGCTCCGACGAGGCCTCCGGGTGCCACTACGGTGTCCTGACGTGTGGCAGCTGCAAAGTGTTCTTCAAAAGGGCAGTGGAAGGTAGGACCTGCTCGGATGAGTTTGCTGCTTATAAATACAAAATCCCCACGCATATCATCCATTTTCAAACCCAGCATCCATGGTTTTGCTAGAGTCCTACTGAACATCCCATCCATTAGATCACTGATCTTGTCATAGTAAGTCACGTTGATAATGGTGCATTATCCAAAGCGTGGATTCCATCCACATTGATAAAATGCTCCCATTCACTCTGTGTAAAAGAATTTATTGTTGTCTTGGCTTTTGTCTCTTTCGTTTTCTTTCACTGTTGTGTTTGTTTATTCGTCCCACTTTCATACAGATATTTGTCTTTGTGCAATAGATTTGGAAAGTTTGTGATTTTTCAATTTAAGGTTAGTTGGTTTGTGTAGAAAACTTACATGGAACTCAGTAAATCTCTTGTGTGTAAGGTTATTGTAGTTTTACAGTTCTTCATGTAAACAGTGGTTGAATATTATCCATGTCCCTGGGTGTTACTTGCAGGGACACTGGGTACCAGGGACGTGTTTGGGATTGGATCACTGAGATTTCTCTCTAGTTGTGATTAGAGAAAATCATTCTGGAAAACAGAGATGATGGAAAACTAATGTGAATAAGGACTGTGTGATTTTTTGGGTGCGTCAGTTTCCATTTTGGAAGGGACTACATTGTACTCAAGATCTGACTCTGGTTCAGTATCACATGTAGAGAAGCTGGAGCATATTCCCAGTGTTTCTGGGAAGCTGGTGACTCCTCAGGACTGAAGAACATTTTTCTTAGTTCTGGCCCTCAGGGTTTCCTGTCTTGTGCCTTCCTTGTGCAGCCCTCACTGCACCAGGCTCTTTCTGCTGACGCTTGTGCAAGTTGGGGGTCACTGGAGGAGAGGGAGGGCTGTTTGACAAGGACAAGCCGCCATTCAGTCCTCAGAAGCAGCATTTTCCCCCATTTCCTGGCTCACTGGGTGCCATGGGGAGCTCTGTGGAAGGGCAGAGCCTCTCAGAGGGATTGGGAAGGTCAAGTTCATGTCGTGGTTTCTGCTGGTCACAAAGGGGTGCTGGCTCTGCGGCAGCTGAAGTATAGCAAGGCAGTGTCAGCTCAAGTGCAGAGCAAATAATCATCTGTACCTTTGATTAAAACATGGTCACCGGAGATCCCTCAGAAGACAGTTTATAAGGCAGCTGGACGTGTGCCATAGCCATGGGTTTGCCTGTTCTCAAGCTTAAATAAATCACAAAAGTATTGATACAGGAAGGAATCACCCCAGTGATTCCTTTTCGTTTGACACACCATAAATTGCTAAAAACGTAAGCTGGCTTTTGGCAGTCAGTTCCTCAAGGCTCACCTCTGCTTCCATTTGGATTGTGCCACAAATGATCCCACTTTTCACTGAATCCCAAAGTCATTAAGGTTGGGAAAGTCCTCCAAGATCAGCAAGTCCAGCCGTTGATGGATCACCGTGTCAGCTGGGCGTGGCACCAAGGACTGAGCACCCTAAACCCTTCCATTAGATGACACGGATGTGTGCAGGAACAATTCCAGGATCCTTTAGTCCTAGTCTTCACGTTAAGGAGCAAATAATTTGGTTTTGTCTTTTATAGGCAGTTTTCTTATTGGGAACACATGTAAAAAGAATTTTTTTCTGCAATATCCTTTTTATTGGTGGCTGCCAGGCACCTGTTTGTGTTCAGATGGAGCTGACTCTGCACACTCGTTAGCAGGCCTTTAGCCAAAGCCCTTTTTTCCACCTTTGCCTCCAGGCCTGTGTACTGTGGCAGAAATAGTCACAGAAACTGGAAGTGTCAGTGTCCAGAAAGCCAATATAAAGTGCATTTTTTCAGCAAAGAGCCAGAACCAGAGGAGAAGAGGAAGGGTGAAGGTAGGACCGAAGCTGTCCATTTCTATGCAGTTCTTCAGGCACACAGGCCTTTCTTCAGGAGCCTAGACTGGCCAGAGATAGCTTTTTCTGTTTTTGATTTCATGGTGTTTCAGAGCCCAGAGTTCACCCAGTGTACCAACGTGGATCCTCACGGCTCCTCCCCACCTCCGGCCGCCTCGCCGCAGCTCCTCACACCTCCCTCCCTGCAGGCTCCCCCCCTGCTCTGCTCCAGATTGCCCTGGTTTGTCAACAGCTTTCATTCCATCTTCCAAAGTCCTTTGTCTGCAATTCCCGACCTTTTTCCATGCTCAGATGGGCAGAGGGCTGTTGGTGTCACGGTGCAGCAGAGCACCAGCACCAGCGGGGGCTACAGGGTTGGGATGGGATTGGCCAGCCTCTGAAAAATGCCCCTGTGTGCCCCAGATCCCCCTGGAACACCTGCATTGGCCCACTCCTGGTTTTTACCGGAGTGTTTGTGCAGTTTGAGCAGCAAAGAGAACCGAAGCGTGTTCCTTTGGCTGCTGGCACATCCCTGGGCAGCAGGCGGACGTGGAGCACCAGCTTCCCTTCGTTTTCCCCCAAAATGGTCGTGTGACAAGAGGGCTTTCATTAATGTAATACCAAGAAATAGTGCAGCTTGGTCCTAGAAAAGGCAAGAATAGGTGAGCAGTAAATACAAGCATTTGTGGAGAGGAAGCTGTTTGTTGGGAGTAAAATGGAGCAGCTCGGGAGAATCCTTACCTGATGTGTGGAACTGTGCTCTCATCAAACAGCGTGGAGGGACGTGGAGCTGTTGTCTCTGCCCCACTGCAGTGCTGGCACGTGGGCATCAGTTCATGTTCCACGTGTGTTTCTGTGTTAGGATGCAAATGGCAACCAGAATGGTGAGTCGAGGATCTGTCGTCTGAATTAATTAAACACAAAGCTGGCACGGAGCTAAGGAAGGCTCCTCTTCCCCAAGCGGAAGAGGTGGGGAGGTCATTCAGAAAAACATTCCTTGGAATATCAACTTGAGACACTTCACAGGAGAGGTTTGGCCAAAGCCATAGGAATGAACTCTGCATGCCCATAATTTTCACAGCTGACTTGTAAGAAATTCCTTCTCCAAGCTGTTTTCCTGTGAGAAAACTCTTGGACCCTGTTGCTAATAACTCAGTTTTGGAAAATCTATTTGTTTCTCACAATGTTGTACTGTCAGTACTTTGCAATACAGTGTAAAAGCCCAGGCTGCAGCTTTCTGCCCTTTGGAAAAACATGCTCCTTGACCCCTATCTGGGAGAAGGGTCCATTCTTTGGTAATACCTTTCCCTAAAGAAGTTACATTCAGACATTCATCCACATAACTCTTGTAATTAAGAATAGATACTTCTGTTGCCCTGCTCTAAACAGCTAAGGGATACAATTGTTTTAATTTATGTGCTTCAACTTGTCGTGTTTTCAGGGCCAGTCTTGTTCTGGGTGTGTCAACTGATCAAATCCATCAGAGAATCAGGATTGTCTGGGTCAGGCTGTAAGTTGCAGTGGGGTTTCATGACTGTCCAGCTGATGAAGCTGTGTCTGTGCTCTGTAGAAATGTTTACAAGTGTTTTCTCAGAATGTGTTTGTGCACATTATTTATGTCTCTTGTCAAGCTATTTAGCGAAATGGGAAACGTGCTGTAGAAGGTGGCTTCGGTAAATGCAAGGGGAAATAGTTTTAAAAACAGAAGTTGCTTGGTGTTAACAAACAGAAAATAATATTTCTACCTAAATGTATTGGCTTTGAGGTCTAAACATGAGAAATGGGTTTGGCTCTGTGAAGTCAGGTGGGTACTGATGCTTTTGCAAGACACACGGCGCAGCACACGAAGGTTTTCTGTGCTCCTTTCTGTGTCTGGAGGAATGGCTGGGTGGGGTCTCTCCGTGGGGAGCTGATGTCTGTCTGTGTCTGTTTGTGCCCAGGGCAGCACAATTACCTGTGTGCCGGCAGGAACGACTGCATCATCGACAAGATCCGCAGGAAGAACTGCCCCGCGTGCCGCTACCGCAAGTGTCTGCAGGCGGGCATGAACCTGGAAGGTAACACAGCCCTGGGCAGGGGCAGCTGCTGGGGGGCACCTCGTGGGCACTGCAGCCAGAGACTGCAGGGTTTGTGCCGAGCTTCTCCTGTCTGCGCTCCCGTGCTGTCTCTGTGTGGTCAGCACGAGTGAGTCGCGCACGCAAACAAGGGTTGGGTTTCTTTCCTCTCGGCCCAAACCTCTCATGGCTTTTGTTGTGGGATGTGAGACTGCAGAACTCTGGGGGAGCACCTGGAGGGAGGTGTAACACCTGTAGGAGGGTGTGCTGAGTGACCTGACACTGGGACCATGGAGGACAGGGATGGGAGTGGGAATTAGTGGGGATAGGATTCATCTTCCAGCTGAAGAAAACTGAAGCACTTTTGTCTGTGCTGTGGATACTTCTTAAATATCTGTCAGAATTTCTCTAGAAAACGTTGGTTAAATTTAACATCCCACCACATCGTTGTTCTCTGCTGAGTCCTGAATGACTCGTGAGTATCTGAAGGCCACATCAACCAGAGATTTAATAGCAGTTGTAAAATGGCATAAAACACTTTTATTAGTGTCAGCTTCATTTTATGTTTGCTGTTTTTCCCTGAGCAGCAGAGATTAACACAGCACTTACTAGTGCAGTTATCCTGGTGCTACATGTATAATCAGAATTGTCAGATAAAATAAAAATGTCGAAGATGTATTTGTCAGCTCCAAGGATGAACAGAATTTCATTTCAGTCAGTGATGATATCCTTGGTGAGGTGTAAGTGATAGGTTAAAGCGATCAATGAGGCACAGACTGGCGTCTGTGTTAGCACATCCTTCCTCTCCTGCTCCCAGCCTCCCTCAGGAGGACACAGCACCATGGTTCCTGGGCTGCAGGGACTGGACCTGCCCTTCCAGGCACGTCCCTCCTCAGGGGAGGGCGGGATGCTGCTGCTCCGTTTGTTGAGCTGTTGTCACGGTCTGTGTGCAGGAGGGGAGGCTACAGCCAAAACCTGCACTAGTGGTTCTGAAATAAATCCCTGAAGGACGTGGATGGTCAGTGAGTGTCTCCCAGGAGCTGGGTTTAGGTTTTGGACACTCCCCATGGGCTGGACCTCATCTTTCAGAGGTCAGAGCAGGACAGGCCTCTTGCCTACTCCTGGTGCCCGTGGGGACAGGTCACTGCCCTGCCGCTGTGGCTGGGAGCAGGGACACCTAACAGCAGAGCCTAAAGGCAGTTAAATAACGCCAAAACCCACCGGCGTGGTTTTGAGGTGGAAAAGAATGCATTTCGGTTAGGATTGATTTCTGGTTTTTCTCTCCACAGTTGTTTTCACAATACATCTGTGATATTCTTATATTTATCGATGTGAAAAAGTGCTCTGATAGTAAGGAACAGTTCTTTAACAGTCTTTCCTCCTGCATCACATTCAGTGGACACCAGCTTTGCTGGCTGTGGCTCCAGGACATGGAATCGGGGAACTGTGGAAAGCTTTGGGCTGGGAAGGTCCTCAGGGCTCATCCAGTGCCACCCTCCCCTGGGCCAGGTGTCCCCACGCCCGGTGCAGCCTGGCCCCTCCTGCGGCACAGAAAACGCAGCCAGGTGACGTCGGGCTCCTGTCACTTCTCCTCATGGAGGCTGGAGCCCTTCCAGCCTGGTTTGTCTGGATTTTGGCAGAGAGGATCCTAGAGGATAGTGAGGTTTTGGAGGATGGATTTGGTTATATAAGTTGTTGGAGAAGGTGGGGAGAGGGAAGCTTTTATGGCCGAGAGGGAAAAGGAATCTAGAAGCTTAGCAGCACAAAATGGAAGAACCCAGGTAGTGTGAAAGGGTGAAAAACACCTTGAAAACAAGGATTTTTGGGACAGATCTGAACAGATGGAGACGTGGTCATGCAGAAAAGCAAACTGCAAGGCAGCATAAAGTGCAGAGGAGACTAAAATCCAGTTTCTTTTATCTTGTCTATTTTAGGGTCACAGTTCAGGAATGACTGTTGTTTAAAAGAGAATTAAATTTGCATTTTTTTTAGACAGTAATTTCTTTTTGAAAAGTCCCCATCTGCATCCTAAGTGCATAAGCAATGCTTATAGCAAACCAGTGAATGGTCAGAAGAGATCCCAGTACCCAGCCCATCAGTCCGTGGGATTTTTCCAGGAGCCTGCCCTGTTTTGGTCATCTCTCAGTTTCCAGCACCTACAGTGGATTTCACTGTTAGGTATTGGGTACAAAACCAATTTATTTTTAAACTGATGAATTCATTAAGTCTCTCGTGCAATATTTTAATTGACCTGTTCTTGTCCTGAGTTAAAAGTGGCCCTTTATAGTCACTTGATAATTTTCTATTAGTCTTTTTTACCATAAAATCATTGAGGTTGGAAAAGACCTCAAGTCCAGCAGTCATCCCTTTTGCCCTGCATATCATCCTTTTCTATTGCATGTTTTTTGGGGCGTGGGGGACTGGAAAAACATCAAACTATCAAGCTACAGGTACCAGAGACTGACACAGCACAATGATGGTACTTTGTTCTCCAGCCATTATTTCCTTGAATTCTCATTTCCTCTCCCACCGTTAATTGGTGTTCCTTGGCACCCTTTCTCTTCGTGATGTGCTGGAAGAAAAGATTTATTGTTAGCTTTTACGCCCGTAAAAAACGGTCTCATAATTTTTCTGGCTTTTCGTGCCGCATTTTACAGTTAAACTTGGCAATTAATTAGTTTTTTCCTGCAGTCTTCACTTGGGGTTTATTTCAGTTTTTTAAGGAATCTTTAGTTGTTGCTAGTTCTTTGCCCTGCTCTGCCTGCAGTGGGCTGGCTCCTGCTGCCAGTTTAGGTGGTGCCAGGTCCCTCGCCCACCTGGCTCAGGTGCTGGGGCCATCTGCCCCCAGGCAGGGAGGAGGAAGCCTCTGCAGCCTGGTGGATGCCACACTGCAGGAGGTTGGGGCTTGGGTTAGGGTTTTGTTTGTTTTGTACAGAAAATCTTGGATGCTTTTCTCTCCATGCTGAGTTTATAGTTTATCTGTGCGGGTTATCTCCTGTAACATGCCTTAAGGAGCTGGCTTTAAATTAGTGGTCTTTTTATTATTTAAAAATTAATTGCAAAGAAATTAATTATCTCAAACTTCTTCTTCTTTTTTTTTTTTTTTTTTTTTTTTGGTGAGGTACAGCTATATATCTAAGTCAGGACTGGTAACAGCCTAATAAAAATTCTTACATAATTGCCTTATCAGATTGTTTATTTTGATTATAATTTTACCAGGCTTTCTGGGCTGGAAATACTCCATCCAGGTGTCTGCAGGAAGCTGAAGGCATGTGCTTCTAAATTTAAGTCAGAGCAGTTCATTTGCTCTTCAGAACACGCATAATGGGGCAGAAAAATGCCAGAATATCAAAGGATTTTGAAGCAGCCATTTCAAAATTGAGACAAGAATAACAAGAAACCCTTTGCTCCAAGGAAACAACTGTTGCTATTCCCTCATGGCAGGCTTGGCGCATGTGGCCAGTCTGCAGAACTTTGGGAAAATGCAGTTTATACAAGGTCTGTAGAGGATTCCTTGCCTCTGGCAGTTGTTTTCCGAAGGCTCTGTTGCAGCCAGAGGGAGGAGCGGGTCCAGGAGGGAGTTTTGTGTGCTGGCACTGTGGGGTTGGTGCAGTTTGGGTGCTCAGGGATCCTGAACAGGTCAGGAGGAACTTGGAATGCAGAAACACGTTACGTGATGCTTTCATGGGCTACAGATTTATCTCGGAAGTTCCAGAGCAGAAATCAATTAATTAACTGAGGCAGCCAGGGAAGGAGCTGGGCTCGTTTGAGTGAGTTCCGTGTGGCCGCCTGCATCCAGGAGAGCCAGAGCCAAGCAGGAGACTCCATTAGGGACAAGATGCTATAAAATTGTTGCTCCAACTTTTTGTAGTTTACAGTTAACATCTCTGTGTGATGTTTTATTTTTTTGGCGCATGAGTTTTATGGTTTAATTACGCAGCAGTGATTTATATGCAAGAGAGCTTGGCAAGAGAAAAAGCTCCTCCTGCCCAGCATTTAAAAAAAAAAAAACCCTGTTTTCCCTGGCTTGAGAGATCCAGTAACTTCTTACCCATTAAATATATTTTTTCCCCTTTCTTTTGCCTAGTTTCTATGCTTGGTATTTAAAGGAACTTTTGAAGTGTGCAGTCCTGCAGATATTTTTAGTGGTGGGATTGAGCCTTGTATTTTAGGGTCAGCCTTGTATTTTAGGGTCAGCCTTGCAAGGTTTCACTGCCCTGCTGCCAGCTCTGCGGGGAGCACAGCGGCATCCCCTCCGCCGCCGTCGCGTCCGGGTCGTTCCCGTGCCCTCACCTGCGGCTTCCCCTCCTTTGCAGCCCGCAAGACGAAGAAGAAGATCAAGGGGCTGCAGCAGGGCGGCGCGGCGGGCGCGCGCGAGGCTCCGGAGGCGGCCGGCAGCAAGAGCATCGTGCCCGCGTCGCTGCCGCAGCTGACGCCCACCCTGGTGTCCCTGCTCGAGGTCATCGAGCCCGAGGTGCTCTACTCGGGCTACGACAGCTCCCTGCCCGACTCCAGCTGGAGGATCCTCTCCACGCTCAACATGCTGGGTGGCCGCCAGGTGGTCGCTGCGGTCAAGTGGGCGAAGGCAATCCCAGGTAATGCACAGACGCAGGGAATGCTGCCTGCAGGTTCCCTGGTCAACCTGAGTCTGCCTCTGTTTTACTTCACAGCTGTCCAGGTGAAGTGTTGGTAATATCGGGGCTCGTTCGTGGCTCAGGTGCTTCCAGAGCAGAAAAGCAGAAAGAGTTGCAGATGCAAACATTTATTTACCGCAGTTAGGTCATTTTATTTGAACACTTTGACCACTGAGTATTAAAAATCTTATTTAAATGGGTATTTGTTGTAAAAGTATTACAGAGAACTGTTTGCGTTAGCTCTATCTCCAGCTCAGATTCACAGAAAGCCAGAATGGTTTGGGTTGGAAGGGACCCTAAATCCCATCCAGTGCCACCCCAGCCATGGCAGGGACACCTCCCACTGCCCCAGGCTGCTCCAAGCCCCAGTGTCCAACCTGGCCTTGGGCACTGCCAGGGATCCAGGGGCAGCCACAGCTGCTCTGGGCAGTAAACAATTATTTCTTGAATATTTTTAGCAATGAAGTTCTCTTGATTTCTGCAGCCCAACATCCCTGTGCTGGCTCATAGGGTCTGCATTCGTGGACGGAGCTTTCCTGACTCCAGCTCCAGGGGGAAGTTGAGGTGTTATTTTCTCTCCAGCTCTGTTCAAACTGACTCTTACCTGGGCAGAGAGGGAGGTGTGCTGCTGTTTTGGCTCCCATCTAAAGACTCAGTGAGACACGCAAGAAATGATGTCACATCTCAGCCTTGGACGTGACACGTGGCATCTGTCTTGGAGAGGCCAGGGCCAAGGGGAGCTGAAGATGTTTGTTCCTACAGAACAAAGCCCAGTGTTTATCTCCCTCTCTCCCCTGTTGGTGCTGTTCACTACCTGTTCTCAAAAACCCTGGCAAAAACACCTCCATGACGCATAGGTTGCCCAGAAATAACATCACAGAACAGGTCTGCCAAAAAAAAAAAAAAAAAAGAAAAAAGCCCGATAATGAGATTTATGAGTCATAACTGTGTCTCTTTGAGCAGGGGAAATAAACTAACAGTGGGAAAGAAGGGCTGGAAAACTCAAATACACCTATGTCCAGCAGAGATGGGATTGGAGAGATTTGTGTGGGGTCAGGTTGACAAGGTGGGGCAGGTTGGACAAGCTGGACTCAGTCATCTTGGGGGACTTTTCCAACCTCAGTGGTTCTGGCATTCTGTGTCAGGGCTGTTTGCACTGGGCACTTGTGCTGAATTAGCTCTGGGAGAGGCTCACATGCACACACTTCCTTCTGGGACAGGTTTTTGGGAGACCATCTGGTATTCCCAGATCTAGATTTAGATTCCATTTTATAAAACACTTCTCTGCTCATCAGCTCTGCTGAGCAGTTTTTGTAATTAGCCAACCCCTTCAGGTTAGAGCTTATGCTCTCAATGAAAATGCCAATCTTCCCTTTAATAGCCACATTAATAGCAACTATTCTTATCATTTTTATCTCCTTTCTTTTGTTTGCTGAGGTGGTTCCTCCTGAGTGTTTAATTTGTATATCCTGCTCCTGGTTGTAGCCCATCAGCCATGCTGACAGCGCGCCAGCATTCCTTGCCAAACCCTTTAGTTGGGATTTCAAAATAATCTTTTCCTGGGGAGGGTTTGAGCACAGATTGCAAGGTTTGACCCAGAAAGGCTGGAATCACTTTGAAACCCTTTATTGTCTGTTAGAGGCTGGTCATTCCTGGTGACTCCAAAGCCAGGGGCTGAGTTTAGACCCACCAAGTTTGTTACACGTTCATCCGCTGGCTCTGTCTGTTGGCACAGCTTCAGGAAGCAGCTCTTTAGATGTTATGAGCTCTTTAGATGTCAAATGCTTAATAAAAATAGATAAAATCAACTTGTATTCAGGCTCTAATAATGGCTCAGTATGCACGATGGTTTCTTGGTAAGTGTAGGCTGCATCTGATAGGAGCTGGTGCTGCAAATCCAAAGCTGGTGGCATTTTCAGACTCTTTGAGGGACCAATTGTCAGGTTTTACTCATTTCCTCCCTGTTCAGTTGGCTCTGATCATGCTGCATGTGAGATCAGAAGCAGTTGATGCTGGTAACTAATGCACTGTTTACTTTGTAGGTCCAGTGTGCAAATATTGTTGAATAAGAACAAAATTTGAGGTTAAATCATTTATTGTCTAGCAGACTGCTCTCGTGAAAAGGAGCTAAGCTTGTTATTTTTGGAAGGCAGCCCAGTGAATTACAGTGTATGTGGACTATAATTGTTGCCTTTTGTGATGTATCTGACTGACCATCAGTTCCAGATAACCACATACATATGTACTTTGATTTTTTAACATTACATCCCTTTTACTCCCTGTACTCCCTTTGCACTGATAACACAGCAGTTGTGCTGCTCATAACCCTGCTCCTTTTCCAAGTCACGCAACTTCTTTGTCCTTTGTTGCTTTTTTGTAACTGACACCGTCCCCCCTCCCTCCATTTTTATTTCCCCAGGTTTCCGAAATTTGCACCTGGATGACCAAATGACCCTTCTGCAGTACTCCTGGATGTTCCTGATGGCTTTTGCTTTGGGCTGGAGATCCTACAAGCAGTCCAATGGCAACCTGCTGTGCTTTGCTCCAGACCTGATCATTAACGAGTGAGTAGGAGCTGCCTTTGCCTGGGGGTGGATCCCGGGGTGCTGAATCCTCCCAGACACCCCACAGCAGCCTCTCCTTTCCCACTTGGGTTTTTTTTTTCCCATCGGCTTGCTTAGCGTTTTTCACTAAGTCAAACGGAAGGTAATGGAGATATTAAGTGTATTTATATCCAGAAGTTTTTGTGGGAGGTGTTTGTGCTTTAACATGCCATATTGTGACTGTTCCTGCACCATTCACTAGAATCATTCATTTTATCAGAGCCAACACAGTCAGAGCTAAAAATATGCCTGGGATGGAGAGAAAAGTTTGGCAAATTGCATAATGTTCTGTCTGTTTAGTGTATCAGAGTGGCAGTATGGCCCTAGGAGTTTGCCATAGTGAAACGTTTCTGTCTGATCTGATGAAATTAGGGCTGAAAAGACAAGGTTCAAGATGGAACAACCTGCCTGATTTATATTTTTTTTGGTTGAACTTTGTTGTCAGCTTTCAAGCAAAGTCGAATTTGGTGGAATGTTTGAACGTATTTTTTCTTGCACCACACATAGTTTTCCTTGTATTTTTCTGGGTTAGTGTTGTGCAGTAATTCTGTGCTGTAGAAGAGGGGAGGGGGGGATTTGGGACTGTTGAGCTGACTGGATCTTATTCGTGTGTCTGTTTTCTGGTTTTGATATGGAGGCAATACCTTTCGCCTTGTTTTGGCACATTTTAGTATTTTTGGTCTTATTTCACTTCAAAATCAGATAATTTTCTGTGGGATTAGTGATTTCTATTTCATATTTATTTATTCCCTTGCCTTTTTTTAATTGTAAATATTTATATATTTATCCAGGCTTTTATAAACTGTAGTCATTGCCTTATAATAATATTTTTTTTAAAAAAGGCTGAGGAGGAGATGGCAGGTGAGGGCCCATCCGTGTACTTGTGTTTATTGAAGTGCTTAGAATGTGCCCCTGGAGCAGAACAGTCTCTATGTGATGGAATTGAAATAATTGATGTTGTCACTAAGTGCAATAACATCTAATTTGCTCTAAGTCAGAGATCTCCTGCTGTTTTATCAGTGGGTCAAAACCACAGAGCTTCAGTGCTAGGTGTTGGAACTCTCGAAAACCCCCAGAAATGAAAGGGCAATGCTGTTACAGCAAACAGTAATCCCCAAATTCCTCCCAGCTACAGTTTGGTGAATCGTAGCTCAGCGTGACATTTGTTTTCAATAAAACACTGAGCTGACTGAGAGCCCTGCAGTTCCTTCCAGTGAGCTACAGGTTCTCCATAAAACTCTCTGGTCGTAACTTTTTATGTCCCATCCCTCAATAAAACCGAGCCACCTCGGGGTAAAGCCTGACAAACACCGAGTGAGACACCAGAGCCCTGCAGGAGAGACCTCGTGGGCAGGCAGACAGAAATAAATCCCCTGGGCTGTGGGTGATCAGCTGTGGCCACGTGGGCCAGGTGAGAGCTGGGGAGTGGTGCTGAGCTGGGGCTGCAGGGGCTGGCGCTGGGCAGGGGCAGAGCCCAGAGCTGAGCACAGAGCCACGGCTGCAGGGAGGGGCAGCCACTCCTGCTTCATTCTCTTTGGGTTTTACACGGGGGTTAGGAACCATTTATTCCATTTCTGAGCTCTCAAGACTTACCCTCATGTTCAGTACAGTTCAGTGTCCTCAGCTGCACCAAGGGAAACTCCATCTCTGAGGGGTCTCCAAGGCTTGGTGGTTCAGTTGGACTTGACTGCAGCTATTGACTGATTTCTTCATGGGATTAATTAGACTTTCTTTAGCCTCATGTACCTGCTCGAGCATCTGAGCAACATCCGTCCTTTATGCATTTATCCAGTGTGTTCCTGTGTATTTACTGCTGCTTACATGGGGTAGCAACATCCAGTAGCTCACAGTCTGGTGGGAAAGAGGACTAAATTCCCTTCCTATGTCTTAAACTGGCATATTAGTCACTTGCTCAGTCTTCTGCTAAAAATTTAATATTTATTGAATATTCCACTTTTATGTCTGTACTCCTATAATTTATTTATTTTTAATGGAGGTATGTCTATACTAGCTGGCCATTTTCTCTGTATTTTACGTGTTTTTATACACACACACGCGAAACTTGATTCAAGCTGTTGAAAAGTTTGGCAGCTGAATAAATCTTAGGCTTTGGGCCATTATTCAGTACTTGGAAAGGGTTTAAACCTGTGATTTTGCAGAATTGTATAACTCTTTCCCCAGTCTGTGATTGAAAACATGCCCTGCTGGAACTGGCACCGGTTCTGTCTCAGCTTTCGTCCTCTGGGTATGTCACAGGGTGCCCGAAATTACAGTGAGCACAGGGACAGTGCACAGTTGTGTTCTTCGAGTAGCAGATGCCATTTAATTGCTGTCCAGCTTGAGACAGAAGTTCCTGGAAGTCCTGGGCCTCAGGATTCTGACTCTGGTTCTGTGCTCGTCGCTGTAGCTCCTTGCTGGGAGGAGCGAGGTCACGCGTTTGTCCTCCTGCTCTCGTGTGCCGTGCAGGGTGGCTGTGCTGCCGGGTTTGAACAGCAAAACAACAAGTGATGTCACTCCTGTGAGCAATGTTTTGTCAGCTCCCTTCTTCCCCGAGTCTTTTCCCCAACATTCTTTTGTAACTCCTTGTGTGGAGTCGGTGTCATCTGGTTTTCAGAACAGCGGCATCTTGTTTACTGGGGTTTGGTGCTCAACTGGGTGACTCAGAGCAGTGCAAACCCTGCCGTGCTTCCCTTGCCCACGTGCACATCCCTGTGCCCATCCCTGTGCCCAATCCCATCCCTGTGCCCATCCCTGTGCCCCAGGTGCTGCCAGGCCTGGGCTGGGGCACAGGGATGGGTATTTAGGGGACAGGGAGGGGGTCAGGGCTGTTCAGCCTGTCCAGTGGTGCCTCAGCTGAGAAGGCAGATGTGTGGAGTCCTCACGGAGCGCTGTGTCCATTCCCGTGAGCTGAGGGTAGCGCCCGTGAAGTGTTGCACTGCTTTGTGTGTGTGAGTGGATCTCTGGGGTTGGAAAATGCCCTGGGCAGGGAGGGGAGTTGGGATCCTGAGCCCTGCCCTTGTCCCAGTCTGTGTCCCCAGGACAGCTCCCTGTGCCAGCTGAGATCATCTGATGTGCCCTGGCCAGGATGGGCCTGGCTGGGAGCTGTTCCCAGGGCTGTGCCAGCTCTGGGGCGAGGTGGTGAATCAGCCTCCATGTGCTCTGACAGCGGGCACGGGGCAGAGCCACCCTGCACGGGGCAGAGCCACCCTGCACAGGGCAGAGGCACCCTGCACAGGGCAGAGGCACCCTGCACGGGGCAGAGCCATCCTGCATGGGACAGAGCCATCCTGCATGGGACAGAGCCACCCTGCACGGGACAGAGCCATCCTGCATGGGACAGAGCCACCCTGCACGGGACAGAGCCATCCTGCACGGGGCAGAGCCACCCTGCACAGGGCAGAGGCACCCTGCACGGGGCAGAGCCATCCTGCATGGGACAGAGCCATCCTGCATGGGACAGAGCCACCCTGCACGGGACAGAGCCACCCTGCACGGGACAGAGCCATCCTGCACGGGGCAGAGGCACCCTGCACAGGGCAGAGCCACCCTGCACAGGGCAGAGGCACCCTGCACGGGGCAGAGCCATCCTGCACGGGGCAGAGCCACCCTGCATGGGGCAGAGGCACCCTGCACGGGGCAGAGGCACCCTGCACGGGACAGAGCCACCCTGCACAGGGCAGAGGCACCCTGCACGGGACAGAGCCACCCTGCACAGGGCAGAGGCACCCTGCACGGGGCAGAGGCACCCTGCACGGGGCAGAGCCACCCTGCACGGGGCAGAGCCACCCTGCACAGGGCACAGGCACCCTGCACGGGGCAGAGGCACCCTGCACGGGGCAGAGCCATCCTGCACGGGGCAGAGCCACCCTGCACGGGACAGAGGCACCCTGCACGGGGCAGAGGCACCCTGCACGGGGCAGAGCCATCCTGCACGGGGCAGAGGCACCCTGCACGGGGCAGAGGCACCCTGCACAGGGCAGAGGCACCCTGCACGGGGCAGAGCCATCCTGCACGGGACAGAGGCACCCTGCACGGGGCAGAGGCACCCTGCACAGGGCAGAGCCATCCTGCACGGGGCAGAGGCACCCTGCACGAGGCAGAGTCACCCTGCTCCCAGCCCCGGCCATGCACGGGGGCTGTGGCTGCTCTGTCTTCGGGGAACCACAGCTTGTGTAGCCTTGGCACTGCCCAAAAGCCCTGTGTGTGTCTTCCTCTGGATCCTCAGCCTCGTGGATGGGGCTGTGTTCCCAGCAGGCAGAAACAAACGACAGGCTGACCCCTTTCATAATGCTGATTTTAACCTTCCGCCCAGAAATGGGCACAGTTTTACATGAGGAAAGCTGCTGAGCCCTGGCAGAGATTGGGTTTAAATTACTCAATTTGAAATACGTGAGATGCCCTTTGGTACAGCCCCGAGGGGCTGGGACAGCGATTGCCACCTGGGCAAGTGGGGCTTTGTGTCAAGTGCCCTGAGAAACATCCACTGCCCAGCATTGCTCTTACTCCTGTTTGATGCAGCACTGCCTCGTGTGCGCTTGCTTGGTGCTGGAATCCAATCCAATCCAATCCAATCCAATCCAATCTGAGGTGGAGCTGCTGTGTGGGTTGCTGTGAGTGCCCACAGCTGGAGCTGTAGGTGTGGGGCAGTGGCCCAGTTCCATGTGGAAGGAATTGTCCAACAGCTGCCTTTGGAAATGCCGGGCTTTTACACCCGTGCTCGGTCTGGTTTGGTACAGTTTCAGTAGTTTGTGCTTCTGTCTTTCCAAAACCATCGGAATTCCCCCTGGTTTTGGCACCTTGAGACTGGGCTGTTCCCTGTTTCCACTCAGGGTTTCCCAGGGTGATTGTGAGGGTGCTTGGTGTGATCCCCCTTAAGGGCTGCGAGAGGGAGAATGGGAAAGTGATCAGCTTTGGAGGAACTGCTGTTTCATAACCAGATCTTACTCATAACTCCCACAGGGATCCCATTTTGTCTCTGTGTAGATTATAATGCTGTATAGGTGATACCAAGGAAAGGTGACACATCATTAACAAAAAATGAGGTGCTGGCATCACTGCAGAGAGATTATGGACTCATTGCATGGGGTTATTTTGCTTGTCTTTTTCTCCACAAAAGAAAACCCATGGAAAAACATAAATCTGTCTTACACTCTTCAGAATTAGCCTGTTCTTCATTTCCCGCTCAAAACTAATTCTGCAGTATTCACAGTAACCAGCCATAAGAGCGCACATAAGCAAGATTGCTGTGTCAGATGAGGTACTAGATAAAAGGAGTTCCTGTCTTGATGCAAGTCTTCATTGAAATGGGAAAACAAAAATACACAAAAACATAGTTTGTTATTCTGATTCCACGATTTGCCTTTGCTTGTCAGCATGACTTTCCATTTATGGTTATTAACGAGTTTATTAGAGCACAAAGATAATGGAGTTTAACTGCAGTGCTGGTCATTGCTTCAGGAGCATGGACGGGCACAAAGATAAAGTCACTTTGAAAACTGAGAAGTTACAGGAGGATACTCCTAAGTATGTAAATGTGCATTAAAATAGGTGCACTTCTCAAAGGTACTGAAAGCATTAGAGAAATCCCAGCTGTAGTGTGGCACTCCATCAGGTTTCCCTGAGAAGATGAGAGACTGGGACCGCCAGGCTCGGGGAGCTGGGGCTGAATTTGATTTCTGTGTCGCCTTGGTGCCATGGCTGCTGCTGGCGGAGCTTGCTGCTGAGTCCTTGGTGCAGACGGGCTCCCTTGGTAAAGGGAGCAGTCAGGATGTCACCGTGCTCGTCCTGCGCTCGGGGCCGGTGTTCACGTGTGTCACCACGGCGGTCGCCTCAGGGGCACAGGGGGACGTGGAGCCTCCTTTGCTGTGCCGTGGCTCACGTACAGCTCCTCATCTGCAGCGTGCAGCGGCAGGGCCAGGGCGTGCAGATAGCCAGGCATTTCACTAATTCCTGTGCTTTTGCTCCTCAGGCAGAGGATGAATCTCCCATGTATGTATGAACAATGCAAACACATGCTCATGGTGGCCCGAGAGCTGTCCCGGCTCCAAGTCTCCTACGAGGAGTATCTCTGCATGAAGACCTTGCTTCTCCTCTCTACAAGTAGGTGAACAGCTCAATACCAAGCTCCTTGCTTCTACAGAAGTATGTGGTGGATTTGCAATAGATACTGTGAGATAAATTTAAACAACATGCTACATGCTGGTTTTTATCTTTAGTAGGATAGGCTGGAGTTAAACAAGTCACAGCTTAGTAAATTCTGTCTGCACTGCATCAAAGTTCAAAGAGCAGTGTCAGAAATAGTCCTTTTAGAAGATACAGAAATAAAGTAACCTGAGACAACATAACTAAGTGATTATGTGTAAATACCTTTTACAGTGTTACTTTTCCCCTCAGTTGCTATCACTGGGAGCCAGTGACTTTGTTCTCCCCTGCTCCGTGGGGCTGGAGCTGCCTGAGGATCTGAGCTCAGCCCAGGCTCGGCTGCAGTCCAGGGACTCACACAGCAAAGAGAGAGTGGGAATGTGTGTGAGTGTGCTGGGGTGGGTGTGAGCCGGGCACCTCGCTCCAGCACGGCCTCTGTGTCCTGGGAAATCCCATCCTGTCCCATCCCACGGTCACAGGATCCCGAGGGAGCTGCCTCAGGCAGGGACTGACGTGTTCCTGCTGCTCCCTGGCACGAGGGGTTTGGTTCAGAGCAGGGACAGAAGTGCCAACGTGTTTGAAAGGTAGCAAGAGCAGCAGAGCGAGTGAAGATTTGTCAGCGTACCTCAGTACTTCTGCATCATCCTCATCAGGTGCTTTGGCTTGGACGGGACCTGAAATGTGATGAAAAGTAAATATAATTAAATTTATTACACTGAGGGTGTAAACATTCCTTATCCTTTATATTTCCAGTGAGTAATAGCATTGATTCTTGTGCAGAAATGAGAATTGTTCACCTTGGGCTTTTCCTGGGTAGGAGCGGGAGGATTGGGAACCTCGGCACTGCTCACGTGCCGGGGCAGGGGTGATGGGTGTGGGCAGGGCGGTGTGAGGGTGCCGTGGCCAGTTCCCCCAGTGCCCCACCAGCCTGGCAGTGCCCAGCCCTGCCTCGCTGCCAAGCCCAGAACTGGGACAAGGGCTCTTTTCAGAGGAAACTTTCAGCCTCTCACGGCCGTGGGCTTTGTAGGAACTTAAAACTTCCCTGAAACTGCAGATTTCAAACAGTTCCTGTTTGATTCTGAAATCTCTCCCAAAAATTCCTCAAGTGTTTTTGGGTGTGGTGTAGGCCAACTTTCTTCACAGGAGCTGGAAATTTCCATGGAGAAATTTCCATGGCAGAAGTGGTGAGGAGGCAGCCCTGGCAGGGTTCAGCCCCTGCAGCAGCGGGGCCAGGCGGGAGCTGGCACTGCCCAGAGAGGCCTCCCCACTCCACTTCCAGTGGGAGACAATTTATCTTCATTTTGTTAGAGTACATACATTGTGTGAGTGGTACATCAGGGAACTTCTGCAATTGTATAGCTGAAATTCCTACAGCTCTTGAATCCACAACTTGACAATTTGAAGTTGTTTATTGTGCTTCTGTGTTAAGTTTTCCAAGAGAAGAGGAGGAGGAGTAAAACAGGAATCCCACACAGGTCTAGACTTGCAGCTCACACACAGACGTAGCTCAGAGACCTTTTCCATGTGAAATATTGAAACAGTTGACAGGTTTCATCTCCTGTGTAGGCAAGACAGACAAGAGGCTTCGTTCCAGAATCTCTCCAATGCTGACAGTGCAGGGAAGGTTGGATCTCCTACGGGAATGTGCTCCATGGCCTCTGTGTCGTGCTTTCGGTCACCTTTGTCTCTTCTCTGTCTTCAACTCTTTCACTTCCCTGAGGTGCTCAGAGGCCTCAGAGGAAGCACCTTCAGGACCTCTGGAGCTCCATTTGTCCGGGTTGGTCCTTGGCCTTTGGAAGGACCATCCCCATAGGAGGAGACAGGCACAGGGACTTCACCTGGGTTTGAATCCCCAGGCCGTGGGTTCTGTCCCCAGCTCCTCGTCTCCCAGCGCTGTCTCCGTGCCCCGTCCCTGTCCCAAACAAGCTGTGGCCATGCCCGGATTCCCCGTGGCTGTTTGTTGTCCAGGCTGTCCCTGCCTTGCCTGCGTTACCTGATCCATGTCAGGAGGCTCACAACCAGATGATCTTTCAGGATCCTTTCCAAGCCATCCTGTGATCCCGCCCTTGCTCCTCCCTGGGCACACAGG
This sequence comes from Hirundo rustica, assembly GCF_015227805.2. Classification (NCBI taxonomy): domain Eukaryota; kingdom Metazoa; phylum Chordata; class Aves; order Passeriformes; family Hirundinidae; genus Hirundo; species Hirundo rustica. Next base: position 847,910 of record NC_053463.1, read on the forward strand.
ATTCTTATGGAACCTTCCTAATGTCACATTTCCCCAGACCTGGAGAACACAGGAGCTCCAGCCCTGGTGGTTCTCCATCAAGGAGCTTCCAGGGCTGGATGTTGTTGCCTCCATGGTCCAGTTCCCTTCCCGCTGCTTTTTGGTGGGATATCTTTAGAGGTTTGGGTTTCTTCATTTTGCAGCAGGCCTGTGCTTGGTGCTCAGCTGGTCACTGTCCCACCCTGCTCTCTCCTTGTCTCTGCTGTCATTTCAGTCAATCCAAGTCCTTTTTCTTTTGCTTGTCTTCATAGAACCACAGAATAGTTTGGGTTGGAAGGGGCCTTAAAGCTCATCTCATTCCAGCCTGGCCCTCAACACTTCCAGGGATCCAGGGGCAGCCCCAGCTTCTCCGGACAGCCTGTGCAGGGCCTCCCCACCCTCACAGGGAAGAATTCCATATTTTTATCTAAATTTCCCCTCTTGCTCCTTGTCCCGTCACTGCAGCTCCTGATGAGGATTCCCTCTCCTTGTAACTAATGTAAGGAGCTGAAATCATGTGGCAGTTGTGTTTTGCAGTGTTCTAAAGGCTGCTGTCCATGTTGCAGTTCCCAAGGAAGGCCTGAAGAGCCAGTCCCTGTTTGAGGAGATCCGCATGACGTACATCAAGGAGCTGGGCAAGGCCATCGTCAAGAGGGAAGGGAACTCCAGCCAGAACTGGCAGCGATTTTATCAACTGACTAAACTGCTGGACTCTATGCATGATGTAAGTCCTGACAGGAATGCTGCAGGCATTCCAGAGAAATACGTTTGGGGCGGGGACAGTGAGCTCCTCCGGCTCTTTTTATTTAAAGGGACAAATATCGGGGAGGAGGAGGAGGAGGAGGAGGTCACGCTCCTCTGCTGTCTCATCAAAGGCAAATTGACAGCCTTGAACATGGTCCTCTCAGGCTGCCTCTGCAGTGCAATCCACAGCAATTAATTGTATAATTAATCTCATTTTCAGTCCCTGCTGTTTTTAAAAATTACCTTGCTTTAAAAAGGAGGAGCTCAGGAACGGTAACTGACTTTGCAGTAGAAGCAGAAATGTGGTGTTTCAAAGCAGTCCTGTGTCAGAGCCCAAGAAGTAAAGGATTTATGGAATAGTTTGAAATTCCATTAAAACAATGCCTCAGCACTATGTGTGGTGTTAGCAGTGATCTAATTTTGAAGGAATTTCCAATTCAGTCTGTCTCCTTTGGCAGTTTAATTCTAATTACCCATGTAGCACAAAGCAGCGTTTAAGACAAGGGTAACTTTGAGACCTCGAAATTACTGGGTTTTTTCTTGTTACTGTACCAAGCACCTGGAAAGATCTCATTTAGCTTATCCATGTGTGTGTTATTTATCTGCTGGAATGGGAACTGGTGCCGAATCTCCTCGGTGTTCGTAAAGCCTCGCACAGTCGGTTTGGTTTATATCAGAGTGCCATGGACAATAATTAATGAACTAAACGAGGATTCCTGTGCACGTCTTGCCTGAGCCCCATCCTGTGGGCAGGAGCTGGGGAGGAGGGAGGTGAATGTTCTCGGAACATCTTCATGTGCCAAGTAATTCTTTGTCTTGTCGCTCGTAGGTGGTTGAAAATCTTCTGAGCTTTTGCTTCCAGACATTTTTGGATAAATCCATGAGTATTGAGTTCCCAGAAATGTTGGCAGAAATCATCAGCAATCAGATACCAAAATATTCCAATGGAAATATCAAGAAGCTCTTGTTTCATCAGAAGTGACTGCCTTAACACAAAGGGTTGCCTTAAGAAACCGTCACACGATAGCTTTGTTTTGTAAAGAGAAAACCTACAGAACTTGTTCCTTTTGTCCTCGCAGGTGTTTCTTTTGTAATTATGCACTACATGTGGTTTACAGAGGGCCAAGAGTTAGGCTGGAGAAGCGGCGGATTTCTCGCGTTTGGGAAAGAATTGGGGAGAAAGGAAAGGAAAAGATCTCGGTTTCGGCAGGAATTTTCTCTCTCCCCTCGTGCACCATCCCTGGATGCATCAAACCACCAGTGACAAGCTCTGAGGCTGTTACGAACATTCTGCTAATTAATTAATTAATTGCTGCAGTTGGCTGGAGACAATTTTTTAGGCTTTTTTTTTTTTTTTCCCCCTTTTATTTCCCTCTTTTTTTTTAGTAAAGTGTTTTGGATTTTTTTTTTTTTTTTTTTTTTAAAGTTAAGGTAGTATTTTGGTTTATGCATGTAACCTGAAGAAAGTTTACAAGTGTATATCAGAAAAGGGAAGTTGTGCCTTTTATAGCTATTACTGTCTGGTTTTAGCAATTTCCTTTAACTTTATATACCGTGAACTCGGCTTGTTCATTTTTTCTTACATAATTTTTTTGTAATACTTCAAGATGCCTATTGTACAGCTGGTTTTTTAAGGTGGGGCAGCTCGTAGCTTTCCTAAACGACCTCTAGACAGTAAATACTCGAGTAGATTCATGTGAAACTGGGTTGGGCTTTTCTAACCTAATGCTTTCAAAAAGTGGCCATAAAAATTGGGCTTTTTCTAAGGGCCAGGGTGGGTGGGAGAGCACTCTCAAATCTCATTTCAGTAGATCCGGATGAAACGAATCCTTTTGGTACATTGCAAAAGTGTTGGATATGCAGATTCATAGAAAATTAACCCAGTCCTGACTGGATGTAAATGAGCAGGTTATTTTATATATTGAAAAAAAAAAAAAAAAAATTGAAGCCTGATTTTTGCATACGATGCAACAGCCATAACGCAAAGAGTCACGGGCTGCATTGATGCCAAGAAGATCAGTCCTGGCTGCCCATCAGGAAAATTTCAGGAAAATATGCATAGCTTCAGAAAAGTTTACTTCTGTGTGGAGAAACTCTTGTTTTCTATACACTTAAAGCTGTCATCACACGAGTATTTCTGGAGACCCCCACGGACAGGGGAGGACGTGTGAGTGCACCCGGTGGCTGGGGTTGTTCTCCCGCAGGATTCCGGAATCCTCCTCTCCGGGGACTGGATCCACGCAGCTGGGACTGGATCTCCCAGCTCCAAACTCGCCTGGTTAGAGACCCAATTCCACATCTCCACCCTTCACTGACTGCTCCATCCTCTTTCCTGGAGAGCAGGAGAGCTCCGCTACTGAGTTCGTGGTCTTAGAGTTGTCCGTCAAACTTTCTGTCTTTGTAAGGCTGCAGCCCTTCACATTGAATTCCTGGCGTGCCATAAATTCCCATGGGCCTTGTGGATTACTCCTTGTTGCCATTGATGAGGATATTTTCGACATTTAGAAGCTGTAGTAGCCTTTTCTACGTGCACCTTAACAATTTTCTGTATCTCAAAACTGAAATATTTACTATGCCACTCTAAAATTTGATTTTTACTCAAAGTGGCCAGATCGTTTGTGTAATAGAAATGAGAAGAATCGTCTGAGAAAATACAAAACCTAATATATTTTTATATTTAGTTATAGTTTCAAATATGTATAATCGGTATATTCGCTGATCCAAGAGAAAAAAAAAAAAAAAAAAGGGAAGGGCTACTGCAGCTTTAAAAGCAATTTATTAAATGATTGTAAAATAGCTTGTATAGTGTATAATAAGGATGATTTTTAGATGACAGATTGCTCTATCATGATACATGTAATTATATTTTTTGTAGGGGTCACAGATAGGCTGAGCGGAAGCCGTGGCGTGCGGTTTGGCCGGAGGCAGCGCCGGGGCTGCCGGCGTTGGTATCCAAAGAAGTGCTCTGTTCCGAGGGGGGAACCTGTGCTCCGTGGGTGTTTGTGGGGTTGGGTTGTGTGCGTTGAATCACTGTGTAAAACTCCCCGTGGTTTGGGGTGGGATACTCCTATCTGTATGGTCGGGAGCCGCTCCCGAGGCACGGCTGAACCAGACCCCGCTGCAAAACCTGTCACAGCTCTGACGGGGGGTTCGGGCGCTGCCTCACTCCCACAGCAAAAACAGCTTAGAAATCGGGCAATAATCCACATCCAGGTGCCAGCAATATGTAAATACAGAGCGTGGGGTGTTCACAGCACATTTCTACTTTGAGCAGACCTTGGTTTCCAACTGAAATAGGAAACTCAATCAATTCTCATCCTTTCTTAAAGCTCTTTTTGAATGTTATACCTATTAAAAAAGATCCTATATTCAGTACCTTGGAGTAAAATAGCATCTTTAATAAAAGAAAATAATCGCTCTCTTCTTTGATCTGTCAGGAATATGTACATTTTGTAATAGGTAAAGGTCAGGATTTTAATTACGACTTCCAGCCCAAGTCATTGGGAATCCTCCCGCGCCCGTTTTGTGATACAGATAGGAGTTTGTACTGGTGGGGTTGGGGGGCTCTTGGGGTAGGGGAAATGTGCTCTTACTTTGGAGAATGTTTTATAAATTGCATCCCCAGAGCCCCCGGTCGGAGCCTGGGGACGGCGTGTGCGGGTCGGGGTGCAGGGACCCCAAATTGTCGTTTTTGCCAGCAAAAGCAACTGCAGTGAACTCCGACAGATGGTGGAGTTGGGGCTGGGACCGGATGAGCTTTAAGATCCCTTCCAACCCAGATTCTGGGGTTCTGTGATCCCCCCCCCCCCGAGAGAACCGGTCACACAGGAGGAGAGGCTCTCTGCCCCTTGTGTCTGTTTGCCTGTATATTCATTTTCAGTCTCTGGATTTAAGGAAAAACAAAGGAAACTGTGATGTTCGAGGAAGAATCGTCCTGTACGTGCTGTTCAGTTGAAACGTCACCAGTGAGACTCCGTAGTGCTGTAGCCAGCAGTGAGAAGTCCGTGTCCTGTTTTCCGTGGTCCGTGTAGCAGTGGGGAGTCCCTGCACTCTGGATAAAGCAGGGAGAATCCGGCGTTGGCCCTTCAGTGCCTTATCACAAAGTGCACGGATCCGCCCGCGCGGCGGGGGCAGCTCAGGATCGCAATGGCCTTAGGGGGACACCGGGACGGGGACGGGGACGTGGGGGCACCAGGGGAGGGCGGGGGGGGCTGGGGACCGGTGCCAATCGATGCCGAAAAATGACCTCGCCATTTCCACGGGAAAAGGTCGGAAAGGAGGAAAGTGCCTGGATGAGCGTGGGCTGCGGGAAACGACCCGCAAGCCCGGCTCCGGAGAGGGAGTGCTTCAGGGACATGACTTAGAGCGAGATTTTATAAAGATTGTATTATGGTATCCCTGCAAGTGTTGGAGGCCTGGTGGGACGGGGCTCGGAGCAGCCTGGTCTGGTGGAAGGTGTCCCTGCCCGTGGCAGGGGGAACAGAGGAGCTTTGGGGTCCCTTCCGACCCAGCCCAGCCTGGGATCCCGTGGTCACGGACCGGGCGCGCTCTGCCCTGATCCCGGCCTGCGGCCGGGGCTTGCTGAGCCATCGACGTCTCATAGGAACCAAATTTTCCATGAAGGTCGAGGGCCTCTCCCGCCAGAGGCCTCGTGTCCGAGGGAAGGTTGGGAGTGTGTGGGAACGCCCCACCTCCAACCCCCTGCCCGCAGCGGAGGCAGCGATGGGTCATTACTCTATTTTGTATATTAAACAAAAAGATATATACTGGGGACAAATCCTATATCATACCAGTGTATGGCATTATTAAAAAAAAAAAAAATCATTATTTTTATCACAGCAATTTTAAACAGCATTAAAAAAAAAAAAATTAAACCAGTGACTCCTGTTTAAAAATAAAAGTTGTAGTTTTTTATTCATGCTGAATAATTCTGTAGTAACAAGTCTGTAGTTTTCACCTACTCAGTGAAATGTTGGACTGTAAAAGCTTGTGTGGAATTGTTGAACATTTATTTTTTCATTTAAATTTGCTGTTCTGGTAATACAAAGCCACACATCTGTACAGAAGTTGCAGTAAATGTGAGCCATTTACAGCAATGCCGAATAATGGACAGAAACCATATAATAAAATTCTGCTTTTTTCATTAAATGGCTCCAAAATGCTTTTGCGGAGTTTTTGTTGGGGTCCTGGAGAGGGTTGGGTCTGACATGACAGGGGAGTGACTCTGAGTTTGACCAACCTCAATCCCACTTTAATCCTATTATTTTAAATGTATTTTGTCACTGCAGTGGTTCCCGGCTGTCTGATAAAAGCTCCCTCCCCACGCAGGTGCCAGCTGCCAGACATTAGTGATGGAAATAAAATGTCCAGAAAAGCCTCGGGGCTCCCCAGGTGTGGCTTGGGGACGGGTGGTGGGTGGGGGCTGAGCTGCCCTGGGGCCCTGAGCAGAGACAGAACCGAACCCAGGAAAAGGGGAGAAGGGCTTGGAAAATCAGCAGTGCTGAAGGGAGCCTGGCTCTGGTGTGAAGGTGCTGCACTCGTGTTCACAAGGTCTCAGCCCTGGAACAAGATGCTGCCATGGAGCTCCTTCCCTGCCATGTGGCCGTTGGAGTTTTCGGTGTTTCCAGCCCTCAGTGACCGAAACCGCCGCGGTTTTCCCCCAGCACAGCTCAGCCTTTCCCCCCGCGCCACAGAGCCAGGCGTGCTGTAATAAAGTCTCATTTAACTGCAGCAGAAAAGGCCGAGTTCCCAGCAGGGAATGATTTCTTTGAATTGTTTGCAATTAAAACAAAGCTTACATAAATTTCCCTTCGGTAATTCCCAAGCATGATGGGGTCAGAGGCAAGACAGGAATGGGATTTATGATAACCACGTTTATTCGGGCAACAGTTCTGGAAAGATGCTTTAAGGAGAGCCATCAGACACTCAGATAAAGAACTGCTCAGTGGCCCACGGGCTCCAGCTCATGCAAAGTGCATCAAGCCCTCAGTGTGGTCACATTCCTCCCAAAATCCCCTTTGTCCCATTCCATTTACAAAGGCATTGATGTCAGAAGCTATCTGTGGCCCAGGATCTGCTTCCTGGCAGGATTTCTGCCTCTTCCCTCTGCACCCTGCCGTGCTCCATGGCCCTGGGGTGGGCTGGGACACGGGCTGCTGCCCTCCCTCACCTGCCACCTCGGTTTGCTGTTAATTTGCCTCCTTGGGCTCTATCCTCAGCTTCCAAGAAATTCGGGTGAAGCCCAGCATGTGACTGCGATCCATGATTGCTGTTGTGTTCACATTATCCCAGTAAAACGATGGCATTTCAGACTGGTTAGGAAAAGATGCCACTAAATGCCATTTTTACAGTTCTGACCTTTCAGATTTGAGCTGTGCAGTTGGTGTTTGCCCCCGGGATGGTCCCCAGGGGCTGGTTTGTCCCTGGCCATGTCCCCTCTGCAGCGTGGGCTCCTGTCGAGCTCTGGGCACAGATTCTGGGCTTTTACAGAATAAAAGCCTCCTTGGCTGTGTGTTGCTGGTTGTCCCAAAGGGGCTCCCAGATTCTCTCCATGCTCTTGCCAAGCTCCTGCCAGGGTCCAGCAAGTTCAGTGCATTTCCTTACCAGGGTTACCAATAACTTCAATTATTGGTGAACCTGAAAATATATTACATAAATACGTCTAGTACGTGGACATTTCAAAATGAAAAACTGTAAAGATTGAACGGAGAGGAAGCATCAGAAGGGAGTTCACTGATGTCCAGTGCCTGAGCCCATGGATCAGCTGATAAAATCAACCTGGAGGAGGGGTGGCAGTAAATAGCCTTATCCCACCCATCACAGGCCTGGCACAGCTCCAGAGCATAATTAAGGATATTCCCTGAGGTCACAACAGGGAACCTTGGGTTAAAAAAATACCAAGTGGAATCCTTCTAATTATGGGATCTGTTGATTTGAGATCAAACCACATAAAAAGGTTGGGGCAAAACAGCTGAGGCAGCATCAGGTGTGGGCACTAATTGTGCTCCTGATGCAGGAGGTGACACTTCCTGTTGAGAAGAGTGACCTGGTGTGCCCAGGGCCAGGCAGGGGGCTCGGGGATGGAGGAGCACGGAGGGGAAATTCCCTGCAGAGCCTGGGCACGGGGAGCTGCACCCCTGAGGAGCTGGGAGGGGAAATGGGGACAGGCAGTGACACGGGACTGGCCCTGCCACCCCGCCACCCTCCCCTCTCCGGGCTCCTGCAAGAACAACTCCAGAGTTAAACACCAGCATTTTTAATTCCTCATTTCTCTCCTGCCCTTTCCCTTTTTACCCTTTTTGGCTCGCAGGCAGAGTTCCTCCAGCTGGGCTGCGGCCGAGCCGCACGTGCTCCTACCCCAAACAAACGCAGCCCTGGCCTGCGAGGCTCCAACACTGCAATTACTAAAAATAATTTCAAAAAACCCAGCCCAGCCCAGCCCAGCCCAGCCCTTGGCAAGTCCAAGGGACCCGGGGGATGCGGCTGTCACAGCCTCCCCTCCTGCAGCCCCTGGGGTCGGGGGTCCCCCGGGGGGCTCCGGCTGCTGCTGCTGCCCCTCGGCCGCCGCTCGCTCCCCGCTGCTGCTGGATTTGCTGAGCATAATGGGGCTGAAACAGCTCAAAGCTGTCGGGCTAAATATATCCCCGTTGCTGGGGAAATAAATAATAAACAGCGGCGCGATGGGGATGGAGCCGAGCCATTGGCTCTGCTCGGGCTGCGGGGCGGCCCCTGCAGCCTCCAGGTACCACACAGGGAGACAAAACTGAACAAAAACCGCACAAAAACAACGCCAGTGGCTGAACAAAAAGCCCAGCCAACCCCAAACTTGGCAAAAAATAGCCAGCAGTCAAACAGGGGCAGAAGCAGCAGGTGCATCTCCCCAGCTCAGAAATATTTATGATAGATAATGGCTGCGGCAAAATGAAAAAGCTTTAAAAAGGAGCAAAACATCTCCAGGATCTCTGGGACAGCCTTGGGAAAAGCTCCTTGCTGACGGTGCCATGGGCTGGAAATGGGCACTCACATTTGTGTGATCATGGAGAGGGGCTTGGACAGGGGTGCCAGGACAAGGGAATGGCTTCCCACTGACTGAGCCAGGGCTGGATGGGATATTGGGAACAAATCCTTCCCTGAGAGGGTGGGCAGCCCTGGCACAGGGTGCCCAGAGCAGCTGTGGCTGCTCCTGGATCCCTGGCAGTGCCCAAGGCCAGGTTGGACACTGGGGCTGGAGCAGCCTGGGACAGTGGGAGGTGTCCCTGCCATGGCCGGGGTGGGAATGGGTGGGATTTAAGCCCTTTTCCAGCCCCCTGTGCCAGGGAGATGCTCACCCCAGTGGTACCTTCACTACCAGCCACATTCCAGCCCTTCTGGGGCTCATCCCCGGAGCCTCTCCCATCACCTGTCCCTCCTGCTCTGCTCTTCACTCACAGGGGGCTGCGAACAAAAGCTCTGAGCCATCTGCAGATGCTGAATTATCTGATTGCTGGATCCTGGGGCAGGGCAGGCCTGGGGGAGCAGGGGCTGTGGGGGGCTCCCAGAGATGGGGACACAGCAGGGACACAGAAATCTCCCTGTGGAGATGGGATTGTTCCAACTCCCCCACACTCCCAGCTCCAGACCCGGCTCTGCCATCCCCACCTAATCCAAGCCGGCTGGTCTCCGGGACACCCGGCTGCTGCAGACTTTCTCCCCTTCCTGCGTGCGTCAGTGAGTTTAGAGCCCAGGTGTGATTTTCTAGACCCTTTTGTCTGAGGTTTAGAAGCAGAATAAGCTTCATTAGCAGAAGGGAGGATTTACAATAAGTAATAGGTAGGTGCTACCTCGTGAGCTGTCAGCATCGTGCTAAATTACCAGCTGAGCCCGTCTGCAAACAATCAGCTGTGCACCCAGAGAACAGAGCTGTAAACGGCTATTTCTTAAAAAACCTTTGCTTTTAATCGTTATTTCCCAAAAGCTAAAGATCTGAATTCGCCCAAGTGTACGAAGTATAATTGCTTTGAGGTTTCTGGTTCGTGAGGAGTTTTAAACCACCACGCACTTGCTCACACATCCCCAGCTCTGGCTGTGGTGACTTCTCCCTACAGCTACCCCTGATCCATCCCTGCTGTCCACGAACCTCAGGAGAGCTTCGGCCTCTTCTCCAGGCAACAGGACAGTGACAGGACAACAGGGAATGGCCTCAAGCATCCAAACCAACCCCAGTCCAACTGCAAACCAAATCCAACCCAATCCAACACCGAACCCCACCCAAGCAATCCGACCACGACCTGACCCAACCCCAGCCCAAACTCGATCCCAACCCAACATCAAACCCAACCCAACCAAACACCAAACCCAGCCCAACTCCAAACCCAACACCGATCCCAGCCTAACACCAAACCCAACCCAACACCAAACCCAAACCCAACACCAATCCCAGCCCAACACCAATCCCAGCCTAACACTAAATCCAACCCAACACCAAACCCAGCCCAACACCAATCCCAGCCCACCCCAATTAATCCAACTGCCACCAAACCCAGACCAAACTCAGGGCGCACTTGTGGAACATTGGTCATCGATGTGAAATACGGCAGGGCTGCACCAAGAGACTTTCTGATGTCAGCTCCCACAGACATCCTTGCACCATCTCTTTTTTTTTGTTTAACGCCCACAGTGACCGGCCAGGAGCCGTGGGAGAGGCTCTGCCCACCAGCAGCATCACCACCCAGCTTTTGTTTTATTTTGACTGATGACTTCAATATTAAGCATCAAATGCTGTGTCAGGCTGGTTTAAAAAAAAAAATATTTCCTATCTTTAATTTCTCTTGGAATAAACCAATGTTTACTACAGTATTAAAGCTGGCCCAAAATGGGAACATTTAGTAAGTGTTCCAGACAAGTTTTTTCTTTTTGGAAAATTTTAATTTAAAAAAAACTACTCCATTGGCTCTCCTGTAAGAGCAATAACTTCTGCCTCGGTTTGATTTCCTTTCCTCCAGGACACATCTTGTAAATACATCTGCGTGGGACTTTTGTTCCCAGAAACTCTCTAGGTAGCACATCCAACAGCTCCCAAGTTCCTCTGAAAAGGAATTTACTCCGCTCTCAGGGTAACCGGAGTGTCCAAGGAGCCGAGGGGGGACCCTGCACGGAAAGGTTTTGTAGGGACACGGCGGGAGCAGCGCAGTGCTGGTGCTCACACGGCATTGCTAAGCAGGTCCCTAAATACCCTGTCCCCAGATAATGCCTTCTGGAGGGCTCTTGGCAGGTTTGCAATTCCCATTCATCCCCAGCACTCGCTCTGCTCCGGCAGCATCCCGGGAAGGCAGGAGGGGACACGACAGTTACAAACACAAATAGTGCTGACAGATGAAATATTAAGGGGTTTTTAAAATCCTTTCTATCAGCTCTCCCCATTCCTCTCCCACCCTCAGGGAGGGGCTCACAGCCCCGCGGTCCCAGCACAGCCACGGAGCAAAGCCGGGGCTGGATAAAGCCTGGCCTCATCCTAAGCCAAGGCTGGATACAGCCCAGCCCCATCTGATGCCAGGGCTGGATAAAGCCTGGCCTCATCCTTGCCTTCAGGAAAGCCAAGAAATAGCACTAAAGTTGGCTATGAAATCCAAGGATGGAGATGAACCAGCAACGTGCTCGGGAAACACCAGATTTTATCGCTACAAACCTCTCGCTCCCTTCGTCCAGCACCTCAGAGCAGAGACCACGAGGCAGTTTGGGGACTTCACCTCTGCCCAAACCACGTCAAGGGCCCAGAGTGTTCCCCAAGGGGTCAGACTGTTACAGAGAGGGTGTGATCCCATGGGAATGGGCTGTGCCACCCACCCTGGAAAGCAGCAAAAAAATGATCGCCTTTTTCCTCTTTTTTTCCCCAAGACAAAAGCCCAGGAAGTTTAATTACTGTGGACAAAAACGTGAAGAGGGCTGAAATTTCAGCTCCCTCCTCTCTAAGTGACACCACAGGGTGAAGGAAGCAGCAGCTCCAGGCTGGGGGTCGGGGGCTTTGGAGCCTCTCGGTGACCAGCTTCAGATGTCCTTTGCTTCTCTCCTTACAGCTCTTCTAAAAATATCAAATATAGATCTTTTCCTCATAATATTTTAAGATACTCTATTTATACATTAATCCTTTCAAAAATAAAAAGTGACACACAGAGCAATTCAGTCACTCAGAGTCTTTAAAACTGTTACAAAAAGCCACGACATCCATCCCCAGCGCCGCGGGCTGGGTCTTCTTTTGAGACTTTCTTTTTATAAAATATGATTCCAGCTCTCAAAATCCCGGCTCTGGAGTAAAACAGGGCTTCTTCTCCCACCCTGGCCCTTCAGAAGGGCCCGGAATGATGAGGGGTTTGCACCCTCGCCCTCGAGGCATGTCCATGGAGGCAGGAGCCGGGCTGGTGCAGCCGAGGTTTCGTCCCTGGCTCTCCACAGCCCCACCTTGGCCACAGCAACAGCAAATGCCCCGCAAGGATGGAAATAATTCACCTGGCACAACCAGCACTGCACAGACTTGGCACGGAGGAGGCTGCAAGCAAGGGGAGGCCTGAAAAACAACACTGGAGAGAGGCAGAGGCAGCCCCAGCAGGGCACATCAGCGGCCTGGGCACTGCAGGAGCACGGATGTGTCTGTACAGTGGGATTTGGGAAGGGGAGGTACCAAACAGCCAAACAACAGGAGTGGGGTTTGTCTGGGGCTGCAGCGGGCAGGCAGCATGGGCTGCTCCCCTGGCACAGACTGAGGGTTACCCCAGGGAATCAAAATCCTGGAAATGAAACAGGAGAATTTGAGAGGTTTGGTCCAAAACATCCTCTCTCCACCGAGCAGGCGCCTGCCAGCGCTGAGCCCTGCAGAGCCCAGCCGGGGCTCGCTCTCGCCCGCAAGAGCCGGCGCTGCAGAGGGGGCACACCCAGGGCTGCCCCCAGAACTCGGGATGCTCCCTGGCAGCACCAAGAGCACTCAGGGAAGCACAGGGAAGGCTCTGGGAGCACAGGGCTCCTCCTCGGTGGGACCCTGGGCTCCCCGACGCCCTGCACAGCTGGGGAACGTCCCCTGCAGGGAACCCTCAGCTTGGCCCCTGGGAGCACTCGGCTGTCCCTCGGCTGGTTTGCCGTGGCTGGGATGTGGGCTTGAAGCACGCCCACCTCGGGGCTGGGGGAGTCTCTCCACGTGCCCGGGAACGTTGCGCCGTGGCGCCGCGGGAGGAGAGGCGACGTCGGATCCACACAAACATCCATCAGCGGGCACGGGGCTGTCCTCAGCCCGGTCACACAGTGGCAAAGGGCACAGGGGCCTGCAGGACTCCCCATGGATACCATGGAATGCTCAGCAGCGGCACTGTGCACCCCACAGTTATAGGAACTCGACGTAGTTCTCGGGGATCAGTCCTGTCTTGCCGTTGAGGGTCCCTTCCAGCCAGCCGGGCTCCTGGGATGGGTGAACTGCAGAGACAGGGGAAGGGCAGGTGAGACCTTTAGTTTGTGTTATTTTAAAGAAACAAAACTAACTAATAGAGTTGAACATGATCTTCCAGGACCCTTCTGACCCGAAGCATTCCATGATTCTGTGAACACGGCAAGGCGGCTGAAGTGCTCTGTCCCTGCCTGCTCCCCGTGGGACTCCCTGGCCTTTCCTTCACCAAGTGGATCCCACTGCAGGACCGAGGGAGCTGCAGGCTCCAAATACTCCCTGGGGCTGCTGGCCTGAGGGAAGTGAAGTATTTGGGACAAAAACGGGGGCTCAAAATTTCTTCCGGATTTGAGCTAAGATCTCTTGGAAGTTGAAGAGAATGTGGTTAACTCCATCCCATGGTAACTCTGCACATCCCGGCTTGGCCTGGGCCCAGGCTGGGAGGGAAATTGCATTAGGGAACAATCCCAGTGGGAAGGCAACCCCTGCAACCTGACTGTGTGCAACCAGAAACCTGATCAGTCCTCAAAAGCCTTTCTTTATTCAATCAGCTCCCAAAAATTTGCTGATTTTGCAGGAGCCAGGCCAGGGTTACGCCTGCAGGCAGAGGAATACCCCCCTCCCACCATAATGGTGGGAAGCCAGTGTTCCAGAGCTCCTGGAGCTCCCTGGGCTCCCGTGGCTCTGCAGCTCTGGGGTCCCTCACTCCGTGTCTGGGGTCAGCTGCAGAGGAACCAGCTGAACTCCGTGGGTGTTGCTCCCTGTGGGCAGCAGCAGCCTCAAACCCCAGCTGGACCGAGCTGCTGCTCAGCCACACGCAGCCCCGCAGAAGCTCAAAGTCAAACCAGAACCTGGCTCCAAGCATTGCCAAGATCCTTTGCCTTCGCTGGGGTTTGAAAAGCCCCTTGATCACAGCAAGACTCCCACCAAGCCAGGCTGGTTCCACCTCACGTCCTCCAGCCAACGTGAGCCCTGGCCGCGCTGCTGAGTGACTGGAACACACTGTGTACTTTTTCCCTTGAATAATCCATTGATTTTTATCAGCAAACATAACGTATTTAATTCAAACTTGTTCCCCTCCTAGCTGCTCTGATTCCCACGGGCCCTCAGAGGGGAGACCATGTTTATTAGATGCCTATGGAGCTGCTTCGGAGAAGGATTGTCTTTAATTCACAGGCATTCGTCCTCCTCCCCTTTCTGCTGTATTCGCCTCTATATCCCAGGGCAAAACCAGTGCCTGTGGTAGCAGCTTCCCAAATGACAATGGTTAGCATTTCAAAGCCAAGAATGACTTGGAAAGTAGTAAAAACTCCTGTCTTTACACTGGGATTATAACTAAGCCAGAGCTGCTCAGCTCCACAGGGCACAAACTCTCCCAAACCCGTGTTCATTAGCCTGGTCTCTGAGCGAGCAAAGCCCACCTGCTCCAGCACTCACACCCAAGGGGAAAAAAAGCACAGGTGGCTTTCCCATCTCCTGCACAAAACACTACAGCAACACCGCCCAGAGTATTTCTGGTGCCGATACCCGGAACCTAATCTCCCCTTCGCAGAAGGCCTCTGGGAACGGCAAACACGGGGGCAGGCAGGGCTCCCCTGGGCCTCCCTCAAAGCCAGGGCAGGGCTCTGCGGGGTCCCAGCAGGGCGCAGCTCCCCGTGGGACGGGCTGCGAGCACGGCGGGGCCGTGCCCCGAGCGCAGCCCCAGCACTCACCGTTGTCGAAGACGGTGCCGGCCGTGAAGGAGAGCTCCGAGTCGTGCTCGGCCTTGCAGGCGTAGAGCGCGCGGGCCTTGCGCAGCGGGGAGCTGGAAGAGAGGCCACGTGTGGGCACAGAGCCCCCACAGCCCTGCACGCTGCCCCGGCACCGATGGGGGCTGCTGCTCTGCCGAGCCACGCTGCCCAGGGACGGCAGGGAGAGAGGCAGCAGAGGCTGAAGGCTCTCGGGGTGAGCAGCGTTTCACCACAGAGACAATCCCAGCCTGAGCCCAGCTGGCACTGGATGGAGCCCACACTGCTGCCCAAGCCCAGGGGTCCCCAGGACAGCTGCAGGCTCTAGGCTGGAGCTGGAATGCTCTGTATCTGAGGGGCCATCACTGACCAGAGGCTGGCACGGAGCAAAGGTGGCAGCAGGTGCTGGCAGTGACCCGCTGCCACCGGCCCCGTGCTGCCAAACCCATCCAAGTGCGGCTGCAACCACAAGGAGAATTTCACAAAGAAGGATTAGCGCTTTTGGAAGGTTATTTCAAAACAGAAAGCCAAGCAGGTCTGTGAAGAAGTCGCTGCACTTCTTTAGAGCCTGTGCGTGAAGGTAAAAAAGATTTAACAGCCATTAGATTCTGCTGGAAGAGTCAGCGTGCCCACCCTGCAGGGAGAGCCAAGAATGGAGCAAACTGCTGGCAGAGGGAAGAAAATGAGGGACCTCAGGGCTCCTCAGGCACAGCACAGGCACACAGAGCTGTCCCTGCAGCTGGAATCCCCAGCCATCCTTCCCAGCTTTGGGGTGGAGCAGGGCTGGTGGAAAGCTGGGACACCGCCAGGCTGTGGTGACAGTGCCAGTGCCAACCCAGCCTGGCCCCGGGCACTGCAGCAGCCAGCCACATCCAGCACTGCTGCTCAGCTGTGACACGGCCAAGGGAAGTGATGAAGTGCCCCAGGAGCTCCTGGGGTGGGGAACAAGGTGTCACCATTTCAGATCAGTGGTTTTACCAATTTTCATCTTTCTGAGGACTTAAAGTTCCCGTGATTTGGAGGAGCCCAGGGAAGCAGCAACGCTTCAGGGCAAGAGCAGCCTCCCTTCACACCAACCTCCAAACCCGGGTGCTGGGAATGGCTTTGGCTTTGCTGCAAAGAGAGCCCCAAAATGGAGATCTCTCCAAATTCCAGCTGCCTGTCACGAGCAGCTCCCAAACACTTAAAAACCAGCATGGGCAAACAATCCTCCTGCTCCAGAGGGTCCTTCACTGCCTGGGAGGCACCGTTCACACGGAGCCTTGAGACCGTCCGATGAACAGAAAGTGTTTTCGGGCTCCTGCTGCGCTCAGGGCACGATGGCATCGCTGGTGCCAAGGGCACGGGACCCCCGGGCAGTGCCTGCTCTGTGCCAGGCACCCCAGGGCACAGGGGGACCCCACGGGGCTGGCACACAGCTCAGCTGCTCCGGGAGCTGCTGGGAATCCTGTGCTGGCTCATCTGCAGCTTCCAGGAACGACTGGCTCCAGCGATGCCCAAGCACCTTTAGCCTGGGCACAGAGCAGCCTGTGCTACCCCGTGTCCATCACCCTCCTGGCACCCCAGACCAGGCTGTGGCCAGAGAACCAGGGGTGCAGAGCTGTCCAAAGGCTCTTTACTCCTTGCAGTACACTTCTTACCTGTTTTAGAGCAGAGCAAAGCCAACGCAGGAGCTGAGCTGAGCCCAGCAGTGACACCGAGCACAGCTCCTGCTCCCCTCACCCGGGGGCTGCGGGCTCCAGCCTTGTTCCAAGGGGCTTTCCTGGGGCAGGAGGGTTTGAAAGCTCCCCTCTTGCTGAGTGCAGACAGCTGTGTTGGGAGGGTTCGAGCAGGATGCCAAGGGAAAGGGAAATGAAGCGGGGGAAACCGGGGAAATTTAACAGAAATAGCAAAAGCAACAAAAAGCCAAGCGAATTGTGCAACAGACCTGATGGGGGATGAGTCGCTGGACGTAGAGGAGGTGGGCATAGGACTTGATGGCGCAGAGAACATGGGCCAGGACGGTGAGAGGGGTGACGTTGGGCTTGGATTCTGAGGGCTGCAAGACATAACCAGAGACCTTATCAACGTGCAAGCACAGCAACAAACAGCAACCGAGAGACACAGAGACGACAGCCGATGATAGCGAGCGCCTTGGGAATATTCCCAGCATGAGACACAGCTACGAAATGAAGTGCCAAGACCTTGGGAAGTGTTTCAAGGCTGGATCTGTGTTTGTCCGGACAGCAAGAGCTGGATCTTCCAACTGACCCCCGCTCCACTGGCCCACCCATTGCACCCTGTGTGCCGAGGGTCTGCGCTGGCAGCACAGCCACTTACCTGCCTCATGCTTTTCCAGGGTTCCCAGAAACAGCTGCCGGTATTTCTGGATGTTAATAATGCCTGCCAGTAGCCTCCACCCCCCTCTGTCTGTCACTTGTGGTGCTTATACGTTCAGCATATAAAAATGTCATTGATTTTGTTTTCTGTGTTTTACATCCCCTTTTTCCCTTTGTGCTGATTCCCGAAGCCACAGCTGTCAACTGGAGCTGAATCCACTGAATTACTGAACTGGTAATTGCACACAGGAGTTTTTGGGTCCTTCCAAACTGTTTGATTTGAGTCATTCTAAGGTTCACCAAAAAGCAATTATTGTACTAAAATACCAGTTTGACTCTGATTCATTTACTGCTTCTCTGCTTAGCAACTCACTGGAATTCCCTATCCAATTCAGATTAGAAACTCCATCCCTGATAAAACACCAGTAATCCCTCTCCACACTGCAAATGCCTCCGTTAAAACAAGAAGTTTTGTAAAAGCATCATAACTTATGTTTTTTCCTTGAGAGAGGGAGAGAATCTCTGATCACACAGGTCTGTGATGAGGTGGGACAGGACACAACCCCCAGGGTGTCCTTATCCTTCAGCTGGGGCCTCCTGGGGTAGAGGGAAGGGATTCAGGGAATGGTGACTCCAGAACATGTGGAGAATCTCACCCCTACAGGAGTTCAGACCAACGTTTACCCTTCCCCAGTGTCCTCTGGAGCCACCACGGCGGGATATTTATGGCACGGATGCTTTCCCCTTGGAAATTGGACCATTTCTGCTTAAGGCCAAACTCTTGGCTGGACTCCTCGCACAAACTGTGTCACTGGATTCAACAGACACTGATTAATTCCCTCTGAAATTACAGGCAACACCTTTATTATGTCAAAAGATTACACAGATAGAGAAATGGGATACAGCAGTGAGTGCAGCATGACTTCACCAGAGGCTGGAAAACGGGGAATGCTGTCAGGCAGGCTATCAACGAGATCCTCAAAATGTTCTGCCACCACTATTTAAAACCAATCTTTTAGCATTTCTATCATCAAAACTGTCCATCTTTTGACAAATGAGCTTTCCTTAGACTTTACCAAACCTGCCAGCCATTGGTACTCACCAGATACTCCATCAATTCCCACCCCCAAACATGAACTGCTACCAAGGTCACCAAGCCCCCCCCAAAACTGCCAAAATAAACCCTCTGAGCATCAGTTCTTTCAAAGAGATGGCTTAGCAATTCCCTTCCCCAAGAGGAGCCTGGCCAACGTGGGACTCGGAGGGGCGATGAGCAGGTGACCAAAATGTGGCTGAGCCTGTCCTGCTGAGAGTGGCCACCAGCACCCACCGGCCCTCCCACCACTGTGGGCAGCAGGCTCGAGGGGCAAGAGGCCATGGCACTGGGTGTGCCGGTGATGGTTTGGTCACTGTGCCATGGCACTGGGTGTGCCAGCACAGGATGGACACTGTGCCATGGCACTGGGTGTGCCAGCACAGGATGGACACTGTGACATGGCACTGGGTGTGCCAGCATGGGATAGACACTGTGACATGGCACTGGGTATGCCGGTGATGGTTTGGTCACTGTGCCATGGCACTGGGTGTGCCAGCACAGGATGGACACTGTGCCATGGCACTGGGTGTGCCAGCACAGGATGGACACTGTGACATGGCACTGGGTGTGCCAGCATGGGATAGACACTGTGACATGGCACTGGGTGTGCCAGTGATGGTTTGGTCACTGTGCCATGGCACTGGGTGTGCCAGCATGGGGATGGACACTGTGCCATGGCACTGGGTGTGCCAGCACAGGATGGACACTGTGCCATGGCACTGGGTGTGCCAGCACAGGATGGACACTGTGACATGGCACTGGGTATGCCGGTGATGGTTTGGTCACTGTGCCATGGCACTGGGTGTGCCAGTGAAGGGATTATCACTGTGCCATGGCACTGGGTGTGCCAGTGATGGGATGGCCACTGTGACATGGCATTGGGTGTGCCAGCACAGGATGGACACTGTGCCATGGCACTGGGTGTGCCAGTGATAGTTTGGTCACTGTGACATGGCACTGGGTGTGCCAGTGATAGTTTGGTCACTGTGACATGGCACTGGGTGTGCCAGTGATAGTTTGGTCACTGTGACATGGCACTGGGTGTGCCAGCACAGGATGGACACTGGGCCATGGCACTGGGTGTGCCTGTGATGGTTTGGCCACCAGGTCTGCCATGTTTGGCCACCATGTCTACCCTGGTCCTCTCCACTGCACGAAGGAAGGAAAATCCAATGGCACAGGGCTCCAGGAGTGGAAATTGCTACTGCGCTTTTTGAGATGAAATCATGGCAAAGGAATGCAGCTCCCATTGCTCCTCAAGTCGCTCTGTCATCGCCCCACAACTGCGCGCCCGCTCCGCTCGTGACAGCGGGGAATGCGACCAGCAGGATTCTCAGAGTTATCAGGGTAAGAAGCCTGAAAGAGCCACCCCTCGAGCCAGCCTCTGCCTAAGAAGATATCACTAATTTGGAGCAGGATTTTGGTGTCTTTGGATCCTTGGTGTCACAGAAAATGCTCTGTGCCCAGCAAATCCATGGAGAGAATGATTCACCATTGGCAGCGTGTGCATTGGGGTGTGCAGAGCACCCCGAGCCCATCAGAGGAGGTGAACACGGTCCTACAGTGACTGAGCTGCTCTGCAGGTCCTTCCAGAACATTTCCTCAAGAAGAACCCATGGATAGCTCAGGACCCACCAGAGCTGCTCCCCAGCACTGCAGACCCTGGGCTGTAATGGGTATGAAGGGTTCATGTCCCTCCCATGGAATACAAGTATTTATTTTCAAGCTGCTGCTTGAGTGTCACCTTCCTGAGCTTATGTGACTGCCAGACCCGAGTCCTGCCCCGCTGGAGATGTCAGTGCACGTGAGGGAATGGGCTATCCCGAGGTCTCTGGCGTTTCGGAAAACAGTTTTCTTGTAGGATCCAATTTCCTTTGTTTCTCACAAAAAGAGCAGAGGTGGTGAGAGGCTGGGGGAAAGTTCTGGCTGCTGCCTGCAGACAGCAAGTGTCAGCTGGATGATTTTTTTCCTTCTTCTTACTCTGGAGGGCTTTGCGAGGGGCTCTTCCTGTTGGGTGCACAGTGGAAACAAAACAGAGAAAATTGCTAAGAACCAAAACCATCAGAAGCAGGAAACAAAGAAATGGCTCAAATTAGAGTCTTCCAAGGTGAGAATGGACCTTTCCCCAGCAGAAGCAGCCAGGAGAACTCCACGTGTCCGTAGCCCAAGGCATCCTGAGGCTCTTGCCCTTCCTGCTGGTCCGACTGCACCTCGGAAGCAGTGGCTGAGATCCCGAGGGAGGGAGCACTGCTGGGCACGGGCAGGGCAAGGAGGGCACGGTGCCACAGCACCTGCAGGGGCACCTGCACCTTCCACTCCATGTGTCCCTTTGGCAATCCCACTCTTCCAGCCAACACAGCACTTGGAAAAGAATTCAGGAGCTAAATCCTCCTCCCTGCTCACCGTGCCGGCCGTACACACTGCCTTTCCCATGCAGATGTTTACTTTGCTGCCCAAACATGTGAAAAAAAAAGCAGGAACTCTTGCTTGCTGGAGCTATTTTTTTTTTTTTGTGATCCCTTCTCCTAAGCTGTCTCTTTCATTCCTGTTCCTCTGCCCAGGCTGCCTCCGGCGCTCCTCACCCGGCTCAGGCCCCCCAGGCATGTGCAGCTCTCAGAGCCCCTCTCAGCCGGTCTCCAGACAACTTCTGCTGCTTTGTTCTCCTGGCTGAGAGGACATCAGTCCCACTTCAAACATGTTTACAACTTGTTTATTTTTGTGGAACTCGGGGCTATTTCTGCCACAGAACATCTCACAGCTATGGATGGGCAGAGCCCACTGATGCACTCCAGCCCTTTCATGAAATCACCTCAAGAATAAACAACAATATTCCCGTTCTGACATGATCAGTACCTGACTGCAGTAAAACACATCAAGGACCACCCAGCCCTTTGCTCCCTGATCTATTCCTAGCTGCAGAACATAAGGTTCTTCTCAAAGGTAACAAGAAAAAAGAAAATTACAGCTTTATGTAATGCCAGGGCACTTCAGCTCTGCTGAAACAAGGACAAGACTGCAGCTCACCAGCAGCCATGGCTCTGTTCCCCAGATGAAATGGGAGGCAGCCTGGGTTTGGGAAGCTCATGGAGTTCAAGCAGCCTAGCAAAGCTTGGAGCGATGGATGGGCTCTAGGAAGCAGCTCCTGGGCACTGGCAGCACCACCCCAGACCTGACCAACAGCTCACAGGCCTCCAGTCTGGCAGGGCTCTTCCTGTACTTGGTACTTAAAGGCAAGAAAAATGATGTTAAACTCTGCAGTGTTACTCTCTCAGGAGTAATGTTACTGCATGCTCGTTTGGGTGGAAAAAAAATGACACATTTAAAGAGATAAGTAGCTAAAATGGCCTGTGGTCTGCATCACTTGACCAAACTGGTCCAAAAAATCTCAAATTCTTCAGTACAGACCTTCCCCACATCTCTATTCACCAGTTCCTCATCTCCATCAGCACAGATTTCAGCATCTTCTTTCCAACAACACGGACGTGTCCCTCTGCAATCCTGCTGACACCCAGCACATGGGTTTGTCTTGTCACTTGGCTGCTTGGCTGATTTCCCATGTGTGGGAATATTTCCCTGCTTTAGTCATTTCACAAACCAGCTAAAAGCTTTTCCACTTGAATGAGAGAGCCCAGGCTGAGTTCTGGCTCTGGGGAGGAGGGCTGGAGCTGCTGTCCCACATTCCCAGCGCAGACGGATGATGCTCGATGGTGCGCAGGGAGGAGATGACAGGGCTGCTGTGGTACAGAATTCTGGCACGGAGCTCAGAGCCTGCTGCTAGAGCTGGAGAGAGTGAGGGAGTAAGCAGAGAGTCAGCAATGGATGAGTTCTCAGCATGAGCAAGCGCTGCAGGCGCCGCAGGAAGGAAGCTGCAGGGGCAGCCTGGTGCCAGCACAGGCCTCCTCCCGCCAGGTGAGCTCCAGGTGTCGGGAGCATCGTGACATCTTAACAGGGAACAGCATTTCGGTAACAGCTGCACCATTTGTTTGAAACAGAGAATTCCCAGTATCACCAGCAAGCTACAGACCCCCCAGTGACTGCTCCCACAGGGTGCCAGCACTGGGACAGGCAGGGGGAGATGGGGCAGGGCAGGGAATGGAGGCAGCCACGGGTCCACACGAACCAGCCTGGACACGACACAGAGTCACAGAACCAGCAGGGGCTGGAAGGGACCTTAAAGATCATCCAGTGCCACCCCTGCCATGGCAGGGACACCTTCCAGGCCCTGCCCAGCCTGGCCTTGGGCACTGCCAGGGATCCAGAGGCAGCCACAGCTGCTCTGGGCACTCTGTGCCAGGCCTGCCCACCCTCACAGGGAACAACAATTCCTTCCCAACATCTCACTCCACCTTTTGCTCAGCAGCTGCATTTTCTGCTCCCTCAATAAACCCCTCCCTCTTCCTCTCTGCCCAAAAGGCTCTCAGCAGACTCAAAATCAGGCTGGAGGGTTTGATGCTGAACCAAGTGCTTTCAAACTGGGTTAAAGCTCTTAATTATTAATAGAAAAGTTGTAATGTGGCAGCAGGGAGCCAAACTGGCAGTTTAGCAGGGAAGTGTTGGTAAATCAGGAGCCAGGGTCTTAGTCATGGCTTCTCCATCGTGCCACAGCTTCTAACATGAGATAATGCTGCAAGGCTGGGCGCATTAGTCACCAACAAATTCTGTTTGCAATTAAGCAGAACTCAACAGCCCTCCAGAAATCTCGCTCCCCTCTGGCATTCAACGCACTGCTATCTTACATCCCCCTGAAATGAAAACTCTCCCATCTGCCACCCCAACAACCATATGGGATCCTTGGAAAATGAAGGAAATTGAAGTCCCTGTGGGATCACAGCTCCCAGCTCAGCTGTGGGGGGCTTGGGAGGATCAAATATTTGAGCTAAACACATCCTGTGCCCCGGGCGGCTCCGCAGCGCTGCCGAGCTGGCTCTGCCAGCCACGGGCAGCTAAACCTGAGCTGTGTGCCTGAGGGTGACCTCCTTTTTGGAACTTGGAGCTGCAGGGAAGCTGAGGGACACAGAAGGATGCTGTCCTTGCTGCCAGCTGGGGCAGGACAGCCCTGACCCCTGCCCAAGGCTGCGGTGGGCGCAGCCCTGGAGCACCCATCCCGTGCTGCCCCTCCACCCTAGGAGCCTGGCTTTGGGTGCAAAGTGAGGGCATTTGGCCCCTATTTCCCCAGGCCAAGCCCTCCTCTGGCTGGCAGAGCTGTTCTGCTGCAGGGAGCCAGGAGGGACACCTGCATGGCCCAAGGAAGGCGATGGGGGAGCCGCCTGCTCTGCCCCACACGAGCCCCAGAGGATAAACTGTGCTCTGCCACCACCCCAGGAGGGCACAGATTTGGGGATGGCAGCAGCAACTCCCTCCACGAGCTGGCACTGCCCGCTCTCCAAAGGGAGAGAGGCTCCTTTCACTTTTAAAGCAATTTCTGGAAATGACTAGAACAGTCATTCCCCACCGTAAAAAATTCATTCCTGGCTAAGGAATGTTCCCCACATAACGTGATAGGAGGCCACTTCCAGGCTCAGATCCTAACAGAAAACAGTTTCTTTGAGCCTCATCAGCACCACGGACTCAAACTCTCATTTTTTAGCGTGTAAATCTCCTCCCTGCAGCACGAGGAGCCAACACTGCCCACGGAGGGCACACACAGTGAGGAAAACAATGGGGATTTCTTGGGCCTGAGAAGGTGATTTAAGAATGATGGACGAGTAAAGCCACTGCATAATAATTTTCTGCATTTTCTTGGTTCCCCTGATTTCATTTTGTCCATTTGGCCTCGTGCTGCTTTGCTCTGCAGCGTTCTGCAAACAGAGAGCTGATCAGAGCATTTCACTGCAAACCCCCAAGACCACAACACTGAAACAATCCAACTCGGTTATATTTATCAAAAGAAACGCCGTGTTAGTTCTGTTCTTTCTTTTTTCATCTCTTTTTTTTTTTTTTTTCCCCACATAAAACCACCAAAGTTTGTGCGAACGTTTTTGCCTCAGCAGCTCTAAGCAGCAGACCTCTCCTCCTGCAGTGGCACAGCCCAGCTGGGAGGTGGGAGCACCACAACCCTCCCAGTTTACTGGCCCAGCCTCAATTCCTCTCCCTGCTGGACATGTAACCTTGGAGAACCCTTCCCAGCAATCAAACACAGAGAAGATTAATACATTCAATTCACTTCTTTCTGGTTGGGTATTTTCCCTCTGCTTATTCCTTGTGTTTTCCCAAATCTCCCTGTGCTGCACCCACTGCTGTGCTGCCCACCCAGCACTTCCAACCCAACCTCCTGCTCCAGCATGGGCTGGAAGGGACCTTAAACCCCATCCATTCCCACCCCAGCCATGGCAGGGACATCTCCCACTGTCCCAGGCTGCTCCAACCCCAGTGTCCAGCCTGGCCTTGGGCACTGCCAGGGATCCAGTGGCAGCCACAGCTGCTCTGGGCACCCTGTGCCAGGGCTGCCCACCCTCATAGGGAGGAATTCCTTCCCAATATCCCATCCAGCCCTGCCCTCTGGCAGTGGGAAGCCATTCCTGCTGTCAGTCCAGACTCTTGTCCTTCTCCAGTTCTCCTTCAGGCCCTGGCAGGGGCTCTGAGCTCTCCCTCAGCCTGCTCCTCTCCAGGTGAGCAGCCCCAGCTCTCCCAGCCCGGCCCCAGAGCAGAGGGGCTCCATCCAGCCCTCAGAGCAAGCGGCAACAGAAGGGGATAAACTTCCCCTGCTCCTCGGGCTCCCCCAGGGCCTGCAGCCGGAGCCCTGGGCACTGTCTGGAGCAGGGAGCCATTCCCATCCCTCATCTCTCTTCCCCCCTCAGCTCGGCACAGCCTGAAGCCAGAGGGATTTTCCTCAGCTCCACGGGTGGCGCGGCTGCTGGCACTCCTGTTTGTCCAGGTGCTGGTGCAGACAGCACCAAAAGACGGCTCAGGGCTCCTTTGTCCCCCCGGTTCCCTTCCCCTGCCCCGCAGGACCCCTCGGGCCCGGCCCGGCGCGGTGCCAGGGCGCGGGCCCGGCGCCAGCTCTGGGGCTGCTGACGATGTCCCAGCTTAGCACGGCCCTGTCACCGCTGTCTGCACGGCGGGATTGGGTTACCCCAGGTGAGGGGAAAGCGGGGGCCTTACGGCTCCGGCTAATTGAGGAGATTAATTAGGCACAAGGATCTCCTTTCAGAGGAGACGCGATGTCTCTGTGAGCCAGCAGCCCCGTTCTCCTGGCCGCCTTCGGGGGAGGTGTCAGCCCTTTGCTGGGAAATGGGATCCAGGAGCGGCGGCCCCGCGGGGTGGTCCCCATCTGAACCCCGCTCACGTCCCCTGCGCTGCCCCAGCTCCTTCCAGCGCTGGCAGCTGGAGCTGCCGGGCCACGGGGGAGCTCCGGGACGCTTTCAGCACTCCCTGGGCTGTGGTGTGGCTGGAGCCCGGCACTGCCTCAAAAACACTCCTAGAGCCGTCAAAAGACTTTTACAAGGGAGAGTCTGGGCTACGTCCCTGGTTTTGAATTCGATCTCCCTGCAAAAAGAGGAACCAAAGAATGCGCTCGGCCCTTTCTCTACCATATTTCATCCGAGGTGACATTTATAGGTGGCAGGAAGACCTAATGTACCATCGTTTTGCTTTCAGGCAGCTCAGTGAAAGGTTTGGCTGGGCTCACACTTGAGATTCTGCCCAAAGGAAACTCGGACGCCGACTGAGAGAGGGGCTGGGAGAGGAGCTGGACGTGGGGGCTGAGCAGGCTGGGCAAGCAGAACACCCCGGGACCCCAAAATCAAAGGGGAAAGGCAGCCAGGGGAGGAGAAAGAGAAAAAGAGAGGCCTGGCCAGCAGGATGCTGTTCCTGAGCTCCACACAGCAGCTCCGCACACAGAGCGCCTGTCACTGCCCCGGGGCAGGCTTTGGTGGAGCATCTTTGATTCCTGCATCCATCCCCCCACAGTGACTGGGATGGATTTCAAATCCTGCTCCATTTGAAAGTAAAATTTCCATTAGCCAATATTTGTCTGAGGCAGTTTCTTTGAAGGAGATGCTGCTATGCAGCGATCTCCACACTAATTATAGGAATTAGGAAAGCAATGAAGTGCAAGATCTCCTTTTTTTTCCCAAGGCTTTCCAGAAAGCTACCTCTTAAGCATCATGTGCCTCTGAAGTTTAAGGTGCTTTTTTAGAACTCTTGCAAGGAAATCTAAATTAATTCAGCTTGTGAGAAGCACCCTTAGATGTTCCCAGAGCACCACCCAAAGAGAACAGCGCTCTTCAAAGGCAGAAACATCTGAGGAGTCTCCTGAGGGGCAGCACTGGGAAAAGCTGTGCGTGGTGGGAGTCAGGAGCTGCGGGGTGGCCTGGAGTGCGGAGCCTCTGGGGAGGCTGTGCATCCGTCCCTCCGTCTGTCCATCTGCAGCCACTCACACACCCCCTGTGACACCAGACCCAGAGGAGCACAGCCATGGGCAGGGCACGGCAGAGGATTCAGAGCCAGCCCCATTCCAGGAGCTCCCGGTGGCAGAGGGCTCTCAGCCTGACAAATCACCTTTGTTTGAATGGAGGAGCCGGGAGAAAATATTTTGATATACGACCACTAGGTCACAAGGGGTTGGCCACAGGGCTGGAGATGTTTTATGAGAATATTTGGTTTCACTTTCAAGTTCAATTTGTGTAAAGTTTCTAGACCAGGAGCCGACCGAAAAGCGAAGGAGCGAAAGATTTGCACAGTTGTTGTGCCAAACTCCAGAGCTCATGGAAAGCCCACAGAGCAGGAAAACAGATGCCACCTTTTCCTCCTGTGAGCCTGGCACACAGAGATGCTGGGCAGGCAGGATCCCACTGCTGGGGGCTTCTCTTACCCAAACATCCGTGAAACATCCCAGCTCCAATGGAAATCTGTCACCTCCCTCTGCCCTCCCCAAACCAACCCCTGCTCCTGCGGCCCACAAAGAGCATTGCGCTTTTCCACACATCTTAAAACACCTCATGGAAGGACACAGATGCTTAGAAAATAAATCCTGGATTAGTTAAGCACAAGGGAAAAAATTCATTGAATCATTAAGGCTGGAAGAGACCTGCAAGACCATAAAGTTCAACCTTCCATGTGAAATCTGTACATATACATGTGTATATAGATATAGATATAGATATAGATACAAATTTAAAGATTATATGGCCATCAGCAACTAAGCCTCAAGTATATTTATCTGTGGAGTCCACTGAGTTTGCTGCCTGTGTTTTCCATGAGCCAGGTTTAAGGACATTTGCCAGAGCCCTGAATCACTCTGGTTTTTTACAGAGCTTTCTCACCACAGGCATTATCTAGGACTCCCAGGCTAAAACTGCTCTAAAAGAAACAAACACACAGACACCCTCACAACTGTCTGCACCAAAAAAATTAAATAAGTCATAAGATAGTTTGAATGTTATGTCATCTGGAATCGGCCAAGCAGCAGACTGGGAATTTTAGGAGCCTTTCTCAAGTAAGAGGACTGGGAGATAGGCGGGTTCTGCTCTAAGCTGGCAGCAATCTCTGCTGCTCCTGAGCACAAACCAAGCCCCGTCTGAGGCACAGAAAATGGAAACCCTGAGCAGCCACACGAGGAGCTATGGAGGGAGGGGAGATGAAATAATCAAGCACCCCGACCCTGCCTGGAAGGCAACACTTCAGGCAGGAAAAGCCTGGGTTGGAGACCCAGGGCTGGGGGGCACCCAGGGCATCTCTCGCACCAGTTCCAGCCATCCCACTGTGCTGGAAGCACAGATCTGGGGTGTCAAACCTCCTGTCCCAGCCTAGGACCACAGCTGGGAACTGGTCTGCTCCTCTTAAAGAGCAATTTAGATAAGGCTGCTCTGATTACAAGATTTTACCTAATCCCCCAAAAATGCCATTTATTGTTTGGCGGCCGAAGATCCGCCCCTCGGGGCTGGCCCTGGCAATCCAAACCCAGATTAGGCACAAGACCAGAGTTTGGGGTCTGGGCTGATCTCTGAGCGGCTGCAGGGAGCAGGAGGGAGGGAGACGCTTCGCCCCAGCCCCAGTGTCCAGCTGGGACTCCCTGCGGTCACCCACGGGTGCCCAGCACACACGGGCTGCTCGGGGGTCAATCCCCCCAAGGAAGGGCAGCAGGGGACACAGCAGCAGGGGAGGGTCCCCAGGGAGCCCCAGCCCTGCTCTGCTGGCCCCAACACGCCTCTCCCAGCTCTTGGCTTGCTCTGGAGCCGCGGTGGCTCCCGGCCAGGCGGCCACAATGCAGTGGAAGGAAGAAGAAACAGCTTTGTTTTGCCCAAAGCCTCGCAATTAATCAAGTTCCTATTTCCTCGCAGTTCCACGTTCCCCACCCCAAAACGCACCGGGCAGCTCCCAGCCATGGCACGGGGTTTGCTTCGCAATTTCATGAGAACAGAGAACCAGAAAATGAAATTAACGTGAAATAGAAACGTCTTTGCTGCAGTGAGAACCACTCAGGGCCCCTAGAGTGCAGTGCAAGATGGGAGCCTGTGGAGCAGCCCCATCCCCTGGGACCCGCTCCTGGGCACCACCCGGGGGAACACACGGAATCCCACAGTCACTTGGGCTGGAAATGACCTCCAAGAGCATCAGGCCCAAGCTGTGCCCGATCCCCACCTTGTCCCCAGCCCAGAGCTCTGAGTGCCACCTCCAGGGATGGGCACTCCAAACCCCCTGGGCAGCCCCTGCCAAGGCCTGGCCACCCTTTCCATGGGGAAATTCCTCCTGATTTGGACCCCTCTGAACACAAGTCACTGTTTTTATAGTGACACACAGCAAAACAAAACACCAGTGCATTTTCCTGGCCTTTTTCCAAATTAAAGTGGGGCTGAATATCAGGGTGGGAGGAGAGCGGGTGAGAATCCAGGTTCCTCAGGGACACGAGCACTTGATTTATGAGCAAATCTCTTAAACAGAAGTCCCAGAGATGCCATTTCTGAGGGACATTCCCAAAGTGGCTGCCGGGAAGGCAGGATGAGGGTGGGACCCGCTCCTGTGCCTCTGCACCTCTAATTGCCATTATTCTTCAGGAATATAAACAACAGGAGCCACCGAGCAGGGAGCCATGAAAGCTCAGCAGAACAAGGGCCTGGGAGCACAGGGAGAGGAACTGGGGTCAGGCAGGTCAAGGACTCGTTTCTGGCTCAGCACAGCCCCTCTGGATGAGGACAGATGGGCAGGCACAGCGCGGCAGGCACAGCCTGGTCTCTCCTGCAGCTCTGTCCAGCTCCCCAGCAGCATTTAAAGGTCTGTTTGCTTCACCTCACGTGCTTTTGCTTTCATGTGTCCCAGCTGGTAATTGTCAAAGTCGCCTGCCTTTCGAAGGGACCATTTTTCCAAAAGAAATCCTACCCAGTCCTGTTTGATCCATTGTCCCTGGATCCCTGGAAGTGTCCAAGGCCAGGCTGGACAGGGCTTGGAGCAACCTGGGATAGTGGAAGGTGTCCCTGGAGGAGCTTGAAGGTCATTCCAAACCAAAGCATTTGGTGGTTCCATGATTCTGGGATGCTGCACTTGGATTTGGGATGGTGAGGGCCTTCAGAGCAGAGCACAGGAACGGAGCAGTGGCAGGAAGGAGCAGCATCAGCCCAGTCCCACATCTCTGCTGTGCTGTCCCCTGTCCCCCTGCCCCACAGCTCCCTCCCAGCCACTTGGAGAAGGCCCTGATGGGGACAGTAATATTTGAAATTTCTTTCATTTTCAGGCACGGAAAGAGTAATGTTCAATTTTAACTGGGATGCCTAATGAAGATTTATTTATGTGGGAATAACCACTCTTCCTTGGAGTAACTGGGCTATTTTTTCTTGACCACTAGACCTTAGATCTGCTCCTCATTTCTTTCCATACCCACAGAGGGCAAGAAATAGCCATACTTGGTCAGTGAGAAAATGAAATTAAATGCAAATAGACATGTACTGACTAAATCTGAGTTTCCCAAGGTTATTATTTCCCTAAATGCCAAGCCCCTGGGGTGAAGGAGGGGCAGCATCAGCCTGGGCCAGGGCTGGCAGTGTGGGGGCTCAGCCTGGCCCATTGCCCCATCCACCAGTGCCCCAGGCCCGAGGATGAGGATGGGCACCAGCACTGGGAGCACTGGCAGGCCTGGAGGCATGGATGAAGATGGGAAAGGTGTTAAACTGGTTGTATCTCCTCGGCTGGAACCACCCAGTGCCACCCCTGACACAGGCAGGGCCACCTTCCACTGTCCCAGGCTGCTCCAAGCCCTGCCCAGCCCGGCCTTGGACACTCTCAGGGATGAGGCAGCCCCAGCTTCTCTGTGCCAGGGCCCCCCACCCTCACAGGGAACAATTCCTGCCCAATGTCCCACCTAACCCTGCCCTTCAGTACGAAGCCATTCCCTCGTCCTTCCCCCGCCTCAGCTGAAGAACACATCTCTGCTAGAGACCCAGTGCTTCCTGCCTCATGCTTGGCTGCTTTCTAAGGAAGATGCTTTCTGCAGGGGCAGGATGGAAACACCCGACAGGACACACAGACCAACGGGACACAGAAACTGCTGGGACACACAGACCCAGCACTGCGCAGGGTTTGGTGGCCCCGGTGCCCAGGCAGTGACAGCTCCTGGCACGGGACAGCAGTCCTGCTGACTCACCCAGTACAACTCCTGCCAGAGCAGTTTTTCCATAAAAATAAACCCAGCCCTAATAAATAAATGCATTCCCATCGTAAAAGCCCGATTGGTGGCTGGGAAGGAAGAGCCTGAGCCTTGCAGCAAAACAATTTCCCTCTGGATTGGAGACCCTGGACTGAGCTCCAGGGAAAGCACATCAGAAGGAGCCCGTTTCCCTGGGGAGGGGGACGGGGGGAGCAGCACCGAGGTGAGGGACCTCAGCCCCAGCACAGCCACCGCTGCAGCAGAGGCTGGGAAGATGCGGCACTCGCTCGCGAGGGGGATTTAGGAACTGGAGCAGCTCCTGGCAGAGCAGACCTGGGGGATACACGAGCATTTAGCAGGGAGCCAAGGGCTTCTGTAAACAGAAGCTCAAACAAACATCTCTCATTTCACAGATGGTGCTCACAATTTACAGCTGGCATGTTTAAAGGCCACCTTGGACACATCGGTGCTCAAAATGGGACACAAGAAACACCCCAGGCCTGCAGGCCCCAATGCTGGCACTCCAAAGAGCCTCCCTCTGAAATCCACAGGAGTTATTTCTACAGGAATATCAGCAGGACTCCTCAGCAGGAATGAAGAACATCAGAATGACCCAACTCCTTTCCCTCCCCAGTTTGGGCAAGCACAGGCTCCCAGCTCAGCAGCTCCTGAGCAGCTCCCCAGCACAACAGCCCAGGTCCCCAGCTGAAAATTACACAGAATTGTGAAGAACACAAGAAAAAAACCCCAAAGTCCCGAAGCAGAGCTCAGGGATAGGTGTCACGGGACCAGCAGAGGATTTGGCAGCGCTTGAAGGAGCACAAACCCCAAGGCTCCTCCAGCCCCTCCCCATGGCCACAGATGCCGACTGTGGGCCCAGAATTCCAGGGGAGCACCAGAACCCCTGGCACGGCCGCAGCGGCTGCCCCAGCCCGGGGCAGAGTGCGTGGCTGCCCCAGGCTGCCCGCAAAGCCCACATTTCTCAGCTGCCTGGACAAACAGAAGTGTCTTTATGGAGACACGGCTGGGGACGGAGCGGCCGGACACTGGCACCATTCACACCCTGCCCCGGCCCAGCCTGCAGGGCAGCGCTGGGACAGACCTGCTGCTGGCAGCCCTCCTCACCCTCCTCATCCTCACCACTGCAAGCCCAGTCCCACCGAGGGCACAACCCCACGGAGCTCCCAAAAACACAGGCACAGCCCCTGCTCCTGGGCAAGCGGGGGGACTGACATCCGCACACACTTAGAGTAAAATCAAGTTGGAAGCTTCATTTCTCATTGAAAGGATGGATCAAAGACATTTGATTTAAATATTTGGGGTCACAGAGAATACCTGCCCTGTGGTTTTAGCCCCCCTCAAGATCCATATTTTAACCTTTAGCTCAACACAAACCAAAACCCTGTATGCTCCTGCATGTGCAGAAATGATCTCATGATCACTGGACTTGTGGAAAAGCACCAAATGGCACCAGCACCATCAGAGCCATGAGCTGCCAGTGCTCTCCTGCTCAGCCCTGTTTCACCTCACAGAGCTAAAGGCTCTGTAACTGGCACAAGCACCTGGTTCAGTGCCAGCCTGTTCACCTAATCCCTCGGGAACAGCACGGTGCCTCCGCTCCCCAGAGCCTCACACAGCTTTAAAACTGGGTTATTCTGCTGGATTCCTTCATAACTTCTGTTAAGAAATAAATCATTAGGGAAAAGGCAACTCTTGGACTCCAAAAAACTGTGAATTTGGCAACCAATCCTTGTAAGGTGCCAGCAAGACCCAGGCTCACAAACCTCATTCTGTGATAAGACACACCATTTTTTTTCCCCTTGGAAGGATAAACTAAAATCGTCCGGTCGGGGGAATGGGATGTGACTGATCCCAGAGCTTCAACCAGGCATGAGAGAGAGAAGCATCTTTACTCTGTATGTACTGTACGTAAAGCCCAGCCTTGACCTGGAGGTGTCCTACCTTTGGGTGCTGTGTCCTGCCCCCACGGCTCTCCTGCTGGGGGGAGATCCCAGGCACAGGGCTGGGCACGCCGAGGAGAGGCGGCTGTGGGGCTGCTGCAGCTCAGGCTTTAGCGGCAGGAGGAGGATGATGAGAAAGCAGAGCAGATGGTGAAGCTGGGTGAAGCCTGTGTCTGTTCCACACTTACCTTCCTGCCTGGGAGAGCCATCCTGAATGCTGGAGTGAGAGCTGCACCTCAAACCCCAAACCCAGCCAAGGAAACAGCGTCACCACGTCCACAGCACCTGTCCCAGCCATGCCGAGCCCCCACTGGCACCCAGCTACCCCAGGCATGGCCCTGCCTGCCCTCAGGGCACGGGGCTGCTTCGGATGAGAGGGAACTGGGAGAGCCTGGGGCTGTGGGAGGGGTGGGAAGGACCCCGGTGTCCCTGCGCTGGGGTGCTCCGGGAGGGGAGCAGTGTTCCCAACGCCCACCCCAGGGATGCACAGGGCATCTTCATCTGCTGGATATCTGCTCAGATCTCCAGGACATGAAACTCCAGGGCGTGCCTGGACCTTCATCTCCTGGAGATCTGAGCGGATCTTCACATGGCAGGGAGGGGAGCTTCTGTGGGAAAATGCTGCGGGCCCGGCAGGAAGGAAATTCCCCCAGCGGAGCCGCCATCGCGAGAGGGCTCCACCACAGCAGCTTCAGGGACTTCATAAATAACCCGGCCTCCCCAGGGAGGCACTGCTAAGGTCACTGCTTTTTCCCTTGAACTTTCCAGACGAAGGAAGCAATAGCAGAAGCGACAGCACAGATTTGGCCGGAGATCAACTGTACTGACAACAGTCACAGGATTGAACTGAGAAGAAAAGTCCTTTGTGCGCATTGGGGTTATCACCAGATGGGCCGGGCAGCACCGGGGAGCTGTGCTCAGAAACATCCCACGTGGGCAAAACCATCAGAGCCGGAACCGACGGCAGATGGAACCCACGGTAACCAACTCCACTGCTTAGAGTTAAAAATGGAGTGTTTGGTGCCCATTAAAAATTAAAACGTTAAATTGTATTCTTCAGCAAACTGCTGAGGTTGAGAGTAAGAAACAGCTCTGATTAAAGATTAAGGATGGAGAGTCTATAAAACGCTAATTACCATTGTACTTACAGGGAATTCGGCCTGTTTGGCTTAATTACTTCTAGTTCAAGATCACTGGAGTTCAGGCTGGGCTGGGGAGTGCTGTTGGAGTTGAGGAAGCTGTTCACATTTGAGGAGATGACAGATTCCAGGCTGGAGTTGATGATGCTGTTTCTGTTCTCCTCTGAAAAACAGCAAAACCCAAGAATCAACAGCTGCCACTGCAGATGAAGGGAAGAGCAAAGGACTGTGAAGGCACGGAGCGTTCCCAGGAAACCCTGTGTCAGTGCAAACAGGAACATCTCCCCAGAGCTCAGTTAGTTACAGACACATCACACATTAAACCACAAGAAACACCAGGTGCTCCCTGCCCCTTTTGGGTTTAAGATGCAGATACATTTAAATGAACACCATTTTTACTAGGAAAATACACACTTTTCTTAAGGTATTAATATTTTACATTCACAAAGGCGTCCAAAAGGCCACAACCTGAAAGAAATGGAAATGTACAGGAATGGATTTGTGTGAGTGAAATCAGCTGCCAAGGGATGGAGTGTTTGAGTGACAGGGTAGGACAACACCTTAGACCAGGAACAGGGCAGATCACCCAGTTCAAGTTGCTTCAGCCTCACATTTGGCACCAATTACTGTTTCTCCTTCCTAGTCACTTCTGAAGGAGGAAAAGGATGGGTCTCTGCTCGGTTTTGGCTCAGCTCTTCTGAAATGCAGAGCAGCAGAAGTTTGCCTTTGGATCTGATCCGGAACGGGATGTGCTGGGCGTGCCCCAGCGCTGGGGAGTGCTCTGCTGACAGACCAGGGCTTCTCAGAGATTCCCATTTCCCTCCATCACATCTGTGGAGAGACCTCCCCATCGTTTGTTTGTGTAGCACTGACTCGTTGTGCATCTCAAACAGCCACCACAGCACGGGCCCTCTCCTCAGGTCGCTGAAAATCCCATTAACTCATTTCCAGGAGATGCCTTTGCATAGGAGCACTAATTGCAGTTGTGAGAAGCAATTAGCAACACTGATGGCATGCGAGCAGCCCCGGGCAGGGAGCGGCTGCTTCTGGGATGCTGCTTTCCTGAAAGACAGGCACCAGCTGGAAAACACAGAGTCCTACTTCAAGGATACTTCTTTCCAAAATTATTTTTCCAGTGCACAACAACATGGTCAAACTACAACCCAAAAGCATGTAGTGATAGGGAATCCTTGCTCTCAGTCCCTTTAAATTCCACCTCTATTTCAGTGGGGAGAATGTGGAATATTAATCTGTATTCTGTGCACATATAAAGGGGGGTAAAAGAGTGCAAGAGGAACTCCTGGGTTGTGTGAAAGGTTAATCCTGAGCACACAGCAGGAAGGAGCTGCCTGTAAAACAGCCTGGCAGGAGGGTTGGCTTGGGCTGTTGGGGCAGCTCTGCCACCCTCCAGAGGGAAATGCCACTTCACCCAAAGGATGGTGGCTGCCCAGAGCAGACTCCAAGGCTCCTTGTCCTGCTCCTTCTCTGGAGCTGCTGCATTTCCCAGGTACCTGGACAGAACCAGCACCTGCAGGGCAGCAGGACAGGGCTTGGTTTAGCTCAGGTTGAGCTTATCTTCCAGAGATGAGCCAAGGGTGTGTGATGTTGATACATGGGTTTCATTAATCTCCATCTGCAATGGGCCACCATGGGAACAAGCAGCACAGACATTTCTCTGCCCCCAGCTCCGAGAAAGCTGAACCCTCAGGCCTCAGAGGGCAGCAGCACCTTGTCATGAAAGAGATGATCCATGCAGAAGACAAAGAGGGAAAAGTGAAGAGAAGCAGAGCACTGACCCCCACAAATACTGCCAGGCAGACGTGATAGCCAGCAGATGAAAAAAAGAAAAAAAAAAAAAAAATCAGGTGTCTAAGGACCTAAAAACCCCAAATCTCTCTGGTTTTGCATCTGCCAGAGCAGGTTTTAGGCAGCCCACGAGAGGCCACCTGTACAGAGCTGGCCAAGAGCAGGGACTGCCAGTGCTGACCCGGCCAGCCCCGAGGCCCTGAGGAGCTGACCCGAGCCCCCAGAGCGTGGACTGACACCAGCTCATATCTGCAAGCATCTTCTGCCCGAGGCTGAGGGCTGGGAATAAGCTCCATAAGCTTGGCAGCTCAGCGTGGATTGTCCCTCTAATCTCCACAGCAGCCACGAGCCAAGAGCGAGCTGGGAGCCACAGAGCTGGAAGTGCCTCGGCTCAAGGGGAAGGGGGAGGAATGGTAGAATCTGGAACTCCTGCTTTAGTTGATTTCCTCCTTTTTAAAAGGCTGAAACTCTACTTTGCTTGATGCTTTTGAAAGCTCGTGTGAAGGATTCTTTGCTGGAAGATTTAGTTTGGTCTGACAGCTACGAGAGCAGAGCTGCCCATCAGCTCAAGAGCATTTCCAGCACACAGAGAAAAGAAGAGCCTTTCACCCCTTGCCCAAAGTTTGTATCTCCAGTGGGAAATCAGGCAGGCAGAGCCACTGGAGCCTCACCAGAGCCTTTGTCTCCAGGAACACCGTGCTGGGCCAGGGCTGTGCCTGATAACTGATCCAGGGCACGTTGGTGACGGTGACCCCAGGGAACAGAGAGGGGATGACAAAAGAACTGGTAAGGAATAAAATGGTGTTTGCTGTGTTGGTGACACTTGTGCCACAAGAGCTACTCCCTGGGTCAGATATGGATAAAAATGGAAATGCTTAACAACAAAATAATCACTATAATCATAGATTAATTATGATTATCTAATCTGCTCCCTGTGTGTTGAATATGATAATTTTTGACTTAGCCACAGCTTGGTGTGATGAATGCCAGAGAAAATCTAGGAAAGATACTGGACTTTGATGAACAGATTTCAAGTGATGAAAAATCCACCATCCCACTCCACTTCTTTTTAAGTCAAACTGCTCCCAGTCTTAAAAAATGTGCAGCCTGCTCCCATTTAGAATGTTTCTAGCTTCAATTTCAACTTTCAATTTCTGTGGTGCTCAACTGGGCTTGAGCTGCTGACTAAGCCCTTGTGCTTCACCCTGACTTAAGAGCCTTGGTCTGTCTCCAGACCAGTAAGAAAGGAAAGGAAGCCGAAAAGAAGAAGAAAGGAAACCTCACATATTTCTCGTGACGTGCAGCAGGGAAGGCAAATTAAACAGCAGTGACTTCCCAAAGACACAGGAGGCTATAGACTGTCAGGAGGAAAAACAAGAAAATGTTGCTTCACGTGGGAATAAATAAATGCAGAAATAAAGACATGAGCACAGTTCTTCTCCCAGGCATGGGGAGGATGGCACACGGAGGCTCCAGCAGCCCGGAGAGCCTGGAGGCTGACATCCACTGCTCAGTTAGCAGCAGATAAATTACTGGGCTGAAAGTTTTCAAAAGCAGCGTCTGATATTTGAGGCTGCACCGAGAGCCGTCCCACACCATTTCCAGAGCACGCTCTGGGGCCACCACTGCTTCCTCAAACCCACGCGGATCTTTCCGACACCCGCCGAAAGGAGAGCGCCCGGTCATTAACAGTAACTTAATCAGACAAACCCACGTGTTTTGAGAGTCAGCAAAGTCCACAGCGACCACTCTGTGCACCCTGGGGAGCTGGTTATCCCCAGCCCTCCCTGCTCCTTGCTCCACTTGTGCTTGTCCTGCGCACCAGGAGACTCTCCTGCTTTTTTACCAAACTGGGAGAGCTCCCTGCGTGCAGCTGCCTGGCTCCAGGAGCACACGGGCAGGAGGAACCGGAGCGCTGGGAATTGGGTTTACTCTGTAACACGACACAACGGCCTGAGCAGACACATTTCTGCCACCCCACGAGCAGGGCTGGGGCCTTGGCGCTTTCACCCAAATATCTGGAGCATCAATTAGTGACAGAAATGGAAAGATGAGCTCCAACATTTTTAAACTGCCACGGTACATAATCCTCAGGAAAATGCCAAACCTCCCGGCCGAGTTTTCCTGTCTGTAAAAGGCAAAGTGCCCGAGGGCATCCCAAAAGGGGCCATCCCAAAAGGGGGCCATCCCAAAGGGGTCATCCCATAAGGGCCATCCCAAAGGGACCATCCCAAAGGGGCCAATCCCAAAGGGGCCATCCCAAAGGGGCCACCCCAAAAGGGGGCCATCCCAAAGGGGTCATCCCATAAGGGCCATCCCAAAGGGACCATCCCAAAGGGGCCAATCCCAAAGGGGCCATCCCAAAGGGGCCACCCCAAAGGGGCCATCCCAAAGGGGCCATCCCAAAGGGGCCATCCCAAGGTGGCCAATCCCAAAGGGGCCACCCCAAAGGGACCATCCCAAAGGGGCCATCCCAAAGGGGCCAATCCCAAAGGGGCCAATCCCAAAGGGGCCACCCCAAGGGGGCCAATCCCAAAGGGGCCACCCCAAAGGGGCCATCCCAAAGGGGCCATCCCAAAGGGGCCATCCCAAGGGGGCCACCCCAAAGGGGCGGCCCCGCAGGAAGCTGCCCTTGCCACAGGTGTGGCACCCGTGCCGTGGCAGCTGATGGCAGCGATGACGGGCCCGGGAACACGAGAAGGGGACACGCAGGGGCCCGTCAGGTGGGGAGGGGACAGCAACACTTTATCCCATGCTAAGGCAGCCTGGTGTGGAGCCCCGGCTAAGGGCTTGGATGCCAGGAGAGATTCCACTCCCCACCAATGCAACAGCAGAGGAAACCGAAGCCTGACCCCGTTATGGAATCACCCCTCCCACTGCCAGCAGGAAAACCGCAGGGGAATGGCGTGGGAATGACAGTCTGTTAGGCACGATTAGGGCAAAGCTGGAGGGCAGGGAGGGCACTCACGCTTCTCGTTGGGCTGGGGCGTGTGGAAGAGCGTCAGCGGCCGCTCGCTGCACGAGGGAGGCTTCGACTCCGTGCTCTTCTTGCGGGATAACAGCAGCTGCGAGTTCGACGCCGGAGCCTCTGGCACCGTGTTAAATATCTGTTAAAAATAATAAACAAGTTGTTCTTTGGCATCACCCCGTGGAACAGGACAGCTGCCCACCTGCCTGGGCTGCGCTGCTCCACGGCGCAGCCTCTGAGGAAGGCGTGCACACAACAGGGCAACATTTTGGGGATACATTCCTAAATCCCACATTCCCGCTCTGTCTGCGCTCCTCTTTTTTCCACCCAAGGTGAACACTGCAAGCTATGAAGAACCCTGGCATTCTGGCACTCTGCTGACTTTTGGGGTGCAGGTGATGACGAGCAGCGCAGGCAGAGCAGCCAGTGTCCCCCCTGTGCCCCCACTGCGTGACCCCGGCGCCCACGCTCCCACGGCTGCAGACCAGCTTGGGAAAGTCTTTGCAATGTCCAGCCACAGCTGTCAGAAAACTGAGTAATCACATTTTTCTCAAGGGGATAAAATTTTAAAACTGCATGAACCCAAAGAGCAGCAGCCTTGCTGGTTGCTGATACTTGGTTATGTACTGTTCCTTTTCTGGACCTCCAGGCTCAGACAAGGGCAGTGACCTCTCCAGACCAGCTCTCTCCAAGTCTCTCTCCATTGCTAGAGTCCATTAAACCAACTCCTCAGCGTCCTTCCTGCTCTACCTGCCCCTGCCAGACAGACAACTGACATGCCAGGCTTTCCCAATAGGAAAAGCACACACTGGCACAGCTCTCTGCTCGAGTCAGAACTGGATGTGGACTTAGAGCCGTGATGCCATCCCAGCCAGGGCAAGCTGGTTTCCACTTCTGCCTTCGCTGCCCAAATGCACAAATCCGTTACTCCTTTCCAAGGAAAACCAGACTGACAAAAGATCACGATCAGGGAACTGCCCGCATTTAGAAGAAAACAGTATTTTTTAGCACATGCCGCCAGGGAGGGACAGCCAGGACCTCGGCCCCACCGAGCCACCACTGCTCCACTGACAGACCACAGCATCCATGGCCAGCAAACACAAATGCATCAGGACTCAGATCAACACTGTGGATAAAGCCAGTACTTGGATAAACCTGGATTTAGTCAGCAAAGAGTCAGCCAAGGTGTGCATCTCACTGGTTTGCTTTAGTGTTCACCTCTCTTGAAACGAAGGACAAATTCTCATTAAACAGTGGGAAGCGGGGAGAGAGGGAATTTCTGTGATGGAGCCACGGCCATGCTGACTCACACTGGGACGACCACACACAAGGCTGGCTACCAGCAGCACTGGTTACACAACCACAGCCCCAGGACCAGGGGCCAGCTGCCCCCTCCCCGGCACAGCCCCACCGTGGTGCCACCAGCCATGGGAGAGGGAGGCCTGGGAGAGGGGGCTGCCATGGGCAAAGAGGGACCAGTTCCTTTCCATAAACTACTGACACGAAAGAAGCAAGGGAAGCTGTTACCTTCTCATGGTTTTCTATTAAAATTTCAATCACAATGTTCTGGAATTTGATGTCCATAATGGCAGCCACTGTTTCCTCTTGAGGTCGAAGCAGCGTCGGCCCAAACACCACACCCAGATTAGCAACAGTCATCAGGTTCTGCTTGTGATTATCTGCAACTCTGGGAAAAAAAAAGAGAGAAAGAAAATGAAGTAGGTGATAGAACTAATCCCCAGGGAACCCCCTCCCTGCCTTCCCTGCCTCGTGGCTGGCACAAGGCTTACAATGCTGTTTACATTTTTCACACTCCTGGTGAGCTCCTTGAAGGCTCAGCCATGTGGAAAAGTACAAATTTAACTGTTGTGCTCCTGGAGACCTTTCAGCCTCCATGAATTGACTAATCCCACAAAACCTCAACCCCAGGCCAGCCACTGAGCCTCATGCTGCAAACCACTCCCAGGAAAACATCTTGAATCATTAATGCTTAAAGCCCTTCTGAAAACAAATTGTTGGACCTCTGACACGCGCTGCTCTCCAACTCAATGAGTGACCTCATATGTTCCAAAGGCCAATTCCTTCCCAGCCATTCCAGCACCAGAGGTCAGACCCCTCTGGCCCAGCCAGGCCGGAGGGAGGCCAAGATGGGGCTTTTCCCCCAGATCCCCGTGCCCCACGTGCTCCCCTCTCCATGGCACAGGGACCCCCACAAGATGGGGACACAGGGACACCCAAGCCCTCCTCCTCACCACCTCCATCTCTTTCAGTTCACCAGGGGGCACAGACCAGCTCAGCAAAGCGAAGCAGCTCACGCTGAGCACGTGGCTCCCTGGCTGTGGTGTTTGAGGGGTCACCCTGGAGCAGCTCCTGTTGGCACCTGCCCTCAGAGGTGGCACCTGCCCTGATGGGACACATCCTCTGCTGTGCAGGGCACGCAGCACCAGGGACACGGGCAGGTGTCCCTTGGCCATGCTGGGCTGCGCAGGGAGCCCTGGCTGAGGCTGGGACAGAGCTCACCAGGTGCCCTGGACACTGCTGAGTCACACGGGGACACGTCCAGGGCACTGTGACCTGCGGTGCAGCCCCGTCTCCAGGAGTCTTTCTTGTGGTTTGCTCCTGACCTCTTCAACCAGGAACCGTGGTGGCTTCAGGCTGTGTGCTCACACACAGCCTGAGGGGGTTTTAGTGTCTTTTCCCTCACTTTCTCTCCTGTTTCCCTGGACAAATGCAGCAGGCCAGCACACAGTGAGGCTCAGACTCACTTGCTGGACTGACCCTAAAATTTATGAGTTTCTACCATCGATCTTGGGGTCAAGACATTCATGTGCAAGCTCAGCATAGTTCAGCGCACCGCAAGCCCAGGCTGGCTAAAAGGCAAAGATCCATCCTTTTCATCCTTTCCATCCTTTTCCATCCAAATCTCACCTGAACTGGTGAAGAACTCATCCCTGCATACAGCACAGGGGCCTCATCACAAAGGGGATTCAGGGCTGCTGGCTCAGCTGTCCCCAACAGCAACATCAGCCCTGCTCAGTGCCTGGGCAAGAAGCCTCGTGCTGGTGCACCTTTCATCCCTGGGGAACAGGCAGAGCTGTCCCTCCACTGAGTCTGCTTGGGATCCATCCTCAGAGTGGGGACGTCCTGGCCAAGGCCCTGGGGAGCTGGCAGGACCTCCCTGCTACCCGTAACTCCCCCCACTGCCAGGAAGCTCTGAATATTTGATCACAGCCTGCGGGAAAGCTCCGCTGTCAGTAAACGGCTGGGACAGATGGGCTGCCCCAGAGATGACAGCCTGGGCAGAGGGGATGTGCTGCTCACACTGCCAGGCTGGCCATCCTCACCCCTGGGCGGGCACAGAGCCTCTCCCCATCCTCATCCTCATCCTCATCCTCACCACAGCCAAGAGCTCGCCAAGCTGCTCATGGCCACGCCAGCACCACCGAGCTGGGAGGGGAAACAAACTCTGCTTAGGGAGTCACAACCTCACGGAGCAGCAAGAAAGGCAGAACAAGTCCAATATGAAACAATACACACTAAATAATTCTTACATGGGGATTCAAACCTACCCCCCACTCCCACCCACATCACTCACAGATCCCAACGACATTTTTGCATTGCAAAATTGCATTTCAGACACACTTCACATGCTCCTAATTGGATATGGAAAAACGCAGCTGCAGCCCAAACGGCTTTCAAAAGCACTAATAAAATAATAATTTTAATGATGTTCTGTGGTTAGTAAAACAATATTCATTTATAAAAAAACAACTGAATTGATCTAAGTCGCACAAAATTAGGTGCCTCCATTTCTCATTACCGTTACCATGTCCTACATCACTCTAATAAATTGCACTGTCATCAGCTCATTACAGGGAGGCAGCTGAGCGTGGTCCTGGTAATTATTTCAGACTGGGCTATTAATGGCTTCGCAGGCAGGACATGGTCCCACAGCACCAGGGTGTGCCCAGGGCCTGCCCACTCACCCCAGGGTGCTGGCCCTCGCCTCCACCACCAAACCCCTCCTCAGTGCTCTTCACTTTGCCTCTGGAAGCATGGGAGCCCTTCTGCAGCTGTGCACTCCGGCTCCTTTCTGGAGTAAAAACCTCAGTGCCACACCAGCTCCTGCTCTGCAGCCCAGGTACTTTTCCAGCAATAGCTATCCCTGCACCGGATCACCACAGCCATGCTCCAACACATGATTCACCTTTCGCATCCTTCAAATTCCCCATCCATTACCCACAGGATAATTTACTCTAAATTATACCTTTTCATCATCCTTTGTGCTAGGAAATAACACCGCAGTTTCTAAAGATGGGTGCTCTCAGCCCAAAGTGGGCTTAATGCCGGGGCTGTTCGGCAGGGACTGTCAGTGCCATTCCTGAGCTGCTCTTTAGAAGTTTTCCAAGCATTCACTGTATTTTCCCTTTAACCTGCTGTTTCTTTCCGGCCCTTGGTGCACTCTGAACTGCACCGCCGGTCATTTCTACGGGTCCTTTTCCTGCTCCTCGCTTTACGGGAGTCACATCCAGCACAGGAGAAAGGCAACAACTAATGGAGGAGAGTGCAGAACCTCCTCACTTCACTGCTGCTCGGGGCTCACAGCCAGGCTACCACTGGCTTTGGGACTTTTGGGACTCCGGGCCGATCCTTCTCGTGGCAGCACACGACGGCTCCCACTGCGTCCCTCGGGGATCAGCGGGAGATCAGCCTGGGGGTGTGGGACAGGCAGAGCCCCTCGGCCAGGGGAAGGTGTGTGCTCAGCCTGCAGCAGCTCCAGCAACACCTCACCCAGCTGGTGCTGCCCCAGCAGCCGTGCTGGGCGCTGGCAGCGCCCGGCTGGTGCCACTGGGAGCCAGCCCTGCCGCGCCCTGGGGACAGCCCCGGGTGTCCCGGGCACTGCTCACTGCCTTCCAGCAAAACACAGCAGAGAGGGAGTAAATCCATGTTGGGTGTTAAATTAGATTATGCCCGGGTTGCCTGGATACCGTATAATCACTGCCATGACCAAACACAATTTAATACGGGGTAATTGGTAGCCAAGGCTCAGTGCAGGGGAAGCAGGGAACAGTAAATATTCCAGTGTGGTCGGAGCTCTGGTGGGTGCCACAGGGGTTCCTGGCTCTGCTCCCACACAACTCCTGCCTCCCGTGCCTGGAATGACTTCCTACATGTATTTTATAGATGTATTTTTATATATGCATAAACTGCTGCCTGTGTATTTTATATAAACACGTAGTTTATATACAGAACGCATGTATCTGAACCCCAGCCAAAAGTGCCATTATTAGTTCAAATATTTTTCCTGATTCAGAATAAAAATCTCTGAGCAAGAAAACCATCTGAAGGGAACAAAAGGAAAGTCTGGAGTGTTTCTATTTCCGTGCCTGGGACAAACCTTTGCAATCAAAGTGCTTGTTGTGGCTGGCCTAGCAAGTCCTCACAGGATAGAAAATAATGCAACTCGTTCCTCTTGCTACAGGTAAAAATCCATCCCCTGTCTGCCACCACCAGAAGAGCTGTTTAACGTGAAAAGCCAATCACACAGAGGCCAGCAATCCCCAAAATTATTTGGGCTGCTCTGGGTAGTTCAGTAGGAATTAAACGCCTTTGACTCTGGACATAGAGGGAAGGTAAAAAGCAGAGGGAGCAGAGGCGGCACGTTGGGTGCCGAGGCATCTGTGGCACCAGAGCCACCAGCCCCGTTCCCATGAAGCTTGTGCAAAGAGTCATGGAATCACTTAGGTGGGAAAAGCCCTCCAAGGTCATCCAGCCCAACATCCAGCACTGCCAAGGCCACCACGAAGCAATATCCTCATCTACACAGTTTTAAATCCCTCCAGCAATGGTCACTCCACCACCTCTCTGGGCAGCCTGTGACAGGGCTGGACAACTTTTCAAGGAAGGAATTTTCCCTGATATGCAACCTGAACCTCCCCTACTGCAACTTGAGGACATTTCTTTTTGTCCTGTCACTTGTTACCCAGGAAAAGAGTCTGACTCCCACTCACTTGCCAACAACCCCCTGTCAGGGAGCTGTGGAGAGCCAGAAGGTCCCTCCTGAGCCTCCTTTTGTCCAGGCTGAGCCCCTTTCCCAG
Organism: Hirundo rustica; assembly: GCF_015227805.2. NCBI lineage: Eukaryota > Metazoa > Chordata > Aves > Passeriformes > Hirundinidae > Hirundo > Hirundo rustica. Next base: position 892,765 of record NC_053463.1, read on the forward strand.
CTCCCTCAGCTGCTCCCCATCAGCCTCGTGCTCCAGACCCTTCCACAGCTCCGTTCTGGCTCAGGACACGCTCCAGAAATGCCCCTGGGGCAGCACAGCCCCAGCCTGGGGAGGCTCAGCAGGGCTGGGCTTTGTCCAGCAGACACAGCTGGGACCCCACAGCCCCCAGTCCCTCTAACCTGGGCCTCTCCAGGGACGGACAGACAGACAGACAGACAGACACAGGGCAGCCTGAGCACGCACAACTGGGGACATTTATCGGATTCAATCTAATGAGTTCTGGGAAATTTTCCTGGGTGCATTTAACTCATCCCTGCACATTATTGAGTTTAATTGGGCTGCGGCTGACGAGCGCAGAGGTGGAGAGGGAAGAGGGGCTGGGCTGGCCGCCACTCAGCTTCCCCCCTCTCCGGGGGGCTGCTGGAGCTGTGTCCCCAGAGATGGTGGCCCTGCAGCTCCCTGGGGATGATTCACTTCTCACCCAAACCCATGGTGGGTTTCCCAGCCTCGGGAATGTCTGATGGCTGGGAACACAGCAGGTGTTTATGGCAGGAATGTTGTGACTGGCACCCAGCGCAGAGCTGGTGGAACCAGTGATGCAATTCCAGCTGCAGCAGCACCCACTGGTGTCCCAGGCAGCTAAATCAGCCAATCACACATTCCTAAATCGTTCCTAAAAGGAAGGTGGCGGCTGGCAGATGGCCGTGGAGAAGCAGGGAGCACAACCAGCTCCGCTTTACCTTGGCACCTGGGGACACGGGCTAGTGGTGGCCTTGGCAGTGCTGGGGCAATGGCCGGAGACGATGATCACAGTGGGTTTTTCCAGCTTTAAAGGTTCCATGATTCCCAAGCTGGAGCACACAAGCACAGAAACTCTCCCACACTCCCACCCTGCACCACCATCCCTTCACCCCGCCCGTTATCGAGGCTCTGGACATTCCTGCACCCCTCGGGCTGCTCTGGATGCAGGGAGCTCTGCAACGGCCAGAGGAGCAAACTGGGCTCGCTCAGCCACGCTGTGGGGACTGGGAACATCGGGAACATGGACAAACCCCGCTGGCTGCAGCCAGGCCGTGGGCTCACAGCTCTGCAGCCTCCCCAGCCCCAGAGCGGAGAGCCAAGCCTGAGGAATGCACCTGGAGCCAGCGGATCCAGGAGGAGGACGGATCACCAGGGAATGACAAAACCTCCCAGTGAAGACAAGGGGAAACTCGCTGAATGCAAAAGGCTCGCTCGGGTTCCCTGCTCAGCTGGGAGCAGACCTGTGCCTGCACTGATTCCCGGCACGCTGACTTGCTCCAACAAGAATGGCTTCTTCTCCCGGGTGGATCTGGCCACAGCTGGATGCTTGGGTTCACTCCCAGGAAAAAAAAAAAAAAAAAAAAAAAAAAAAAAAAAAAAGGGGCTCATGTTGCACCGAGAAGACACCGAGGCCAAATGTGAGGTTCAGTATCAGCGAGCCAGATCAGCGCGAATACCAAACGTGCTGCGACTTGCAGGGAAACGCAGGGAGCTCAACGCTGCTCCGGCTCAGGCTTCCCAGAAAGAGCCACAGGGGTTTCCAAAGCCTTCCTCTCCAGCTTTGGGCAAGCTGAGCTTGAGGGGGGATCTCAGAGCGATCCCAGCCCCGCTCACCAACCCTCTGGCCAGGGCTGAGTGGCACCAGGCTGGCACATTCCCTGTGCCCGGCACAGCAGTGCTGCAGCTTTCCACGGACGCCCCGGTGAAAACCACAGGCACGGCCAGAGCTGATGTTAAACATCACCATGGTTTCCACCTGCACAAACACAGCCAGCAAAGGGGCCTCACGCTCAAACACCCCGGGGGACGGGGCTGGAGCAGGGCCTGCCACGGCCGCAAGCTGCGCCACTGCCGCCCCAGCGCCAGCCCCGGCAAAGCCCTGCTGCACGGGCAGGTTCTCCTCCAAAGCAGACCTCACTGGCGCTGCCACACTGCAATAACAAACCCACAGGGCCAGCAGGGCAAGGAGAGCCCGACGCAGCAGGTCTGGGTTAACAAGGAATCCTTTGAAAGATCCGCCGCCACGGCGAGCGCCGCGCCGGAGTCTCCAACCTGCTGCATGGAAAACAGCCAAAGTAAACGGGCTCCCAGAGAGCCTCCCAGCAGCAACAGCACCGGGGTGAGCAAGTGCAGCTCCCACGTCCCACAGGGAACCATTCCAGGGCAGAGCCAGGTCACAGGGCCGCGTGCAGGAGGTGCCTGGCACACCTGCGCCTTCGCACCAGTGCGGCGGCCATGGGGAAGAGCAACGGAGGGGTTGACCTTTTCTTTTTTCCTTAGAGGCATTTTGGAGCTCATTCACTTCACAAATGCAAGGTGGAGCTCATCTCTCCAAAATACTGAATTCCTAGAAGACAGTGTTGGAAGAAAGGAAATATAGGAATAAGCAGCTTTCAGAATTAACAAAGTGAACAACAGCAGGAAAAATGCTTCTCTCGCCTTCACCAGTAGGACAAGGCTTTGCCCAAAGACTGGAAACAGCCCTCACTCCCGCAGTTCTGTGCCCCCCGCCACACACACATGGGCTGGAACAAGATGGCCTTTAAATGTCCCTCCCAACCCAAACCTTTCTGTGACTCTGCAGGCCAGACATCACTCAAGCATCCTGGCAAAAACTGCAGCCCAGAGATATCTTGGCAATGCTGATTTCCTTTCTTCCGCTGAAAGACTGTCTGACTAAGATCTCTCTAACTGAGTTTGGTTCAGTGCTGGGTCTGTTCATACAGAGCAATCAAAGGGATGCGCTCATGAGGACATCTCCATCCCACTCTGTCTGCGGGGACGGTGCAGACACCACCAAGGAGACTCCAACCAGTCATTGGAAATCTTTTGCTCACTCTCGGTTCAATCTCTTTCCATACCCAGTTTCAGTTTCACTGTGATAAACAATTAAAAAGAATCTAGATAATTATGTGCTATCAACAAGCTCTACCCAACAACACCAAGTTCAGACACAAGCCCGCAAGAATTCACACTTGAGGAATGAAAAGTGCCTGGTGCTGCCCCTGGAGATCCAGGAGGAGCTCGGCAGAGATGTTCAACCACAGAAACTTCACAACAAACCCAGCAGCTGCTTTGTTACGAGCTGCTAAATCATTGTGGCAGGTTGGTGATGCCAGCTTTAGTCCAAGACCCCCATTACCCCACCTCCAGACTCGAGTCTTGTGCAGGATGTGGGTGCAAAAGAACCTAACGAGGGATTGCAGGCTCTGGGGCACATCACCCTCCAGCTAAAAACTGGAGAGCCTGCATGAAACGTAAGGACCTTTCAGAGAAGCATGGAAGGAAAAGCTACCAGCACCCACACAGCTGCTCCAGGGACAATCCAGACAGAGGGGGTTAAAAGTTCACTTGCAAAAGCAGAACAAAACCTTTTGCTAATTTACACATTACAGGAAGCCAAGCCCAAAAAACCCAGTGAGCACCTACAGGGCTTTTTGTGGTGGTTTGTAATTCTGCAGAATCTTATATTAAAAACAAAAGCAGAGGAGTGAGAGGGAGGCAGAGCTGGCAAGGGCAGGCACAGAGTGCTGCAGGGCTGTCTCGCCTCTGCGGAAGCATCACCAGCTCCTCCACCAGAACATGTGAGGGAGAGGAGAGCAAAGGGGAAACCAAAGGTGCTGCTCTTTCCCCACAGAGCTCTGGTACCTCCAGCTCCAGAGCAGAAATCACAGAATCATGGAACAGCAGAATGGGTTCTGTTGAAAGGGACCTCAAAGTCCAACTCATTCCAACTAGGGGAAAAGGAAAAGGGGTAAAAGAGCACAGCATGAGCCTGAGCCAGGACAGCCAAGCCCCAGGCAGGATTCTCCCAGCTCCTGCAAGGCAGCGTGTGCCTACAGGGAGTCTCCTTCCATGCCACCTCCCAACCACCCATAGGAGCACCCAGATCCTTTGGGTCACTTGAACGCCAGGGCTTTGCCTGGATCCAGCACTGCCATGATCCAAAAGGAGCAGAAACAGGCACTGGGCATGAAAATGGCATTCCCAAAGGCAGCAAGGAGGGTCACTGCCTGGCCCAGCCACAGCGGCTCAGACAGCTCCTCGTTCGCTCCCGGCAGCCAAATCCGGCAAGCAGCACATGAGAGCAGACCATCCCAGAGGCCTCAGTGGCTAGTGGAAATTTCCAGAATGTCCTGGACAAGAATGACTTACTGGAAGCAATACATAAATCAAGCAAATGAATAGTTACCAGACAGCAGCATAAACAGCTGCCACGGGGATGAAATCAGACCTGCTGTGCCAAGAGGCGTCAGCCTCCTTGCCGGCTGCACCTTCGGGGGAAACCGGCGAAACGAGCCAAGGAAAAGCACATTCCTGGGGGAGCTGCCGCCCCTGGGCCTGCAGGGGTGCCCCGGTGGGGCGCTGGAGCCGCTGGGCACAGAGGCACCGCGGCGAGCACCGGAGCAGCTCCCGCAGGGCTCCGCGGCGCGAGCCGCCCCGCGCCCAGCAGAACGAGCCCCGGGTGTATTTTTAGGCGGAAGACCTGGAGGAATTTCTTCTTCTCGTCCTTTGCCGGCGCTCCCCGGTTGAGCAGCGAGCCCTCCGCAAGGCGCCAGGCTCCGTGCGCAGCCCCTGCCCCGCCGAGGGCTTTGCTGGATCCGCGGGAGCAGCTGCCCATGGAAACCATCGCCCCCATCAACAGCAAACAATTTGTGCAGGAGATAACCATCGCTGTCATCTCGGTTAAAACACGTAAATTAGAAAACACCACCACAGCAAAACCAAAGGGAGCCAGCCGGTGCTGGCCAGGCCACAGCTGGGAGCGATTAGAGATAATTAATTCTGCTAAATACACGTACACAGAGCTCGGCTGCAGCCTCCTCCGTGGTCCTGACCTTGGCACGAGAGGAGGGGGTGCGTGGATCAGGGCTTGAGGGCAGCGATGCCAACCCACAGAAGGGTCTCGGAGCCCCGCAGAGGGGGTATGAGCCTGGCACCCTCTGTGCTGGAGAACCCGGACTCGCTGCCACAAGAACAAAGCCCGGGTGTCAAATTGTGGCCACGCATGAAAAATAATTACCTAAATGCTTGAAATATAATCAGAGTGAAATCCCCGTGCTCTGCACCGCCACAGCATTGACTCCTGGGTGAGAAAGTACATTTCAAAAGAAGGAGACATGGGACGGTATTGCAGCTCCACTAACAAAAATGGCAACTTTCTGCAACCAGCAGCACCCCAGGCACAGCCATCACCAGCCTGGCAGCACCACAGGCACCTTGTTTCACTTTGACCTATTTGGCATTAAAACAGATCAGTTTAATCACAGAATCCCAGACCGATCCAGGCTGGAAAGCTGAAAGGAGCAGGGATGGGACCGCTCCTGCTCTCTGGGCCAGAGTGAACAACTGCCTGGACTCATGCACAGGAGGCAGCACAAATGGGCTTGGAGATGCAGTAGCAGGCAGAAATCAAAGTAATTTTCTACCAAAATGCTCCTCACCCTCTACCCTGTCTGTGCCTGTTCCTGAGATTTCTCCTGCCCCTCCTCTGAGGGCCCCTCTGGCTGCACCCCAACTCTGAGGCCCCTGTTGCCCTGGCACCCACCACACGGGAAGGGCCCTGCTGAACCACCCCCAAGGCACTTATCCTGTCTGAGACTGGGGTTAATAATTGAACATTTGAACATTTCAGCTTTCTTACCAGTTTTATCCCTGTTAGTAAAAACTGCAGCTTCATCACAGGAGGAGTCCCACACCCCTCATCAGTGCAGCAGAGCACGTACACCCCAAAAACAGAGAAGCCAGAAACCACCCAAGACGGGATCTTTCTTTACTTGACCGACTCAGCCCAAGTTCTGGTTTTTGTGTCAGAAATCTCCACAGCCAGACTGTGAGAAATATTTTTTTAGCTCATCTGATAAACATGCAAATCTTGATTATTCATACGTTACTTAAAATAAAAAACCCAGACAGAAACAGATGAGACAAAGCCCTCCAAGCAGTGCAGCCCAGCTTGGCAGGGGCAGCCAGAGGCCCTTGGCAGTGCCCACGTTGGCTGTGGGAGCTCTGCTCTCAGCAGCACCCAAACCCAGCCGGTCCCACCCATCCAGAGCATCCCCGGGGCAGCAGGGCCCCTCCCTCCAAACATCTGCTGCAGATGTGAACGTTTCTCTCCGTTCTTATCTCTATTCTGGCTCAATGGCACTGCAGCCTCAAGCAGCTCTCTCAGAGAGGAATGGCAACGAGCCCTGGGCCCGTGGGCACGCCTGGATCAGGGTGCTGCTCCTGGATCAGGGTGCTGCTCTGATCAGGGTGCTGCTCTGATCAGGGTGCTGCTCCTGGATCAGGGTGCTGCTCTGATCAGGGTGCTGCTCTTGGATCAGGGTGCTGCTCAGATCAGGGTGCTGCTCTGATCAGGGTGCTGCTCCTGGATCAGGGTGCTGCTCCTGGATCAGGGTGCTGCTCTGATCAGGGTGCTGCTCTGATCAGGGTGCTGCTCCTGGATCAGGGTGCTGCTCTGATCAGGGTGCTGCTCCTGGATCAGGGTGCTGCTCTTGGATCAGGGTGCTGCTCTTGGATCAGGGTGCTGCTCTGATCAGGGTGCTGCTCTTGGATCAGGGTGCTGCTCTTGGATCAGGGTGCTGCTCCTGGATCAGGGTGCTGCTCTGATCAGGGTGCTGCTCCTGGATCAGGGTGCTGCTCTGATCAGGGTGCTGCTCTCATCAGGGTGCTGCTCTCATCAGGGTGCTGCTCTGATCAGGGTGCTGCTCTTGGATCAGGGTGCTGCCCTGATCAGAGCAGGGGTTGCAGGACCAGCCCCAGGGGAAGCTGTGAGCCCAATCCTGGAACTGGCTGTGCCTCTGCAGCCCAGGATTCCCCCCAGGAATTCTGCCCCAAGGCTGGAGAGCTCACCAGGTTCTTGCTCCTCAGCTTCCTGCCCTTCTCTGAGATATTTTTTTTTCCTATTAAATAATACTATGAGCTGTTTCTCTTCCTAAAATAGCACACACCACCACACACACTGTTTGTTTTGTTTGAATTCCTTCCCCACTAAAGCAGCACAAACCCCACTGTAAGCCTGACTCCACAGCTCTACTCCATCACCAGGTTTATGCTTCAGATGGAAAACACTGAAGCAATTACAGATTCCCTGCACATCCAAAATCACAGAATCCTAGAATAGTTTGGGTGGGAAAGGGCCTTAAAGCCCACCCAGTTCCACTCTTTGCCGTGGGCAGGAACACCTCCCACTGTCCCAGGCTGCTCCAAGCCCTGTCCAGCCTGGCCTTGGACACTGCCAGGGACCCAGGGGCAGCCGCAGCTGCTCTGGGCAATCCCATCTGGCCGATGGGTGCACCTGGAACCGCTGGGCTTTGGCTTCAGGCTGTAAATGCAGAAGGTCTGAAACCAACACCTAAACCAGTAATTTGGGTTTTAACAGCCTTGCCAGGGACCCCATGGAGCAGACACAAGCCCAGGCCACAAGAAAGCATCTGGAGTTATGTTTAAGCCTATTTCAAATATCACTTGTTGTTTTTCTTTTCTTTTTAACAGATAACTTGGATCCTTCCAGATCTCCTCCTAAGCACTTATCCCGATTAAGTCATCCCCCAGGTGTCCCAGTGCTGCCCCAGCCCTGCTGCTCCTGCAGCACTGGTGCAAACGGCAAGGGCAGGTCCAACCCTGCAGCCTTGAGGCTGCCACAAACACATGATGATGCTTTCACTTCTAAAACACTAATAAAAGGTTTCCATGGGAACCTGCAGGAGCAGGAAGAAGATGGGAAATTACAGGTCAGCTCTAGCACCGAAAGAAAAAGGATTATCCCTTTCCTTCATCCTCGCAAAGTTTCAAGGTAACACGGAAATGTTGATTCATCAGGGTGCATAAAGGCAAGAAAATATGCCCCAGAGCAGCCATTTGTCATGCAAAGAAATCACTTTTAGTCCTTCAATGGCAGCTTTGCCCTGAAACCACGTGAGGAGCTTCACCTCGGCTCTGCCTCCTGCACAGCCAAACCCATTCCAGGCCATTAAAAGCAACAGGAGGTTCCCAGGAGAGAATGGGCTCCTGGGGCTGCTGTGGGGCTGGGGCTGGCTGGGAAGCTCCTGTCCCCCCTCCCTCATCCCCCTCCCACCCCGCTTGGTCTCTCGGCCCTCGGTTCCCTCACACGCGGGTTTCCAGCTGCCAGCCAGATATGACTCAACACCACACACACACAAGGAAACTTTTCCACCACTATTAACTTTCAGAGGAAATGGAAAAAGGAGAGAAAAACACATCAGTCATAAACGTACTTTGCCAAATGGTTCATGAGCAAGTGCAGCATCTGCCTGTTTTTCTCCGGGAGCCGATGGACGAGGCTGTGGATCTCCGACACCCTGGACTCCTGATTCTCCAGCTCTGCACGGGGAATAGAAGATCATTTATCTCCACGTTAGGGGGTTGTTATGGGAAGAGGGCTAACACTGTCCCTGACAGACATCCCAGGGAGCTGCTCCATCCCACAGCCAGGCACTGCAGATACTCCCCACCGTGCTGCTCCTTCCTATCAGCTCCATCCAGCTGTTTCCAAAGGAAGACGCTTCATGTGCTGACACGAGCAGATGCCGTGTGAACAGCATGACCAGCAGGGCAGGGCTGGCTGCAAGCAGAGCGGTTCCAGCCATGGGAATACGGGCTCATTCCCACCTTCAGCGTGCCCAGAGCAGGCCAGGCTGGAGCATCTGGTGCTGCTCAGGCTGCTCGGGTCCGTGGTGCCAAGCGGGAGCTGCTGGAGGAGGCCGGCACCGGAGGCACATCCACTCCCAACCCACAGGCTGCCAACGGAAAATCCCCTGCTGCCAGCAAAGCCCCTTCCCCTGGGCAGTGAAGGGAGCAGAGCCCAGACTCGTGGAGCGGCACCGAGCCCCTCAGACACCGCGGTGCAGCTCAGCAGCAGCCGATGGTCACAGCTCACGGTCGGGCCTCCAGCCCCGCTCCTGGCACCGTCTGCGCTCCCTCCTCCTCCTCTGGTCACCCCCAGCACCAGCCTGCCCCCGCTCCAGCCCTGCTCTGCTGGCCAGGACACAGCCAGGAGCACGGGGGGATGGCAGCCACTGGCTCCTCTTCGGGGCCACAAACATCGACAAACTCACTCGCTGCTTTGATGAAGCTCCTCTGAAACTGGTACATCATGAGGGGCCCTGGGAGCATCCTGGAAGATAAAAAGGAAACGGGCGTAAAACACATCTGAGGAGCACAGTCCACACTAAGAGAGCTTTGCCCCTACAATAAACGCAGCTCCATTTTGAAAAGGGCAGATTTAAGCAACACCAACCCCGATTAATTCCCCACATCAGAAGGAGTAAGTTCTATGCAAGGAGCTTTGATTTATTCACCACTAAATTAATCTTTAATTTTAGCATTCCTTCAGTAACAGCTTCAGTGCACTACTGAGCCCACGATTTCCAAGTAAGTTTGAAAATAAATTAAAAAGATAAACAAGCCTCGTTGTAAAACTTTCCCAATCCCCATTCCCAATCCTCTCCCGCTGCTGCATCCCTTCAGAGGGACACGCTGGTGCTGCCCACATTCCTCTTTGCTTTGCCAACAGCTCAGACTCCGGGGCAAAGGTTGCCAATCATGCAAAATTCTGCGATTTTCTAGGCTGAGATCCACCAGGCTAATTACACTTATCATCCTAATTGGATTTAGGCTCTCTCTGGTGCTCCCTCGCTCTCTGAAACACAACCCAGCACACAACAGTCACTGAGAGCACGGAGCTGCGGTCACAACAGGTAGAAGCACGTCGTGGATAATGAGATGCTGCTGCCTGCCAACACCCAATCCCATTGGGAAGATCCCCAGGATGATACTGGCTCGCCTGACACACCGAAATCATAACTACAGTAAAGCTCAGCACCAGGCCTGGAAAAGCTCTACAGCCCCTGCCCTTACACAGCACTGCCACGGCCTCAGAAGGTGGAAATCCACCAGGAAAAGCTCAGGGAAAAGCTTAAATCAAGGCAGGGGATGCAAGAATGAGCTTTTAAAATCGCGTTTGTGTCATATGTGCGTCGGTCAGAGCTGAGTGTGCTCCCCAGATCCTACTCAAACATATCGGAAAGTCAGGGAAAAGCCAGAATAAATTCCTTAAGAGCAGTTTCTGCTCTGTTTCTATAAAAGTGCTGTTGTTAAGGGTCTGCAATAACGGGCAGTAAAATCCTGGGCCAGCACCAAACCCCTCCCGAAGCCAGGTGAGGCTTTTCTCCTTACCTCAGGTACGTTTTCAGTGCACTAGTAATGGTCTTGATCTCCCACTCTGCACAGATCTCTGTGTCTGTCTCTGTGGCTGTCTTGGGATCTGTGGAAAATGACAGAAAAGCAGAAACTGAAGGAAACTGAAGACAATTCCAGCTCGTGCCAGCTCAGCTGTGTGGGGAGACCATCACATCCCATTTTATTTGCTGTTCCCAGCTCAGGACACGTCTGCAGGGGTGTGAGGGTCATCACTGGGACCGGCCAAAGCGACTGGCACGGGACGAGAGAAAGGGAAGGGATCCTCCATGCCGAGCAGGGACAGGGGCAGGGCAGCTTGGAGCGAGCCAGGACACCGGGCACAGCAGCCTGAGGTGCTCAGGGACAGCAGGGACAGCAGGGACAGCAGGGACTGACAGCCAGGCACAGACACAAGGACCCCGGCAAACAGAGACCCTCTGCCCCACCATGGCCTCATCCTGCAGCCACCTCCCCACCCAGCTCCTGGCTGGCAATTGCAGCTATGGTCACCTGCATGGACACCTGCATGGACACCTGCACTGCCACCTGCACTGCCACCTGCACTGCCACCTGCACTGCCACCTGCACTGCCACCTGCATGGACACCTGCACTGCCACCTGCACTGCCACCTGCATGGACACCTGCACTGCTACCTGCACTGCCACCTGCACTGCCACCTGCACTGCCACCTGCACTGCCACCTGCATGGACACCTGCACTGCTACCTGCACTGCCACCTGCACTGCCACCTGCACTGCCACCTGCACTGCCACCTGCATGGACACCTGCACGGACACCTGCACGGACACCTGCACTGCCACCTGCACTGCCACCTGCACTGCCACCTGCATGGACACCTGCACTGCCACCTGCATGGTCACCTGCAGAGACACCTGCACAGCCACCTGCATGGCAACCACCAGGCCAGCGGGAAGTGGCTCAGGCACAGCACCGAGTCCCAGATGGTGACAGCTCTGAGCTGGGGCCAGGAGCACCAAGCCGAGGCCAGGAGTGCCAAACTGAGGCCAGGAGCACCAAACCAAGGCCAGGAACACCAAACCGAGGTCAGGAGCACCAAGCCAAGGTCAGGAACACCAAACCAAGGTCAGGAGCACCAAAGCAAGGCCAGGAGCACCAAGCCAAGGTCAGGAGCACCAAACCAAGGCCAGGAGCACCAAACCAAGGCCAGGAGCACTGAATTGAGACCACAGAAAAGCCAGGCATGGAAGTTGCCCGTGTGCTGATCTCTCCTGCCTGGATGCTGCCCCACCAATGCTCTTTGCTAACTCCATCCTGGAGACTCAGGCTCCCAGCACAGCCCCAGGGAAGCCCCCGTGGGGTCCCTGGCTGGGGTCCCACCAGTGCCAGGGGTCCCTGGGGAGCAGCGCTGGTGCCGGGGTGACACAGCCACAGCTGCCAGCACCATCTGCTCCCACGGGCTCAGCTCAGGGGGCTCTTGCCTTTTCACAGACACAAATAATGCACTTTTGAATTTTAAAGCCCCATGGAAGCACTGGGCGATTTTTAACCTACTTAAAAGAATGTCGTGAATAGAGTTCAGCTTTCCCTCAGGGCAAAGGGTTCATTTTAATTAAAAAAAAAAAAAAAAATCAAGAGGAGCAATTGGAAAAGTAAACACATGAGAAATTCATATTCGCACAAAGATCATGTGTGTCTCAGCAATCACACAAATGACCTCCATCCTCCTGACTCAATGCCCAGGAAACTTCCTACAGCACTGCCTTTACAAGGAGAGAACTTTAATGGAGTCAAGATAAGTTCAGCACAGTAAAAAAAAAAAAAAAAAAAAATCAACAAACCCCCCCAGTATCCATCTTTTTTTTAGAAAAAACTTTTTCACCAAAGTAGAACAAACAAGTCCAGACTGTGTGTCTTTGCAAAGGCTCCTCCAGCAGCTCCTAGGCAGGACCATGAACACGAGGTGAAATTCCACAGTCGGTCCCATGAAAAGGCTCAGAGCAGTTAATCAGCTCCCCTCGACCTTCAAATGCACGAGTCTGCAAGAAGTTGCCGCCGTGGGCTGCAGCTGCAGCATCCTTCTCCCACAAGGACACACTTCCACAGGAGCTGGGGCCAGCGTGGAGCCAGGGGCTGGAAAAGCACCCACAGCCCACAGCCAGCATCGACCCTGCAGCTGCTTTTTGCTGCCAGTCCCTGATCTGACATCTCACAGATTTCTCCAGGCTGAGGGGAACAACCCGGGGAACCACCTCATCACCCCGGTATCATGGAGAGACTTCCAAAACAGCCTCGGGGAGGATTCCTCCCAGCAGCGAGGGGCTGCAGGGAGCCCCACTCCCAGCCCTTATGGCCCACGTGGTAAAGCAGCAAGAGCAGATCAGAAAACCGATCTGGAACTCATCTTCTGCAGAGTTCAGACCTGCTGGGGCCCCACAGTGCCACAATAAACCCTCTCAGGGGAACTCCCACTGACGAAAGCTCGGTTATTCGTTGGGTTTTGTCCTCATTTTGACGGCACACGGCACCAGTGAATGCTGGGGGGATGATCTGGCCCCCCACCAGCCCTGGGAGCACCCCCCACTGCTTCACCCCACTCCAGACCCCAACAAGATCTGTCCCGAAAGCCAAGCCATGGGCTGGGGCTGCCCCACGCCGAGCTGCTGCAGGGACACCTCTGCCAAAGCCCTTCCCAGCAGGGGCACGGACACCAGCGCAGGGAAACTCGATCCCTTTGCCATTTAAACTGTATGTGAGGCAGCAACGCTGCCCACATTCATTTCTAAATATAAGGGAAACCTGACAGTGGAAGCAGGGTTTGGCTGCTCCATTCACCAGGAGCCCCGAGGGCAGCGAGAACAGATGGGGTTTGACAAGGGACACGTTTCCACGTGACACCGCTTCACAGACGGCCCAGACAGCGGGGCTTGGTGGAGATTTAATCCCCCACAATTCGGAGAAATTATGGAGTCACGGGTTCGCGAAGCATCCCAAGGATTGACACCACGGGGGATTCCCAAAGGGGTCCCGCTCCCAGCCCTGAGCAGCCTCCAGCAGAGCTTCCAGCACCAACAACCCACGAGGACACACCGGGACAAAGGAAAGGCACCAGCGATTTATCACCTCCTTATGAGACAGGGCGGCAGCTGAGCGGCTTCAGTGGCTGAGGAGATAATGGACGCTGGCTGGCGTCCAAAAATGAATCCTTCCCAGCTCTGCAGAGCTCTTCACACAGGGCAGTTCTGCCATCTGTCACTGACACGGGGACTGACACCGGGACTGACACAGGGACAGACACAGGGACTGACACAGGGACTGACACAGGGACAGACACGGGGACAGACACAGGGACTGATCCAGAGACTGACACCGGGACTGATCCAGGGACTGACACAGGGACAGACACAGGGACTGACACAGGGACTGACACAGGGACAGACACAGGGACTGACACCAGGACTGATCCAGAGACTGACACCGGGACTGATCCAGGGACTGACACAGGGACAGACACTGGGACTGACACAGGGACTGACACCGGGACTGACACCGGGACAGACACCGGGACTGACACAGGGACTGACACCGGGACTGACACAGGGACTGACACAGGGACTGACACTGGGACAGACACAGGGACTGACACTGGGACAGACACCGGGACAGACACAGGGACTGACACTGGGACTGACACCGGGACTGACACAGGGACTGACACCGGGACAGACACCGGGACTGACACAGGGACTGACACCGGGACAGACACAGGGACTGACACTGGGACTGACACAGGGACTGACACCGGGACTGACACAGGGACTGACACAGGGACAGACACAGGGACAGACACCGGGACTGAGACAGGGACAGACACCGGGACAGACACAGGGACTGACACAGGGACAGACACCAGGACTGATCCTGGGACTGACACCGGGACTGAGACAGGGACTGACACCAGGGGACTGACACAGGGACAGACATCGGGACTGACACCTTTGTGACAGCAGAACGAGCTCCATGGCCCTGCCACCCACGGGTGTGGAGATGAGCATCACCAGAGGACGTGGCTGTGGACCTGCCAGGACCTGCCTGTTTTTAGCAGCAGTGCTCCTGGATGGATTGTCACGATGCTCTCCCCGTGCCCACCGTGTGGGCTCCCCGCAGCCCTGGGGCACCTTCACACGTCCCCAGCCCGTGCCAAACTCCCCCAATGACAGCACCAGGCACCAGCTCTCCTGACTGCAGTGAACTTTCCAAATGCCACAGCAAAGACATCCCCTGCACCCGCATTTGGAGCTGTGCCCTTCTCCTCCAACCACCTGGATTATCCATTTTCCACAGGTTAACGCTGACAGCTGTAACAGCCACCATGGGCTTTGCTCACTGAACACCTTAGGTGGGAAGAGAAGGAGGAACTGGAAAAAGAGAAGGAAAAGACGTTGAAACACAACAGATAAAAACTTTCTGCAAGAGGAAATATGCAGAGAAAGGAGCACTGGAGTTCTGTGAGGACAAGGAAAAGGATGTCATGTAGAAAAGGAAAGATAGTGAGTGAAGGGAAAGAAGAAGATGACCAGAAGATGACCAGAAGATGACCAGAAATGCCATGCCCTTCCCCCAAGGAATCCCCCTACATTCCGTAGGGCACTAACAAAAATTAGTAAGCATTTGTTTCCCTATTCCTGCAGCTATTTCATCCCTGGTTTTGCCAAGTCTGAGCTGCATCAGACAGGACTGGCCAAGGGCAGCTGCCCTGCTCCAGCCCAGCTCTGTTCTCTGCCACTGTTGTGTCTCAGGCATGTCTGGACAGATGGACAGACCGGTCCAGGGCTGCAGCTGTGGGATGGAAATGCTGCCTGTGAGGTCAGGGCTGAGATGGTTCTGGTCCACACAGCCAGAGCAAACCTCTGCTGTGCCAAGACCCAGCTGCTTGTCTCCACAAAGCATCCAGAACTGCAGGATCCAATGCCTCAGCCACGAGGGAAACGCATGCTGGAAAACTCTGGGCAGGACTGAGATAAACAGGCACAGGAAAGTCCGTGGGGAAAGCAAGAACAGCCACAGGCAGCATGCAACACCCAGGAGAAAATCATTTCAAAGGGTGCTGGGAACAAGGGGGCAGGTAGGAGATGAAAAGCCAAAGCTTTCAGCTGTTTCTTTGAAGATTTTGGGTTGCATTTGGGAAGGCTGCCAGAACTTGGAGCATGTGTGAGCAGGACACCAGTGACTGCAGCAGGACCTGGAGAAGCCAGGCCCTACACGAGTCCTACCTTCAGACCTGCTCAGCACCTCCAGCCTCGACCAGCACGTGGTCCTAAGGGCACAGTCACCACCATTGGGGACCCCGACAAGAGCCTCTGCTCCTGCTTGGCAAGGCCTCAAAGCAGCACCATCCACTTGCCTTTAACAAAATCCCAGGTACTCACCCATTAAAA
Source organism: Hirundo rustica (assembly GCF_015227805.2). Classification (NCBI taxonomy): domain Eukaryota; kingdom Metazoa; phylum Chordata; class Aves; order Passeriformes; family Hirundinidae; genus Hirundo; species Hirundo rustica. The sequence continues at coordinate 908,407 of NC_053463.1, forward strand.
TACTCAGCAGCTTTTGGACTCTGGAGTTCACCCCCACGATCCTGTAGAGCCCCTGCTCATTGATCCCTAGGGAAAACAAGGAACTTATTAGCAGAAGGTCAGAAGAGCTGCTACGATTGCTTCCACTTCCTTGGCTTCTCAAGCAGCAAAGCCAATGAAACCTTCTCACCAATCAAGTACAAAGCTACAGATGTGGTAAAATTTGGGGTTGAAATCAAGGTTTTCACGTATCCTGTTCTATTTCAATAGAAGTGTTACCCCCAGTTAGCTCAGGAATAAGGATCTAAGGACACTTTTCCTCCTTCCCACAGCCACGGCAGCCCCATGCAGGATCTGCACTTAACCAGGACTGTTGGAGAAAATTTTACTGTGTCAAGTTCTTCAGGCTGAGGTCTGAGTCTTTTGCATCTGAATTCCCCCTGCAGGGCCGGGACAACCCCACCTGTATCCAAGGAGACTCACGCGAGGTTTTGGGGATGGAATTGGCAGCATTCCTGCAGGAAAGACGCTGAAGTGCACACCTCCTTTGGTCCTGTCCCCCCTTTTGCACGCCCAGGGTGTTATTTCCTCCCTCTGCCCCAAGTTTGTGGGTCCCTGCCACGGGTCAAACGCTTCTTGGCATCGGCCCGAGCACGGGACAGGTTCATGTCACGTGGGTCTGGGGCTCAGGACTCATCCTGTCCATGGAAAGGGCAGGAAAGCAACTGCTCCACTGCCAAGAGCTGCCCCAGAGCAAGCCCAGCCCGAGGGCTGCCCTACCTCTCGTTTCCACAGCGTGGATGCACCTCTTGATGATGCTGAAGCCGATGCTGTCCAGCTGGGCGGCTGCAGGGGAAGGGCAGAGAGCAGGGGTGAACAGCTGGCAGGGCAGGGCAGCGCCCCACAGGGAGCACCAGGCTCCTGAATCCCTGCCAGCCCAGCAACGCCCCACTGCCCAGGCGAGGAGGAGATAAACGAGGGCAGAGAAACACGAGCACAGCAGTTTGTACCTGCTGTAACCCGGGCAAACAGACACCGATCAGCGTCCCAGCCTCCACACCCCTCTGAAGCAGGCCTGCCCTGGGCTCTGCCAGGCATCCACCAGCGCAGATGGACAAAAATTAATTTAGGGTCGAGGTGAGATAACCCAAATTTGTCTGGAAAGCTGACGGCGGTTGCTTGGAAAGCAATGAAATCGTACATTTTGGCACAACGAACCCTCGGAAATGGCACACGAGGTGTCCCGCCTCTGCCCGAGAGCGAGCGCTAAAACGTGAGTTAATGGGACGTACAACTCAACTCACTTGTGCCAATGCAGGTTTTCACCTTCTAAGTTAAGGAATTACTAATGCAGGGACCCAAACAGCTGCCGGAAGAATTCATCCCACCGAGATCTTTCCACCAGAGCCTGGAAAGCGCTGCCCACAGCCAGCTATTTGTTATGGAAAACTAGCTCCTCCCTACAGAAAGGTTTGGAAAACCTTCCACAAGGCAGGAGCCCCTCAGACAAGGGTGGGCAGAGGAGCCCTGAGCTCCAGACCCGAGGGAACGCCACGACTGAGAGGCACGAGGCTGTGTGCAGAGCGGGGCTGGCAGTGCCCTCAGCAAGGCACGTGCAGTGCCCTCCTTTGCATTCCCCCCGCTCCCCAGCCACGGCTGCTCCGTGGGCAGCTGCCAGCTCACACTCACACTGAGCAGCCCCTTCCTAATGCCTGGCTTTGAGTCCTCTGCTGGGGGTGGGTTTTGCCTGCTGAACGGCACGAGGACCCAAACACTGCGAAGGAAAACAGCTCTTTTGTGCTCTTCTGGGCAGGCAGGCTGCAGGGCCGAGCCAGCTCGAGCGCACGAGCTGCGGGACGCCCGTGCCACGGGACGTGAGGATAATCCAGAAGCTGCAGGGCCCTTTGCTGGGCACCCTCAGGGCTCCCAGCGTGGGTGCAGCACAAACCCAACGTGCCACCCATCAGCAGGGCACAGCTGCCATTCCCAGCCCGCTGATGGACACAAGGGTACCTGAGGAGCTCAAAACCCTCTTGCTCCAGCAGGTCTGCTCAGCCCTGGCTGGGCACTGCTATGACACCCCTGACCTGTGGGCATCCCTGTGTGGTGCTGCCAGCTTGGATCACGGCTTCAGCCTCTCTGCCATCCACTGGAGGTGCCAACCCATCCCACAGACAGCAGTTTCCCTTCAGCCCCTTGTGTGTTTGGGCCCCCAAGGCCGGGTTGGACAGGGCTTGGAGCAACCTGGGATAGTGGGAGATGTTCCTGCCCATGGCAGGGGCTGGAACTGGATCATCTGTGAGGTCCTTTCCAGCCCAACCCATTCCATGATTCCGTGATCCCCTAACCCTGCAAACGGGCAGGCAGGGCTGGGATCCCCCAGGAAGGAAGAGGGGGACGCCCAGCAGTGCCTCTGGATGGAAGAGACCTGGCACAATCCCCCCAAGCAGATGAACGAGCTCCTCCACTCACTGTCAAGCTCTGGATCAGGAAAGGTCGGGGATTTATTTGCAGTAGTTATGTCCAGAAATAATATCTGATTAAATATCCAAAGTGCCTTTACTCATCCTTAAATTTAACTTTTAATGAGCATTGTAAAAGCTTGATTCCCCCTCTCTCAGAGCATCTGCTCTTTATCTCAGTCATTTACCAAATGATTTGGTTCAGCAGTGGAACAGATCAAAGGCAGATCTGGATCTCCTGCTGCCCAGATCACAGATCCATGGAATCATCTGGGTTTAGAAAATCCCCCCCAGGCCACCAAGCCCAACCATTCCCCCAGCACTGCCAAGGCCACCACCCTCCCCTGGCCCCAGGAGCCACATCCACACGGCTCCAGGGCTGGGGGTGCCGAGGCTCGACAGCCCTGACAGAGCAGAAACCTCCCCTGCCTTCCAAACGGAGCTGTCCCTGCCTGAGGACAAGGGAAGAGCCTCCCCTGAGGCTCCCCTTCCTCAGGGCAGGCTGTGAGGCTCAGCTCCAGGCCACCACACGGGTCACAGGCTCTCCCTCCAGCAGCATCCAGAGCCCGAGGAGATGCCCTGCCCGGGCTGTAAGCCATCCCAGAAACGTTCTGCACCGGCACAGGTGACACACGTCACCTGCACAGCAGCTCCCACGCTGGGCTGACCTTCAGGCAGCCCCGCCGCCCGATCGCTCCCACCCCGTTCTATTTCTGCCTGGCAGATTATTCCTGTGTAATCCATTAATTCCTTCCCTTCAGGCTCCTGTGGCACAGAGCATGGGGAAGGGGGCAGGAGGGCTGGATCAGCTCTGTCAGCCTGCCTGGCTGCAGCTGTGTGTCAGGGCAGTGCAAGGTCAAAGCAGCTCCTCTGCCTCCCCGCCCCACGGAACCATCGCTGGTTTGAATTCTTTCAAAGACGTTTTGGAAAGAAGAACTGCAGAGGAGGAGGGAAATCATCAAGCAGAGACCAGAGGAATGAGCTTTCCAGTCTTACCAGAAATGAGTTTTCAGGGCTCTAACTACCACTGAGCTGCCAAGATTGGGGAAAGGAAGACTGAGGGTCAGATTATGTTAGAGAAATGGAAGAAGGTGAGACCACTGAGGGTGGGCAGCCCTGGCACAGGGTGCCCAGAGAAGCTGTGGCTGCCCCTGCATCCCTGGAGTGCCCAAGGCCAGGCTGGATGGAGCTTGGCGCAGCCTGGGACAGTGGGAGGTGTCCTTGCCATGGCAGGGAGGGGAAGAGAGGAGCTTTAATGTCCTTCCAACCCAAAATATTCTGTGATTCCATGACTGTGATTGCTGGGAAGGGCCAGGGCATCCAGACAAGGGCACAGCAGGCAGGGCAGCCAAAGGGACTCAAGGTCTGTGAAGAGCTTGTGAAAATAAATAATTTTATGGGGTCCTGAGCTAATGGGGATGTGGAAGATGGAAGGGAAAATGGTGGGAAGGAAGGGAAAGGAGGGATTTCATGTTGTTCCATGCAATAAGCACAGATGACCTGGAGGATTTGTTTCCAGGGAGCAGGGCAAGTCCTTCTGGTTAGCAAACTAGAGCATTTCAATTGCCCTGGCTCTCGTGGTGCAGTGACACCACTCAGCCCCTGCGCTCAGCTCCCTCCCCCTCCACAGCAGATCGAGATAAATCACCACAGGCCCACGGCCATCTGGCCACCCAGCAGGACAGAAAACCCAGAAGCTCTGCAAAATGACAGCGTCCTGAAAGTGCCACCACAGCCCTGCCAGGCACTTTCAGCCTCCCATAAGTGCGGGCAGGAAGCAGAGGTACAGAAACTGCCCGGGTCAGGAACTGCATCCGGACCCACTCCATCACCACGCTCACTCCAAGTCCTTGTAGGAAGATCCTGAATCAAGGGCTGCTGGCAGACAGCCAGGGCCTGAATCGATTTTAGAGCGGCAGGGGAGGCAGGCAGAGCTCTACAGCAGGGATTTAATGAGGCTGAGGCAGTCAGAGCTCTGCCCACGCCAGTGGCAGCCCCGGCCCCAGCAGAGGGTCTGGAAGCACCTTCAGCCCCACACTGCTCCCAGGACCAGGAAGGACGGACAAGGAGCAGGCAAGGAGGAGCATTCTCCTTTTTAAGGGAGACCATCAAAATGAGCCAGGGCACCAGGTGCAGAGCTGGCAGAGCCAGGGCTGTGTGCAGGGAGCACGGAGCTCAGGGCTGAGCACGGAGCTGAGCCACTCCTGGGCTCTGCACCTCACCAGCTCCTCTGGGCCTCTGGGAAAAGAGACAAGAGGAGCTGTTCTAGCGGAGCTCCTGCCCCAGGAGCGCTGGCCGTGCTGCCCCTCCAGTGTGAGGCACAGCTCCAGCTCTGCTGGGATCACCTGGGAGACTCAGCCAGGAAAAGGTGGATGGGCAGCTGATGCCAGAGGGGATCAAAGGGAAGGAGAAACCACAGAGGAGGGAGCAGAGAGGGGGAAGAGGCTGCTTTGTGCAAGGGCTGAAATGGGCGTGAGGAACATTAGCTGCAAATTATACCAATTATTGAGAGAAAAATGCTTCGGCTGCAGATGAAAATGTCGTGTATGAGGCAGCACCAAAATGAACCAAGAACTGAACGTCAGCGCGGGCCTGGCCCCGCCTGACCAGCGGCTCTGAGGGAAGGAGGGGAGGGACTGGGGCTGGAGTAGTGCAATTATGGCAAAGCCAACCTACTGGGAAATGGCTCAATTAAGGGTTTTAAAACACAGGACATAAGAGGCAGGACCAGGTGCAACTGCTCCTCTAGGAATAAAAACAAGTGCTTCCTTGACCCAAGGCTTTGATTGCCTGAACTACAACAAAAAGAGCTTTTTTATTTCTAAGGGCTCTTGTTGACAATCTTGACAAGGCAGGACCTCCTTCCTTACTCCTACACTTGTGCTCCAATTCCCCTTTGGAAAGACAAATTTCACCCTGCACATTCTGGCTCGGAGGGAAGAGCTGGTTGGTCCCTGGTGTCACCCGATGCCTCTGCTGAACTTGAGGAGCAGGTCCCAAGGCCACCAGAGCCCCACAGGACACGGTGTGGGGCAGGAGGGGACACACCCCGAGGGGCACAGGGCGCTGCTCTCCATGGCCCCAGGTCCCACCAGCAGCTTTCTGCCCCTGCTGGGTGCCACACCCGGCCACCCTGGGGTCCCACCCTGAGCCCTGTCACCCCCCAGCCCCGGGGAGCCCAGCACAGCCCAGGGTCACCAGCACCCCTCCCACAGCTCAGCCGCCTCTCAGGGGCCAGGCTCGAGAGGAAATACTCACTGCCTTCGCTCTGGCTGTCCTTGTTCGAGTTGTACACCTGGAAAACACAAGGAGAAAGTCTTATGAGAGCCTGGCACAGCCGGGCTGGGAGCGCTGGTGCCACCACGGTGTGTCTGCTGCCAGCACCTCCCCCAGCAGCCAGGGCCCCAAACACCACCACGACCTCTGCACACAAACGTGGGGCTGGCCCAGCTCTGGAGCTATTTTGAAATACTGACTAGGACAGCTCTTAAAATGAAAGAATGCAAATGGGACGGACCAGGTGAAAACAGAAATGAGAGGTTTCTAAACAAAGTGAAGGTGGGGTTGGACTAGATGACCTTTAAAGGTCCCATCCTACCCAAACTATTCCATGATTCTGTGACTCCTCTGAAAGGCACATACAGAGGTTATAAACTCGGAGCAAAGCAGGCGATTCCCCCATGGGCATTACAGGAACCTCTGGTAGGTGCAACCCGGGCAGGGAGCAGGTACCACCCTCCTCAGGTACAGCCTGAGCAAACGAGGCAGGCAAAGAGCAGGAGAGGAAAAGGAATGTCAGTAATTTAGAGAGGACAATGAGCACAGCAGGATGAGGCACGGAGCGCATCCAGCACTGCTTGCAGCAGAGCCACCACCAGGACTCCATCCAAGCCTCTCCAGCCTCCAAACATCACTGCTCCTCCTCCCACCCCCATCACCACCTCAGCTCAGCTGCTGGAGATTGAAGTGATGGTTCAGTGGACGCAATAAAAAGGGAAAACACTGGCAGGAGGTTTTAATCACGATGTGAGGGCGCTTTAAAAGCCCAGGATAATACCAACAGCAGCTGTAAGAAGATCAGCCCTCAGACAGGTTGTATTTCTCCAGCTCAACAGAGTAAAATGGTTTAAAATAATCCCTGAGTGCTCAGAGTCCCTCCAGGAACACGCAGAGCGCTCCAGCAGCATCCTGGGTGTGGCACCGTCCCCTGCACAGGACAGGAGGCTGGAGAAGCTGCTGGGAACGGGGCTGGGAGCCCTCTTGCAAAGGGAGCAGGGAGCTGCCTGCATCACATGCTGCCTCCTGAAATAGCCAGCGGGCAAGGCAAGCTTCCAAGGGCCGTGTTGATGGCAACGGAGGGGCTGCGCTGTGCCCCAGGGGACCCTGCCCCGACAGCAGCAGCGAGGCTGGGCTGGGCTGGGCTGGGCTCCCGCTGTGGGGATGTCCCCCAGGAGCTCCAGCTGCAGGACCGGGCTGGGGAGCCGCCTGTGATGCTGCCGGAGGATCAGAGCCAGCGGCAGCCGGGCTGGGACGCTGCCGGCACAGCAGAGCTCCCCGGGGTGCCCCAACGCCCCCCGCCTCCAAAAACAGCCCGGGAAGGGCCCTGTGTCACAGGGAATGTCACCAGCAGGGCACACAGAGAGAGTCCTTCCCTGGAGGTCACCGCAGCACGGGCCATCCCTGCGCTCTCCTGTTGGGCGCCAGCCGGAGCACGCCAGGACACCTTGGATCAGCTCCACCACCCAGGACACGCTCGGGGAGGCACAAATCGAATGGAGCAGCTCCAAGCGGGGCTTTGGGCAGGGGCTGGTCCCTCCAAGGAGCATCTTCCCCCTCCAGGACACCTGGCTACGTAACACGGAGCCAGGCAGAGATGATTGCTCGCAGGAGAAAACCCTTCAGCCACATCTGGCAAGCGGGGGATGATTCAGCAGCAAAACCAGCTGCAGTCAGCAAGGGAGTTTTCCTCTAGGAACAGTGTTTATATCAAGAAAATAAAACAAGTGGAAAGAGGGAAGGAAAACACCCGCGGGCTCCCCGACAGCAGGGCTGCCCTGCAGCCCCAGCACGGAGTCAGCCTTCCTGAGGAAGAATTCCCTGAACTTCAGTGCCCCTGTGGAGGGCTCACTGAAGGGACTGGGGGCTCAGCCCGTCACTCAAAGGCTCGGGATCACACCCAGCTTCCGTGCCCTGGCTCAGCCCCACACACAGGTAACACTAACCACAGCAAAGGATCGGGCCTGGAGCAGCCCGGCGTGGTGGGAGGCATCCGTGCCCATGGCAGCGGGGATGAGAGGAGCTGTAAGATCCTTCCAGCCCAAACCAGCTCCCAGAGCACAGCACAGCAGCTCCAGGAGATCCTCTGCCTGCACATTTGCTCTTCCAGTTTGGATCCATGAAACAGCAGAGGTTGTTAATCACCAGAGACTGCTCTTAAAACAAGGGAAAAGGGCAGACGAGGAAACACAAAAATGCTTTCGCCATTAATTGCAAAGCGTGCACACAACGAGAGGGAAGTTTCACATGGAGGTCAACAGCAACCATGAAACACAGAGACACTGCCACCCTACATCCATCTTATGGAGGACAAACCCTTCATCCACCGTCTCTGTCAACCCACTGACACAACTCTGCACCAGCGGGGTTTTAACCGAGCCCCAAGTCCGTACCATCCCTTCCTTTTCCAAGAAATATTTTCCTGTACTGCCTCAACTCTTTCAGAGGGATAAGAGAAGTTTCCAAGTTTGAGGAAAGGGCTGCTTTATAAGAGCTCCAAGAGTGCCCCAAGGGTCACCCCTGCCCTGCTGGCAAAGCCCTTGGGCTCCTGCCCAGCCTGGCCCTCGGGATGTTGATATTCCACTCTTTCCAAAACAGCTCTGATAACAGGCAGGGCTTAAAGCAGAAGGATGCATTTGAAGATTAAGCCTCACACACAGGGCAGGACCAGCCTGGCCCTGGGAAAGGTGCAGAATTTTAAAGAGGTTCTTGCTCTTCCCCGCAGCACGCACACAGCACCGAGCCCAGGACTGCAGCACCTCTGTCCCGGGGAGGTGGGCTGGGAGCACCTTGGAAAAGCGCTTCTGAACCCTGTTCCAAACAACTGCCAAGCGCTGGATTTTGTTTCCCCCTGCCCTCACCCTCTCCCCCCCTGTATCTGCACCCTTCCCGTGCCCAGGCTCACAGACACAGCTCTGGGCCAGGGGACACCTCGCAGGGTGACAGCATCCAACACACAGCTCCTGGGAGCTCTGCCCAGGGCAGGAGCTGTGCAGACACACACATTGCCCAGCACCAGGCCAGACAATAAAACCCCATTAAATGAGTGCATTTTTATGCCCACACGCTGTTTTTCCTGCTGTTAACACACTCTGGAGAAAACAGAGCCCTAAACCCAGAGAGTTTCTCGTGGAAGAAAAAGCTTCTTTCACTTTCTGGTATTAGTCACTGACAAAGGGTGGGAAATCAGAGAGAAGAAGCATTGCTGGGAGGTGAAGGGCCTGTGGCCCGTGGACACGTGTGGGAACAGGCTGGGTTATAAAACTCCCAGAACTGGGACTGGTGACTAACGTGGAGACAAATCCCTGCCCTGCAGCGCTGCCATGCTTTAACATCTCGCTCGCACTAATTACTCCCATTTGATTGTATTTCCAGAGCCAAAATATCCTCACCAGGCAGCTTCAGAAGTGATGCGTATAGAAAATATCTATGTTAAGATAGTACAAAACTTACAGACCTTGATGTCTTGAATTTAGTTTTCTAAACTCTTACTGTAGATGGTCAAATATCCTGAACAAAACCAGATTGTATAATTCTTTTTCAGCAGAAGCTACTGCTTCATTCCTGCAGGATAATTGCTGTTTGGAAGCTTTAAGGAGGCCTTTATGAGCTATTATTGAAAAATTCCAAGATGCATCTGTAAGTAATCCAGAAAGACAGATTTTATGAGAGCAGTTACAACTCATGACTACTTTGACACTTGCACTATGCTCAATTATGAGCTCGATATTTAAGATAATTCATCAGAAAACCAGTTATTTCCTTTGGTGAGACATTTCACCAAATACATGCTGTTTTGCAGAGGAAATGGTTTTATAGGGATGATTAAGAGCTCTGTGATGTTCGAGGGTGTGGTGGAGGAGCACACAGCCCAGGAGGCAGCTCCCTGCTCCCCTGGAGCCCAGGGATGAGCCCAGGGATGAGCTGGGGGTCACCCACTCACACCCCCCCCAGCACAGCCCCGTTTGCTCCTGGATCCATGGCCCCAACTTCTCATGGACCAGAGCCTGGGCAGAAGCAGCAATGCAGGTGCTGCCCCTGCTCCTGCCCCTCTGAATTCTGTCCTGCCAATACCACACACCCCAACACTGGAGCTGTGGGCTCATGCAGACATCAGCTGGGGATTTTCCTAATCAGAAATCCTTTGAAAGACACCACCTGGAGCCTAAAATAGTCCTACAGCCAGCACCAGCCAACACCCAGAGCCTGGAGCATCCCTCAGACACCAACCCACAGCCTGCGATAGTCCTACAGCCCCTGCTCATCATCTGATGCACCTTCTGCTTGTGCACAGATAAATTGAGAAGAATTCCAGCCCTCAGTTTTCCAACCTGATCCCAAACAAACTGCGCCCGTGACGTGCAAAGAGCAAATGGGCACGTGAGTGGGTCGGGAGGACACTGGACTGTGGGAAGAGAAAAGGAAAAGGAAGTAGCTGGGGCTTGAAGGGGAACTACAAAAAGATGATGTTGAGCAATTTCATTTTTATTTCCTCCTTTCAGGGGTCATGCTGTTGCCCATGGTGTTCATTAACCTCCACAAGACACGGACAGTGATCTCCTATGGCACTTGTATCATTTTAAGTTTCCTTCAGTTTCATTTAAAGTTTAAAATCCAAAATGGCCCAACCAAAGCTGCACGGTGTTTAGCAGCATCCCTTGGAGGCTGCACGGTGTTTAGCACCAAAATCCTTCCAATCCCAACATTGGGCATGGAATTCTGCCCAATGGCTAAAAGCTAGAGGAAAGGATTACCCAGCTACTCAGAGGAAAGAGGGATTTAAGGAAAGCACTGGAGACCAAGAGGCCAGCAGCCCTGGTTTGCAGAGAGGGAGAGCTCCATCAAAGAAGGATTTCCACTCCGTGCCCCGGCGTGGAAGATTCCACCTCACGCTCCTTTCACTGGTGCTGGGACCTTCCCTCCAAGCCAAACTTTCCATTTGGACTCTCAGAATGGGCCAGTCCTGCCAAAATTCCCTGGTCTCCCTGGGGGAGCGTGGTGTTTGCAAGGTCCAGAGCAATGGGAGGAAATGCTGCAGTGTTATGCAATTTCCTTGTGATTCATATTCCGAAATCCTCCAAACAGCCAGGAACAAGCCTCTCCACTTTCAGCTCAAAAGATGCACAAGCCCAAGGGGTATAAATAGATATGCTGTTCCCTCAGAACTGGTAGCCCAAGAGGCTTCCCTTGCTGGGACGGTCTGGGAGGACACGGGCAGGAGGAGCACAGACATTGCACACGAGTGTTCTGCAACCCTTTTATAGGGGCAAACGGGCTGAAGAGCAGTGCTCCAGCTGGAGTCCGGCCACTCTGACTGACTCAGCTGCTGCTGGGGGTCTGCAGCACCCCGGAGCCCCCAGAGAGAGCCCTGAGCTCCCAGAGAGAGCCCAGCCCCAGACTCAGCCCGGCAGGGAAAGCTGAGTCCTACACATCCCTGCTCCACACCTCAGCTGCCCTGAAACAGAAGGAACAAACCCTTCCTCCTGATGCCTTCCCCACTGGGACAGCAGGGATGTGCCTGACCGTGTCCCCACAGTCCCCAGCGTGTCCTGCAGGGCTCTCCGTGGGCACAGGGATGCCCAGGGCAGGGCTGGAGCTCTGGCACAGCCCTGTATCCTGTCCCTGAGGCAACAGGGAACGGTTCAGAGGAAGAATGGAGAGAAGGAAGGGAAGAGTGAGAGGGTCAGGCACAAGGCACAGCAGGCAGGACCCTCCAGACCTGCCCTGGGCTCTGTGGCTCTGCCTCACTGGGACACAGCCCTGGAGCAGCATCCCAGCAAAGCTCATGTACAAAAAGCCTATTTCCTTGTTAAAAGCAGGACACCTGGCAACCTTGATGAAATCAGCCCTTGTTTCTGGCTCTGCCTTATCAACCCTGTTCTATTTCTGTCTGAGAGCCAGGTTTTCATACTACAAGCAGGGTTTTCAGAGCTAGACTACACTGTGTTGTAGAAATAACCTTCCTTGCTCTGAGAGCCAGAAGGATGTAGATTGGAGTACGATCTCTCCCAGCCCACAGCCTGCAAACCTCTCTGCAGCAGGAGGGGAGGGAAAATTACGCCTTGCTTCCCAAGTGGAGAACTTGGCAGGGCAGCAGAAACCCACAGCGAAATGCTGGTTTATGTCATGCAGACGAAGCTGTTCGTTTGGAAGAGGGTGGCCAGGGACCCTGGCAGCTCCTTCCTTCCTTCCTTCCTTCCTTTCCTCCCAACCTACTGCTCATCGCAGTCGGAGTCATCCCCCACCTCGTGTCCCCCCTTCCTCTCTCCTGCTCCTCCTTTCCAACATAAATTTCAGCTTCAAACTCATACCCCGGGCCTGATTAGAAGACAGGAAAGAAAAATCGATCCAAAAACGAAGCGTCTGGGGGGCTTGGATCCTCTACATGGGTCTTGCTCCTCTTCTCTCTCGGAGCTGAGCTAAAGGAGGGATCTAATTAAAAACAAGCCCACATTTTATTACAAGTGCAGGCATTCCCAAGGGCCTCTGGAGCCGAGGCCAGCCGGGCTCCCTGCCAGCCAGCTGGGCTGCTTAGCTCAGCGCAGTTATATAACCGTGTTTGTCACCCAAGGAAACCATCACCTGGGTCAGAACGGGGGAAAAATCACCTGGCTCGAGCTGCCAACTTCCCGAGGCTCGCTCTGAGCAGGGGAGGCAGCAGCAGCCACTCAGGGGCTGTGTGGGAGCAAGGGGAGCAGAGCGTGTCAGACACGGGGCAGCCTCGGAATAACACAGCTAAAGGTCAGCCGCTCCAACAAAATACATTTTTGGAATAACTAAAGCGCCTCAAGTTTCCCAGAGCAGCATTTTTTGAGCGTGTCCAGCGAAGCAGACATGTTGGGATCGCGCAAATAACTGACTAAAAGTGAAAACTTCTACTGCTCTAAGCTTCCCCCAAGTTTTCTAGGATGCTTGAGCAACAGCTTGCACATCCTCCTCCGGCAGCTCTGCCTGGAGCCCGGCCAGCCCCAGCCAGCACACACGCCCTTCCTCCTCCCAACGTCTGCTGACGAACACGGGCTCTCAACACATCAAAACCAGCCTAATTTTAAATGACAGTGTCATCTTTATTTTTAAAATAACTGTAACACGGCCGTGCCTGGCGCTCCTCCTCTGTGAAGGAGGTTTGACACTGCCCGGGTGCTCCGAACAAGGCTGGTGGCTTCGTGCCAGGACTGGCTCAATCACCACGGCCTGGAGCTTTAAAGACCGGGACATCCCCGAGCTGAGAGCACTTTCAATCCCCTATTTGCACAGCTGTGGGGCAGCATAGACCCTGAGGGAAAGCGGCAGAGAGGGGACACAGTCCCATCCCTCCTCTCCCACAGAGACCCCTGTGAGCCCAGGGTGGCTGCGGAGGTTTCTTGGGCCAATCCTGGGATGTGGCACAAGGTTCTTTCCTGGACCTGGGAGCCAGCCCAAAGGGGCTTTAAAGGCACCTGGTGTCCCTCTCCAAAACTGCAGCAGCACATTTATCCCTCTCCAGCCAGGACCTGAAATTCCACAACACTTCATAACCTCCCTGGGAAACCCTCAGCCCTGCCTGTACCCCACCCCAGGGCTGCCAGCGCTCACCACGTCCACCATCCAACAAACACTGGCTGAGACGCAGCGTGGGACACGTCCACGTGCACCCTGCCATGGCCTGAGCCTGCAGCCTGCCTGCTCCTGATCCTGCTCCTGATCCCAGCCCCTGATCCCAGCCCTGCTCCTGATCCCAGCCCCTGATCCCAGCCCTGCTCCTGCTCCCAGCCCCTGATCCCAGCCCTGCTCCTGCTCCCAGCCCCTGATCCCAGCCCTGCTCCTGATCCTGCACCTGATCCCAGCCCCTGCTCCCAGCCCTGCTCCTGATCCCAGCCCCTGATCCCAGCCCTGCTCCTGATCCCAGCCCTGCTCCTGCTCCCAGCCCCTGATCTCAGCCCTGCTCCTGATCCCAGTCCTGCACCTGATCCCAGCCCTGCTCCTGCTCCCAGCCCCTGATCCTGCTCCTGATCCTGCTCCAGATCCCAGTCCTGCACCTGATCCTGCTCCTGATCCCAGTCCTGCACCTGATCCCAGCCCTGCTCCTGATCCTGCACCTGATCCCAGCCCTGCTCCTGCTCCCGATCCTGCCCCCACAGAGCCCAGCTCCACACACAGATCTGCCAGGAATGACAAACACAGGGAGAATACAGAAACAAAATTATCAAAACAAAAGAGTTTGATAATAACCCTTCCTTCTGGGGCTGCATCTGGGAGAAGACAAACCCCTGGGTGAGGGACGGTGGTGGGGCTGCAGCAGGACAGTAAATCACTGCTGAAAACCAAATGTGATTCCCAATAAAGGAGGAAATAATGGAAGAGGCTGGCTTTGTGAGTCATTCTAGCGTGAACCATTTACTTTAATTTTTAATTTAAAGTAGGAAACAATACTCTAATAGTCTATTTAAATTGGCAGGGAAATTTGTTCTCCCAACGTGGAGCTGTTCCCTGAATTTCTACGTGTTTGCCGAATTGCCCGACCAAATAACTCGAAGCAGAGGTGATAAAGAGAGGAAAGGAAAGTGAGTGTGCTCTCTTTGGTCTGTCACTCCAGCTGAGGCTCTGTGCCTCCCTGCTGAGGCTGCCAGCACGGCTGCAGGGTGGACAGCAAGTTCCTACCGAACCACGACGCGAAATCAGGATGCAAGCACCCTGCGCCCTCCCCTGAGGCTGGTTCACCTCTCCGGGCCCAGGCTCACAAACAAGTTGCTGCAAGCAGCCGCTCCGTCCTGTTCCACATCTGTGCTGCAATCCAGGTTCGATCATCCCCAGGCGCCCCAGAGACCCAACCCTCCTCCAGCACCACGCTCACCTCCCGCCGGAGCCCAAAGCCGGGAACACAGGTGCAGCAGGGCTGGCGCGTGTCCCGGGGGGGAGATGTGCGCTGTGCCGTGTCCTGTGCATCGGGACCCGCACTCAGACCCCCAGCCCTGACCCCTGGGAGCTCCTCCCGGGGCATCAGCAGTGACACAACACAGGAGATGGGTGGCCGCCACCGCGTCCCCACCGGAGGCAACATCTCCCAAAGGGAGAGCAAAACCCAGCTGCTGTCCTGGGACCAACCACCCCAGCGTCCAGGCAAAGCCAAACTGCCGTAGCCAATTTCTGCAGCACAGGCCCCAAGGAAGAGCAAGGAATGCATTACAGAAACAATGAGGCATTCACACCAGAGACAGGAGCCACTGCTCTGCTCCTGGACACCCACGGCAACACAGCTGGAACAAGAGGTCACAAACTTGCCAAAACTGGGTGGGACTGCACTTTTAAGCGCGTAAAAGCAATCCAGAGGGCTCTTTTCTCTTTTAAAAATTATCTACAATGCTTCTCTAAGTATTTTTCTCTGAAACAGCTTCTTAGGCAGAGGACAAACCCCGGCAGCCGCAGTGACTCCAGCTGGGTGAGCCCTCAGCCTCTGAAGCTGCAGTTGCTGGAAGCAGGAATAAAAGCCTGAAGTCAAGGCTTAAGACCTCACTGGCTTAAGTGCTTTAGAAGCAAAATAAAAGCTTACAGACTCCATGTAAAGTCACCGCTATTACAGGCTTAAAGGGTTACCAAACAGGAGAGGAGAAGGAGGGAGCAGCGGCAGGAGCGCGTGATGCGAGACCCAACACGGAACGTGACGTGGACCACGCGTCTCTGAGGATCCTCCGCTACCACCTTGTCCCCAAAAAGGACAAAGAACTTTTGGGGGCAGGAATCTTGAGCTGTGGGATGCAAAAAAAGCCGAGCAGGGGTCCCAGTGGGACTCACTGTGACCACGGCCCCCCGCACTGGGAGGTGGCACCGATGCTCCCAGAGCACGGAGAGACTGAGCTCCAGTTCAGGAGAGTTCACTGGGTTGTCTGCATTGGGGAACAGATTGGAGGCAAAGAGAAGCAGCAAACAATAGAAACTTAGACATTAAGAGTGGGCAGAGTGGGGAAAAAACGTTCTGTTCACTAAAGAGAGAGACGGGGAGATGGAGAAGCAGCAACAGGAATGACTCAGGTCATAGAGAACAACAAAAGAAATCTGCTATCAGCAAACAAACCCAGGCAGGATGAAGGCCATGAGAACCTGCAAGACAGAGTGCACAAGAAAACCATATTTTCCCCAGCGCTGACACACGTCTGTGGGACTGAGAGCGCAATCAAAGCTCAGCATGAAAAAGGCTGTGAGCAGAGACACTGAAGAGCCAGGCAGGGAGCAGAGCCGGGGAGAGCAGAGCAGAGAACACGGCGATCGCCCACGGGCTCCCCGGGCACAAACTCAGGCCACAGACACCGTCTGCGCTCACAGAGGTCTGGGTGAGGATTCTTCTACCCTCTCTGATAACTGAGATGGAATGAACTCACACGGTGAAGCACATCTGGGGCCCCAGGGAGTCCCAGGGCAGTGCAGGGGGCTGGGAAGGGGAGCAGCGGGTGCCTGTCCACCCCCCACAGCCACGCCGGGACCGAAGTCCCTCAAGTGGATTCATTTTTTGAATGAGCCAAAGTAACAGGAATGCCGAGGTTGAGAGCACTGGAGTGAGTTCAAAAGACAACGTTTCCACGGGGAAATAAATCTCTCGCTATTTTGTATAATTAGACAAGGAAAACGAAACAACAATTTCAGAAAGGATTCCCAGAAGCGATATGCAAGGAGGAGGCGGGAGGTGTGCTGGGCAGGAATGCGGGGCTGGGCTCTGCTGTCCCGCCACACCAGCAGCGCTGGCACCTCCGGGTAACGGGGACGAAGGAGCTCAGGGACAGAAAGATGTGGCACCAGGGGCAGGGCTGGGACAGGGGACACACACGGAGCTCCAGAGCACATCCAGCCATGGCCGGGGCGCCGGGACAGAGCCACAGAGCCCGGGACAGCTCCAGGAGCCCGGGAGAGAGCCACAGAGCCTTGGACAGAGCCACAGAGCCCGGGACAGAGCCGCAGAGCCCGGGACAGAGCCGCAGAGCCCGGGACAGAGCCACAGAGCCCGGGACAGAGCCACAGAGCCCGGGACAGAGCCACAGAGCCCGGGACAGAGCCGCAGAGCCTGGGACAGAGCCGCAGAGCCTGGGACAGAGCCACAGAGCCCGGGACAGAGCCGCAGAGCCCGGGACAGAGCCACAGAGCCCGGGACAGAGCCGCAGAGCCCGGGACAGAGCCACAGAGCCCGGGACAGAGCCACAGAGCCCGGGACAGCTCCAGAGCCCGGGACAGAGCCACAGAGCCCGGGACAGAGCCACAGAGCCCGGGACAGCTCCAGAGCCCGGGACAGAGCCACAGAGCTCGGGACAGAGCCACAGAGCCCGGGACAGAGCCACAGAGCCCGGGAGAGAGCCACAGAGCCCGGGAGAGAGCCACAGAGCCCGGGACAGAGCCGCAGAGCCCGGGACAGAGCCGCAGAGCCCGGGACAGAGCCGCAGAGCCCGGGACAGAGCCGCAGAGCCCGGGAGAGAGCCACAGAGCCACAGAGCCCGGGACAGAGCCACAGAGCCCGGGACAGAGCCACAGAGCCACAGAGCCTGGGACAGAGCCACAGAGCCCGGGACAGAGCCGCAGAGCCCGGGACAGAGCCACAGAGCCCGGGACAGAGCCACAGAGCCTGGGACAGCTCCAGGAGTCCAGGACAGAGCCACAGAGCCCGGGACAGAGCCACAGAGCCTGGGACAGAGCCACAGAGCCCGGGACAGCCCCAGGAGCCCGGGACAGAGCCACAGAGCCTGGGACAGCTCCAGGAGCCCAGGACAGAGCCACAGAGCCCGGGACAGAGCCACAGAGCCCGGGACAGAGCCACAGAGCCACAGAGCCCGGGACAGCTCCAGGAGTCCAGGACAGAGCCACAGAGCCTTGGACAGAGCCACAGAGCCTGGGACAGAGCCGCAGAGCCCGGGACAGCCCCAGGAGCCCGGGACAGCCCCAGGAGCCCGGGACAGAGCCACAGAGCCCGGGACAGAGCCACAGAGCCCGGGACAGAGCCACAGAGCCCGGGACAGAGCCACAGAGCCCGGGACAGCCCCAGGAGCCCGGGACAGCCCCAGGAGCCCGGGACAGCCCCAGGAGCCCGGGACAGAGCCACAGAGCCCGGGACAGAGCCACAGAGCCCGGGACAGAGCCACAGAGCCCGGGACAGCTCCAGGAGCTCAGGACAGCCCCCCAGAGCCCCGCAGAGCCCGGGACAGCCCCAGGAGCCCGGGACAGCTCCACAGAGCCCAGGGCAGCTCCGCAGAGCCCAGGGCAGCCCCGCAGAGCCCAGGACAGCCCCGCAGAGCCCAGGACAGCCCCGCAGAGCCCGGGGTGCGGGAGCCGTGCCACGGGTGCCGAGAGTGGCCGGTCTCAGCTGCCATCTAGTGGGGAGTGGCCACGGGCACCCAGGGCTGGGCTGGCACCCACCCGGCACCCGGGGCTGGGAAAAGCCATCCCAGACCACTGAGTCTCAGCTGTGACCCATCCAGTCCCAGCTGTGCCCATCCCTGCCTTGTCACCAGCCCAGAGCCACCTCCAGCCCTTCCTGGGACACTCCAGGGATGGGGATCCAAACCTCCCTGGGCAAAAAGCCTGAGCACCCTTTCCATGGGGAAATTCCTGCTGCTGTCCGAGCTGAGCCTCCCCTGGGCCAGGCTGAGGCCGTTCCCTCTCCTCCTGTCCCTGTTCCCTGGGAGCACAGCCCGACCCCCCCGGCTGTCCCCTCCTGTCAGGGACTTGTGCAGAGCCACAAGGTTCCTCCTGAGCCAGAATCTCCTCCTCCTCCTCCTCCTCCACACTCATTCACAACCTTACCTAAATGCTTACCTTGCTCTTTGCCACAAGACTCAGCCTAATTTGTGCCTCTCCTAAAGCCACAGCCCAGCACAGCCACCATCAGCCAGCACAGCTTTTATTCCTGACTCAGGTTCCAAGGAAGTTTCAGAACCGCTCTGGCCTCCACCATATACATTTGCAAACTGCATCAGCAGAGGAGAAAATCCATAAGAAACTGATCCTGAGAGTCTTAACAAAACCAAACACCACTGCTCCGACATGGAGTTAGCAGTTTCTCCTGTTTCCAGCCTCTGCAATGTGGAAGAAAACCCAAAGTCAACACGGGGGCTTTATCCAAATGAACAAGTGGTAAGAGTTAACGGCGTGATGAGAGCTGTCTGGAGGCCGCTCTCGCTGTGAGACACAGCGTAAATCTCCTCAAGTTGTGACAAATGTCTTGGCTAATGCAGCCACATTCTACGTTTAAATCTCGCTAAGATGTAATTTGACATTTGGGTTTACTTTTTTCATTATAATTAAGAAACAAACTCCAGTCCGCGCTAATCTCCCCACAGCCCGAATTTGCACATGGAATTACCATCCCCACCGTGCCAATCCTTCCCCACGCCCTCCAGTCAAATCAAAGGAAAACCAGACATTCTTTCCAGCAGGCTTCTTCGGTTACAGAAATACAGTGAAGCACTGGATGGATATTTCTATGAGGGCAAGGGTTAAACCCTCATCTCTTGCTCAAGGAAATCCCTGTGGAATAGGTAACACGCAGATAACACGCTGCGCCCTGGTGTTGCAAGATAAGAACCCAAACAGAACAGCCCACAGCCGCATTTTTGATGGATGGAGGAAGATAACTGAGGACAAGGAGCCGCCTCGTGTGTCAGCGCACACCACCTTCAGCAGCAAAGTGCCTCCTGGATCCGTTTCCACGCAGGCTGCCTTCCCATCGCTCCCACCGCACTCCTGGAAGGGCAGTGCAAGCCATTGGCAGTGAAGTGCCACAAGGTACTGCATTAATGCACAGCCACAACCCCTGAGGCGCTGGGTGAGCCAGCTGCCCCCAGCTCAGCGGATGGGCACGGCAGGGGAGAACAGCAGCGCGCAGGCAGCGCCACGAGCTGTGCGGTTCTGAAAGAGTTCTCACAACCAGACTGCGGAACGGGATCATCCAGGCAGTCCTGTCCTGGCTGCTCCACAGAACCTTTCGCATGCACAGCTCTTTGCAAGCGCCCCAAATGCGTGTCTGCACCTCTGCAGACTGCCTCTGCCCCCTGGTAACATCTGCAGCTCAGCACGCAGCTGGGACCGCTCTCCTGCAGCTCCCATCGCAGCTGACAGCTCTGCCGTCCCTGCCACAGCAGCTCCCCGCAGAGGGGTGCAGCGCAGGCAGGTGAGCAGGCGGGAGCAGCACAAGAATCCACCCAACGCACAATTTGTTCCTGAAGAAATGAAGAAATGTTCCACCAGCATCAAGGCAGGGCTTCGTTTAGGAGGGATGAAGACAGCTGGCACCTGGAGAGGGTTGTGCCACTCTAGCTGCCCCAGGGGTCAGGAGCAGGCTGCTTCTCCCAAACAAGGGCCCCGTTCCAACAGATGAGAGAAAAAGGGAGCAGAGGCTGGCCCAGAGCCAGAGAATCATGGAATGGTTTAAACTGGAAGGGCCCTCCCCCCTGCCCTAGGCAGGGACGCCTTCCACTAAACCAGGTTGATCCAGCGTGGATCTGGACCAGGGATGGGGCAACCACAGCTTCTCTGGGCGGGTGTAAATTGAAACGAGAGAGGCTCAGCCCTGGGGTCAGGAGGCCAGGGGAGCAGCTGGGCTGGAGCCCAGGCAGGCTGTGCCCTCTCCTCCCTCGATGCTCTCAGCTCCCGACCGGTAACACCCTGAGCAACCTGCTCTGAGCAGGAGGTTGGACCAGAAACCTCCTGAGCTCCCGTCCTACCTGAATTACCTGATGGATCGACGACTCCAGGCTGGGACCTGGCTGTAATCCACCACACAATCCTCTCCCTGAAATGCAGGGCAGCACCTCCCACACGCAGCCTCCCCATCTCTGAACTGCTGCACGCTCCAAAAGCAAGCGCTTGACCGAGCCCAGCATGTGCTTTCCATGCCTCACCTGGCTTCAGTGAACATTTTTCCTGACAAACAAGAACCTTTCCATGGATTTGGGGGGCGGGATCTGCTCAAACCAGGACCAGTCCGTGGGAGCAGGCTGTGCTGGGATGGGACACTCTGTTCCCTGCGTGGACCCTGCCCCGACTGCCAGAGCACAGACACCCACTCCAAAGCCACACGGGCTGTCAGGCTGCTCTGCCTCTCCACATGGCCTCTTTCCATACCCCAAAACGCTGCTGGCCATGAGCAGGCACAGAGGCCACAGACCGGCCCTGGCTGCTGGCAGTGCCAGGAGCGCCACGGGACAGTCACCACACGAAGCTGGGACGGGCCACACCGTGACCCAGCAACCCCGGGCACCCGCTCAGAACCAGCCAACGCTCTTCAAGCTGGCAGGAGGGTTTGCAAACGCGTTCCAAAACAAAAACTAACAACAATGAGTTTTCTGCAAACCTCAAGAATCCCTTCCAGAGGTGAGGAAGCCTTTGGCACAGCAGGAGCAACCACGGGGAACAGGGGCCACACTCCTCCGCTCACGCGAAACGTGCAATTCTCTACCAAACCCAGAAACGGCCGCCAAGGCGTCCCAGGACTCCGAAAGCCCTGGAAATCCACAGCGTCTTTCCTTCCACTGCTCTTTTTGCCGTGTTTTCCTTGCAGCACGGCAGAGCAGCATGTTTGTGCTGGCAGAGCCTGCCCTCCTCCTCTCCGCCGCACCTCCGAGCAATCCATCCAAGCACGGGGAGATACAGTATTACCTCAAATATTTAACCAAGGGATTAAAACGATTCTCTTGGCAGGAGGCAGGAGCCGCCGCGGATTCAGCTCCCGCGCCGGCTGGCGAGCAACCTGCCCTGGGCTCCCCAGAGCTCGCCACCATTTCCTCTGCTTTTTGGCCAAAAATCGCTGCTCACCGGTTCCCTGCCGTCCATGGCCTCCATCCACAGCCGGCGGTCCTCCTCCGACAGCGCCTGCATGGTGATGACGCCGGGCCTGCGAGAGAAAGGGCACGGCGTCAGCGAACCGCGGCGCGGGAAGCGAAGGTGGCCAAGATGAATCTTTCATGAGAGGAAGAGGGAAGGAGGACAGGCTGCTCCCTAGCCCAGCCCCAGCGCGAGGAGGACAAAAGCCATGGAGGTCCCTGCAGGTCCTGACCAGGACCAGCGAGCGAGCAGAGGACATCTCCGACAATTAACAAAAACCTTTCCAGTGGTTTTTGCAAGAGCTGGGAGCCAAATTCCTCCTCTGGCCCTCAGCCAGCCAGCTCACCTGCACTGGGTGAAGCACGTCCGTGCAACTGCAGGAGAAGGCAAGGAAGGTGACCCAGGAAGGTGACCCAGGAAGGTGACCAAAGATGGTGACCCAGGAAGGTGACCCAGGAAGGTGACCAAAGATGGTGACCCAGGAAGCAGGAGCCCCACACATCCCAGCCCCCATATCTCACCACCACCCCGAGCACCAGGCTCATGGAGCCCTTCTGCTGTGCAAAGCATTTCATCCCCAAGATGTCCGTGCCCTGGTAGCTGTGCCAGTCCCCTGGCCCTGTCCCCACCCTGCTGTCACAGCAGTGGCAGTGAGGCGATGCCGGTGCGTGTCCCCCTCCAGCAGCCTCACGGGGGGAGCAGTGCAGGAGCCCCAGGGCTGCTCCTGCCCCCAGCACTGTCACACACACAGCAGCCCCGAGCTGCCCTGGCAATCCAGCCTCCAGCAAACAGCCCTGGGACTGCTCCTTTACAGTAATGAGAAGGAAAGGACAGGCCTGAGTGCTGCTCACACAGCACAGGAGCAGGGCACAGCACTGGCACCGCCCTTGCCCGAGGGCCAACGCCACCTCCACGCTCCTCAGTGGACTGTGTCCACTCCTGGACCACCCTCTCCCTGCACGGAGTCACACCTCCATTACCTGCTCTGTTAAGCGTGGCCAGCAAGGTGAGGATGGATTTGACAAGACAGAGTGTTTG
Organism: Hirundo rustica; assembly: GCF_015227805.2. Taxonomy (NCBI): domain Eukaryota; kingdom Metazoa; phylum Chordata; class Aves; order Passeriformes; family Hirundinidae; genus Hirundo; species Hirundo rustica. The sequence continues at coordinate 930,939 of NC_053463.1, forward strand.
CATAGCCTCAGTGTGGGGCTGTGGGGACACGGAGGGTGGGAGCTGTGATCCCACGCCAGGGGCTGGCAGTCACTGCACCGTGCCTGGCTGTGTGCTCCCGGGATTTCCATCTCCACGTCCCGGCAGTCACTGCACCGTGCCTGGCTGTGAGCTCCCGGGATTTCCATCTCCACGTCCCAGCTCATCCCGGATCCCAGCACACACAGCTGGCTGAGCCTGCCCCTCCCCAGCCCTGTGCCTTTCCAAGGGGGCTCAGTCAGACAGACCCGTCCGTGTGTCTGTCCTGGCGCTGCGCTCCCTCCCCGGCCCTTTCCAGGCGCATCAGCAGCAATTCCTGCCGGAGCACGGAGCACATTCCCTGGCAGTGGGGACACGCAGGGGGCGGCTGGAGCTCTCTGCCCGTGGGGTTTCAAACACGGGGACTGGGACAGCACAGAGCCTCTGATGCTGCTTTCCCACCCCAGCAGAGCACGGGGCTCTGGAATGGCACAGGAGCCGGGAACGCTGCTCCCAGCGCTGCGGGGCACACGGAGGGAAGGGAAAGGGGATTAAACCTCGGGAGCTGCCAGCTGCCTGCAGAGTGCTCCACGGAGCACGTAGGCTCTGCTCTCAATCCCCAAAACCTGATAAAGCCTGGGGAGAGGGGTGATTCCTAACTTGAACTTCCCAAGGGTGATTCAGCAGGAAAACGTGAGCTGCACCAACACTCCGCAGATGCCCTTTGGTCCTTGATAAGAGCCTGTAAGAAAATTAAACTTTAACAGGGGCTCTCAAGAGGTGGGTTTGGCCCCTCTTCTGCTGCTTGTGGCACACACAGGCCAGGAAGCGAGGATTAACCCCTCTCCCTAACTCCACTCCCCATCCAGCCAGCCCAGCTCCCAGCACGCACACGGCAGCTCAGCACTGTCCCACGGTGGAGGCCGTGCCCAGGTCCAAAAACCAGACATAATGTGCTTGATCTCTGCTAATCCCATTGGTGAGTCAGTCAATACTCACCAGCTTAGTGGTTTGGAAGTTTACTCACTTCGGAGGGAAGAGGAAACCACTTAACCATCGCCTCATCTGAGAGGGAAAAGGCTCCTCATCCAACAGCCAGCGTGTTCAAAACACTGCACAAAGCTCCTTGCTGGGCAGGTACAAAGTGACTCAAGAGCAGCCCCTGGTACCTGGGGAGCTGCAGTGGCCACTTTAGCCAGGGCTTAGGTCTGATTTTAATCCAAGCTGCTGCTGAAGGCACAGACACCTCGGTCAGAGAGCCCTGGAAGGGCTCTAGCTCAGCTAGGGACACACACGAAAGGAAATACCGGGATTTCTGTCTCTTTAGCCAAGACATTAGAACAGAGAAATTCAAACCCTCCATCAGGGTATGTTGGGCCCTGGACTCCAGGCAGAGCATGGTCCCAGAGCGGCAGTGCTGGTATCTGGAGTGCCAGGTTCCCTCAGCACAGGGCAAAGAGGTGATAACTGCAAAATGTTTGCTCTGCCTCTGAGCAGATAACAACCCCTCGGGCTTCACTTCAAAGTCAAACTTCTTTAACAGCATGAGGGGAGGGGCTGCGAAACTGAATCAAACCCAATTTCCATTGCAAATAGCTCTGCATTTCCTCCCCCGGTGTTTATTTGCCGGGGCACCCATTGCATCACTTTCCTGAGCAGAGCCATCTTCCTGGCTGCCGTAAATTTAAAATGCACCCGCACATTACGCCTCGTTCATTACGGCCGTGGCCGAGGATGCCCAGGGGTTCCGTGTGCCCACAGCCAGGTCGGACGGCTGGCACTGGAGCAGCCTCCTGCCAGCGCCAGGTGCAAACTCTGCCTGCACACAGCACCGTCCCCACGGAGCCTCCTGCAGGATCACCCCTGCCGCAGCCCGCTCCTGCCCGCCCGTACCCCCACCCATCACCCCGCCGCGCCAAAACCCTGCTCTCACCTCCCGAGCCAAGAGATCGGCAAAACGGACCTGCGCTTGTCCCCTCAGCCAACAAGTGACCCCGGGGGTCACTTACACAGGTAATTATTTGTAAAGGTAACACGCAGAAAATACAGATTGTGCTGGGGGACAGCTCCCACCTGCTCCCAGCATGGGAGCCAGCCCACACCCCACACTCCTGGGACACCCTCCTGGATCTGCCCCCCAGGATGCACAAATCTGCTGTGGCAAACAACATCAAGGAGCTGCTGATTCCCTCCTAGGTGCTGCGGCCCACATTTCCACCTGCGGGCACCAAACCCCTGTGCCTTTTTCTGGGACACGAGGAGGGGAAGGGACATTTGGAGATCAGCAGAAATCAGTTTCTAAGTGAAGCGAGTGTAGGAGGGTGAGACGAGAGCAGAACATGGCAAATACTTAATAAGAAAGAATATTTTCAATATGCTGCAATCTAAAAATGGAAGATTTTTCCGTATGAGACCACACAGGAAATTTGAATTTTCTCAATATCTCAGCTTTTGTGACAAATGGCCTGGCCTTAAGGAGCTGTGACTAAGCACACAGAGAAAATGAGAAACTGCAATAGCTTTTCCTTCTTCCAGGAAAACAAACAAATAAGGAAAGCAATAGAAAGTGATAAGAACTTCCAACTGCTGTAGCAGCTTATCACAGCGAGACAATCTAAACTGCTGATGGAAACACACAAGAGTGCAATAACAACAGGGGCTGAGCTGGGCTGAGAGCACAGAGATGCTCCCAGTCCCAGCCTAGGCAGAGAAGTGCAGCCCGGACACGGCCGTGGGCCAGGCACCAGCAGCCAGATGTGGCCCCAAAATGCTGGTGAGCAAAGATGGAATTAGGGGGGAAACGGAGCCTGAGCTCAGCCTGTGAGCTCTGGGTGCCCACGCAGAGCTCCGAGCAGCACCAGCACAGCCACCAGCACGTCCCGCAGGGGCCGGGGCCACCGTGGCTCCCGTGGCCACCGAGGGGAAGGAGCCTCATCCCTCACTGTCACAACCCCCTCATCCCTCACTGTCACAACCCATCCCTCACAGCCCTGACAACCCCCGAGGCTTTGTTTTAAAGGTGGCAGGAAAGGTGACACCGGCAGAGGACAGGGACAGGCTGCACCGCAGCGAGAGGCGCTGCAGAGGACAGGGAGCAGCAGGTCCTGCCACAGCCAGAGCCCTGCGTGTGCCCAGCGCCCTCCCAGAGCGAGGCCAGCAGCTCTCCTGGGGAAAACCATCTGCTCAGGGGAGCACCTGGCAGGTGCCTGGCAGCTCTCCCACCCCCCATGCCGACCGTCCGGCCGCCGTGCCAATTCTGTCAGGAGGAATTTCTGAACAGGCGTTGGAGGGGCTGCCAGGGAGGTTTGGAGTGCCCAGGGAAGGACTGGAGGTGGCACTCAGTGCTCTGGGCTGGGGACAGGGTGAGGATCAGGCACAGCTTGGACTCTGCGGCGTTGGGGGTCTCTTTCCACCTCAGTGACCCCAGGGCTCTGGTTCACCGGGTGTGGTGGCACTCACCCGGGCAGAGTCCAGGGCAATGCCGGCTCCTGCAGGGTTCAGTGCCCTCGTCACCCACCGAGAGGCCAAACCCCGCACTGAAAACCTCCTGCTCCCCCAGAAGCCAGCTGGCACTCGGAAGCAGCTCGCTCCTGGCCCAGAGCAGTGACCTACATTATCCTAAATGACAAAGCCTTTGTCATCAGTCAAGTGACACTCCTCCTCCCCGGGCTCATTGTGTAAGGCACGGGCTGCCATCCCTGCTCACCTTGTTTACAGACCTGACCTAATGTGCAGAGACCACAAACCAGCTCAGTTAATGACAAAAGAGCATTAACAGTGAACCACAGTACCCAGCACGCCGGGGGTTATTTCAGCCAGACCCTAGAACACCATCCTGGGGTTAATTTTGTTGCAATAACGCGATACAGTTCTTCCAACTTGCTACAGTTCTGAACACCAGAACTGTTTGTAAATGCCAAGGCCAGGCTGGACGGGGGTTGGAGCAACCTGGTCTAGTGGAAGGTGTCCCTGCCATGGCAGGGGGCGGAACGAGATGAGTTCTGAGGTCCAACAGAAACTATTCTGGGATTCTGTGACAAGGAAGCAACGCTGTAATAACAGACCAGGCTCCAGATTTTCAGCTTGCCTGTGCTGAATCATCTTCACAGGAGAAAAACTCTCATTTTTTTTTCTTTTTCCCACCTAAGAAGGAGCAGCTCTTAGCTGGTGCTATTTGGGGTGTCGCTGCTGCGCTCCAGCCCCGCACCCCGCGCTGTCTGAGCTCCCAAAACGCCGGGCTGACAAAAGCCCATTTCTGAGCGGAGTGGGGAAGCAGCGGCTGAGGCTGCCACCTCCAGGCTGTCCCGGAGCTGTGAAACAGCCCAGCCCCGAGAGCCTGGCCAGGGGAATCTCCAGCACACCCTGACTGCCCTGGCGGCGCCCAGACCTACCCCAGGAAGAGGGAGACAGGCTGGGCACATCACAGCCTCTTTCACCCATGGACAAACCTGCTCTTTCCTCTTCCTCTTTAAAGTTTATCTTGGGAACACCCGGGATTTTAAACATCTAATGACAAATTCTGACACCGAGAGAATGCAGAGCTGCCTATATATTGGGAAAAACCGGCCTTTTCCTTCAGGTGTGCCCTGCTCTCCTGCTCTCTCAGGCCAATCCCCGCAGCGGGAATGTGTACATGAAAGGAGAAATTCCTCAGGTTTCCCCTTCCTGTGCTATTCCCCTGCCGTGATTTACATGGAGCTTGCAGATTTCTGGAGCAGCTCCTGATCCCGTGCCTGGCAGGCTCCGAACATCAAGGGAAGCTTCAGCTGCCTCTGAACACGCTGAAGAAAATTATTTTTCAGTTTGATTTTTACATTATAAAAAAATATCCTCAGGGCACAGCAAAAAAAAAAAAAAAAAAAAATTTCCTGTGTCAGCAGAAATACTGGAGCTTTCTGGAGAAAAGCAGAGCTCCAGAGTGGGAGGCAGCCCCAGGTTATCTCATCCCTCAGCCAGCACAGGCAGAGCTCCATCACCCCCAGCCCTCCCTGCCACGGGCTGGCACCGCATCGCTGCCGAAGCACAGGCTGGACAGGGAGAGGCACCAAGGGTTATTCCAGCATCGTTCAACACCCACACTTTAATGAACTTGGGTTTTTCTGAGACCATGGAAGGCACACGGCTGGGAGAACATGCCTTTGGAGCAGGCCTTTGTGACCCACGGGAACTTCTGCAGGGGGGAGAGTCGAGGCAGTGACTAATTCCTCTTGGAACAGCAGCACCAGCCTGGCTTTCCTGTTTATACGTGTAAGCCATGCACAATGCTGATACGCTAACAGCTCTCACTCCTGGGTGCCAGAGATTGAATCCACACATTCCTCCGGTCCAGCTGCTGAGTGATAAGTCACAGCAGAAGTGTTTCCCTTCTTCAGGAAAAAGGAGTGACAGTGCCTGGAGGCACGAGCCAGAGGTCCATTATCAGCCAGCCACGGTGAGCCAGCAACAGCCACTCCAGCAGAAAAGCTGACACTATTCCAGCACATACCCAGAGCTGGAAAGAGGCAGCACATCCCTCCCACAACTCCCACAGAGCACTCTTCCAGGCTGGCAACTCTCACCTTGTGTGGCCAGAGGCTGCAGAAGTGCTGAAACACCCTTAAAGTCAGAGAGACTTGAGCCAGAGAGACTGGTAAAGCAAAGCACCGACTCAACACACGCAGAGCACCCGGCTGGAAAAGGTGTGATTCCACGGACCAACGCCTTCCGCTCCCGGGGGTGTGACTGAAGGGCAGGAACACGGGAAGTGCACAGGAGCTGTCCCAAAGCCAAGTGCAGGAGCACAGCCCTCCCCTCCACACGGGCACCACAGCCCCGGGAGCTTCCTGGCAGCACTCACCGATCCACAGCCTCCACATCAAAGCAGAACCGCTTCTCGATGGAGTCTGTCTTCCGCCGCGTGCAGGATTTCAGGGTGACAGCTTCATCCTCCCCCTGAGAGGAGACAGAATCACAGCTGAGGCCAAGAACAACCAGCAACCACAGGCCTGTCCCCAGCACCCACCGCTGGCAACGAGCAGGTTCAAACCTGGGGGGAACTGGCAACACCACCCTGCTAAAAATGTCTATTTATATCTCTGACAGGACTTGTCTTTTTACCCTTATTTAGTCCAAACCTTTGCTGAGGATCCTTCCCTTCAGGAGGCCCATGATTCAATCCGTGCATGAAGCACCACACAACCCATCCTTCACGTGGGCAGGCAGTGCTGGACCACAACTTTGGGGCAAAATCAGCTTTATTTTCCATTGCTGAACAGCACCGCACAGACCCTCTGGCACTTTGTGCTCCACGCTGCGTTTTTGGCAGCACTGTGCACACGAGGACTCTTCACAGGAGCAAACCTGTCTTAAAATGTTTATGATATAACAAAGCAATGACAAAACCGTTCTCCCGTGCAGAGTTCCTCCCTGCGTCCCAGCTGTACTGGATTTCCGAGGGCTGAGCAGCGATCCGGCAGGATCTGTGAGCACTGCTGTCCTCTGCTGGAGGAAATCCTGCCTCAGCCCCTGCCAGCGCAGACACTTCTGCAACTGTGAAATTCCGCTGATGACTTCAGGGAAAATGAATTCTGAAGGAGTTCCTGGAGACAGACGCTTTTCTGGGCTCTCTGTGCTGTTCCTGATGACACCTTGGCTGACCACCCTGTTCCCTGACATCACCACTTTTCCAGGAAACACATTTAGAATCACTTAGATTGGAAAAGACCTCTAAGATCACAGAGGCTGAAAGCTGCCCAGAACAGCCAAGCCCACCACTCATCCACGTCCTCACGTGCCACCACTGCATGTCCATTAAACGCCCCCAGGGAGGGTGACTCCCTGGTTCTGATCCACAAACCCCACCCCGCTGCCACCATCATTCAGCTCCTGACAACCAAAGCACGCCCTAACACGCGGTCCTGCTCATCCCACCATGCCTCCAGGATGGCAGCAGTGTTCCTGGCTGCTTTAAAGCCCCTCCGTGGTGCAGGCACTGCTGTAGGTGCTCCTCTGCTGGGACTCTGAGCCTGCCCCGTTCTGGGGAGAAGCTCTTACTGCTACCTGACTGTTCTCACGTGCTCCCACGGTTCCTAACTCACCAAGAACCCTCCAGACAAGGGACCCAGCACAGAGCCAGGACGACAGGGGAGCTCCCTGCAGGGCTCCTCCCCGGGGTGTGGCAGTGCCCTGTCCCTGATGCCCCCCAGCCTGGCCACTGCCAGCACAAGGCTGCTCCCACTGCCCATCTCCCTGCCCAGAACTCAGGGAATGCCCCTGCTCCAGAGGCACCAATACCCAGCTCTGGCCACAGCCCAGGTCACCAGGGGCTGATACCACCCACGACCCACGAGTGACGGCTCTCCTCATGCAGCACCTTGGCACCCGCTGCAGCCAGAGCCCAGAATCCCCAGCAGGGCAGCCCCAAGCCCCCAGGCTGCTCCATGCCCACGTGTCCAAGGAGGGCACCAAGGTGGACAGAACCCTGGAGCCCGGCCAGAGCTGCCCCAGCACAGGCAGCACTTCATGTGCAAGCACAGCCCCGGAGAGGGGCTCCAGCCTGGCCCTGGAGGGGGGCTCAGGGTGCTGCCCCTGGGTGCTGGGAGAGCCCCGGGATGGGAAGGGACCAGACAAAACACAGGACAGCCTCTGATGATTACAGGGCTGGGATATGTTAATGCTGAGCTATAATGGAGATGCTCCGAGGCAAGAGGAAATTAATTTTGGAAGCTTCCCTGCCCACAGCCGGCTCCCTGTGCCAGCAGGAAGCCGTGTGGGAGCCTGTCCAGCTGCCCCAGGCACTCCCCAGCGAGGGGATTGCGTTTGCAAAGCGTCCCAGCTGGGAGCACTGGGGAGGAACCACTGTTCCTGCTGCACAGAGGAGCAAAGCCAGCCCTGCACACAGCCTGGGAGCACTGGGACACAGCGTGTGCTGGCTCCCCACATCCACTGCTCCCCCCGCTCCTCACACCCCTCGGGGCCCAGGGGAGCTCCAGGCTCTCCTGGCGCTCTGTCCAAAACAAAACAACTCCCTTGGCCAAGTCACGGGATCATCACAGAATGGTCTGGGTGGAAAGGGCGCTTGGAGCTCCCCTCGTTCCACCCTCTGCTGTGGGCAAGGACACTTCCACTCCACCAGGTTGCTCCGAGCCCTGTCCAGCCTGGCCTTGGACGAGGCACAGCCACTGGAGAAGGAGGAATAATGAACAGGTTCTCTTGTCCTTGCCTCGGAGCAGGACAGAGGGACTGGGGAGCAGGCACCCACGGAGCTGGAGCACGGTGGGTGCAGTGGCTGGCAAAGATCCCTGGGCTCTGGGTGTTCCCTGTCTTTTCTTTCTCAAACCAGGAGCCCAGCTCATTCAGCCACTCAGCCTGGAACAAACACGACCCACTCCACCACGTCAGTGCCACCCTGCCAGAAAGGTGGCACAGCGTGAGCCCCGGGAGAGCTGCAGCCAGCAGCGCCTCGTGTTCCCCGGCAGGACACAGCCCTGCTCCTGCCAGCACTCACCCCCTTTCCTCCTGACTTCTGGTCAAAGGGCACCATCGTGATGCGCTTCGATTCTCTCTGGTAGGTGCAGTAATGCTTCACCCAGGAAGTCCCAAAGTGACCTGCAGAGCAAAGACAGGGTTCATGCCCACCACAGCCTCAGTGCCCTCACGTTAGAACCCGCTGTGTTTGACCGTCATTGCACATGCCAGACTCCTGTACCTAAAAGACTTTTACGAGGCACTGGCAGTGATTCCCCCTGACTGCCACATTCCCACAGAAATCCCACAGAAATCCCACAGAAATCCCACAGAAACCCCACAGAATACCCCACTCACTGGGCCAGCCCCTGTCCTCCAGGGGTTCTGTTCCTGCTGACCCAGCCTTCGTGGCCCTGTCCTGACAAACCCCTTCCCAGGCTCCCCCCAGCCCGACACCTACGCTTCTCCTGCACGTAGAGATAGCCCTCCATCGTGTAAGGGCTGATGTTTTTGTGTTCGTGGGGGTTCTCCTTCATCTTCTTCATCAAAGCTTCCACCTCTGACCTCGTTCCTTCAAAGCGGTTCCTCGTCTGCAAATTAAAGCAGGAATTCAGTGCAGGGACCCGTGCCTGGCTCTGCAGCACTCGGGATGGGGCTGGGTCCCTACAGCCCTGTGGGAAATGGCACTGGGGAGCCCAGGGCAGCCACAGGCCAGGTTTGCTTCCTGGGCCTGGGATTTAAGCTAAAACAAAAATATTACAACAATTGGCAAGGCCCTCCAGAACTTTAAGAGGGCTCACAAAAAGAGGGAGAGTGATTTTTGACATGGGTCAAGGACAAGGGAAATGGATTGAAACTAAAAGAGGAGAGGTTTAGATTGCATATTAGGAAAAAATTCTTCCCTGTGAGGGTGGGCAGCCCTGGCACAGGATCCCTGGAAGTGCCCAAGGCCAGGCTGGACAGGACTTGGAGCAGCCTGGGACAGTGGGAGATGTCCCTGCCCATGGCATGGGATGAGATTTAAGGTCCCTTCTAACCCAAACCAGTCTGGGATTCTGTGATTAAAATACACCAGAAGGTGAGGTGGCACTGCCAGACACTGACAGCGACAGGCACAGGGCACAGGGACACCCCGGGCACGGGGACACCACGGACACGGGGACACCACGGACACGGGGACACCCCGGGCACAGGGACACCACGGACACGGGGACACCACGGACACAGGGACACCCCGGGCACAGGGACACCCCAGGCACACTCACATTCTGGATGCTGATTGTCAGCTCTGTTTTGAAATCGCTGAAGTCCTTGGCGAGCTCGTAGCCGTGGTGGTAGAACGTGAAGAGCCCCTGCAGAAAGGCCAGCAGCTGCGTTGGGGAAAAGCAAATGGAGACGGTCAGTAGGGACCCAGAGCTGCACCCAGAGCTGCCAGGGCCGAGGGGAGCGGGCCCTGCGGCCCCCCGGGTGGAGGGGCTCCCCGGTGGGCCTGCTGAGAGGGGCTGTGGGGTGAGGCTGGACCCCCCTGCACTGCCAGGGCTCCCCACACCCCGTTTCACCACAGCACCCCAGTTTTGTGCAGGCTGAGCCCGACTGAGAGCTCACTTACAGGTTCCACAAACTCAAACATCTTCCTCTCCTGGACCTCCTGCACCTTGAAGACGTACTCCAGGGACACCTCGTAGAAGTGCTGCCGAACCAGGTCCACCTGGCTGTCTGCCTGCAGGGGCGTTGGAGGGGAAACACGAGCTCAGGAACGGCCAGAGCACGCCTGGCTCTGATGGGAACAGCCCCAGGCAGAGCAGACCCAGCTCCAGCCCCAGCAACTCCACCCTGAATCCTCTTCCTGAGGTAACCCCTCCCTCGGTGGGGTCTGAGCCACACAAACCCAGGGAACCCACACAATCCAGCCACACGGGGGAACAGGAACCAGCACCTGAACCGTGCTTCCAGGGCTGCAGGCTCCTCCTGCCCTCCCAGCAGCAGCCGGAGCCAGGGGCTGGGGGGGAGATGCCAGCAGATGGCACCAGCAGCCAGCGCTGCTCCAACGCACCTGCACGGCACCCTGCCACCGGGACACATCCCAAACACATCCCAACAAAACCCTGCACGGCACCCTGCCACCGGGACACATCCCAAACACATCCCAACAAAACCCTGCAAGGCACCCTGCCACCGGGACACATCCCAAACACATCCCAACAAAACCCTGCACTGCATCCAGTAACCAGAACAAATCCCAAACACATCCCAACAAAACCCTGCACTGCATCCAGTAACCAGAACACATCCCAAACACATCCCAACAAAACCCTGCAAGGCACCCTGCCACCAGGACACATCCCAAACACATCCCAACAAAACCCTGCACGGCACCCTGCCACCGGGACACATCCCAAACACATCCCAACAAAACCCTGCGCTGCATCCAGCCACCAGGACACACCCCAAACCTCTCCCCACAAGAATCCCACAGTGCACCCCGCACACATCCCACTCCCCATCCCACTGTATCCCATATGGCATCTCCAGGCAGCCCCACAGGGCCGTGCTCTGCCCAGGGCACAGGATCCCCCCTCCAACAGCCACCAGTGGATCCTTCCCTCCCCATCCCCATCTGCCCAGATTCCGAGCCCTCCTCAGCCCGGATTCACTGCCAGATGATCGCCACAGGTATTTCTGCCCTCAAGTCCCCAGCCCTGGCGCAGTCCCACCACCTGGGTACAGGAGCCCCCTGCCCACCAGTGCCCCCAGTAAGGGATCAGCAGCACACCAGCACCGTGCCCAAAGGCAGGGACACACATCCTGCAGGACCAACCCAGCTCGGGGCCAGCAGAAGGAATTCCAGACTTGAAAGAAGTGGCTGAAAACTCAGCACGCTCATCCAGCAGGAGCACTTGTCACCACAGCTAAGCACGTCCTGAATCACTGATGGCTCTTGAAGAGTTTAAGGCACTGAGCCCGATCCCTCCTCCCCCGGAGCACAAAGCAGAGCAGCCACTTGCAGAGAAGGAGACCAGACATCCTTGATTTGTGCTGGCACTCGGGAAGCCCGCAGCAGAACCAGTTCCTTTCTGTTACACTCTTTAATTATAAACCCTCTCTCCTTTCTGACTGCTATCCATTTTGGGATCTCTCTGATTTACTCACCAAGACAGCTCCGTATCCCTTCATTACAGGAAAAGGGGAAAACCCAGCACCCGCAGCCAGAACGAGGGGAAAAATGAGTTTACAGCCAGGAGAACCATTGTTATAAACTGTGTGAGGCATTCAAAAAGCTCTCCACAGTCACAGCCAGACCTGGAAACTCAGAGGCTGCTCTCACCTCCTGAAGCTGGGACTCCTTCTTCTTGGAAGACAAGTTCAAGTGCTTTTCTAGGACACCACAGTACTTCTCAGTCTCCTTGTCGTATTTCTTTTTGGCATCCTACAAAGCAGAGCAAGAAGTGTGACGCTGAGCACAAGGGCCCCAGAGCAGCTGTGACGGCATCCCTATGGCAGCGGGCAGGATGGCAGTGCCAGGTGGGAGCTAAGGTGGCACAGGACCCAGGGGCAGCAGGTGAGGCTGCTTTTATCTGCCCGGAAAATCCACAGGAAAGCGGCTTGTGCTGCCAAAACCCAGGGCTTGAGGGAACCCCTCCTCTGCTCCTGGGGCCCAGTGCTTGGTAAAACACCCAGCTCCAGGTCCAACAACAACAGAGAGAGGCAAGTGCTTTCAAACGGAGCATGGTCACAGCTCCACACCCCTCCCCTGCCACCCCCACGAGAGCCTCTCCCCTGTGCCACGTGGGACAATGACAGTGCCTCCCGTGGCAGGGGCATGACGGATGCCAACTTCTCTTTCCTTCGCACCTCTCCTCCCGGCCTGGCCACCCCAACAACGCCAGGACCAAACCCATGCCAGCTCCTGCCCACAAGCAGTTCCCCTCTGAGGATTCCTCTCTGCGTTTTGTTTTTGGGGGCACGAGGCCGGGCACCGCTGCCATGCGAACGCGGCCCCGGGCGCTGGCAGGAGCTGCTTGCAGGCAGCAGCAGGTTGTTATAACAACAGGGGAGCCACAGACAGTGGTTTTCATTTCAGAACAAAGGCAGGAAAGGAAGAAGGGGGGGCCAGGCTGTCTCACAGCCGCTCTCAGCCACGCCGGCGCTTCCCCGTCCTGCCAGGAGCGGCCGAGTTCCCCGGCAGCCCCCAGCGATGCTTTGGGGTGGGGAGTGCACGCTGGGGGGCTCAGGGAAACGTGAGCCCCTCCAAGAAAATCCTAACTCTTCCCTGGAGTAAGGAAAAAGCTTCACTCCAGCTGGCACGCAGTTTTTGGCCCATGGCACGTTATTTGGTTGTGGGTGAACTCGGAACACTGAGGCACTTCCCAGGAGCTGGATCAGCCCCGTGTCCATCCCAGAGCAGCACAGTGCCTCCCCCGTGCCCCAGCCCATCCTGCAGCGTGCCAGGCCCTGGCCAGCTCCGGGGGCAGGGGCTGGGTTACCTTGGCAGCCCCAATCTGCTCCTTGCGGAACTTCTCCAGCGGCGTGATCAGCACCTCGCTGGCGTTCTCGATCTGGGGGCACAGACAGGCGTGGCTCAGCTGTGCTGCTGCACAGCCTTTGCCGTGGAAACGCTCCCACAGACACCCGCAGGCTTCACCCCATGTCCCTGCCAACCTGTGACCCCCCAGCACCAGCACCGCCGCTCTCCAACAGCAGCTCTCCGCTCCTGATGCTCCTCAAGTGTTTCCCGGCCAAGCCCACCCTCTCCTTGCCCTGCCCTCCCCTGCAGCTCCACCCCAGGCGAGGGAAGGAGCGCTGGGGCAGGCAGTCGGTGTCACCAGGGGGTCCTGGGTGCCACCACCCCCCGCTCCCAGGACGCACGGGGCCGTACCATGCGCATCCGCTCGTCTTCCAGGTTCCGCAGCACCGTGGCGAACTCCTGCAGAGACTTGGCTGGAAAGGGACACAAGCCAGCATTTAACATGCAGTTTCTAAAGACAGAAACTGCTCAGAGGGGTTGTTTTATCTGTCTGTGTTTTGGGCAGGGGGGGGTTGGGGGTTTTTGTTATCTTTGCTCTCTCCCTAGAAAGGTTCCTGCTGCCTGCAGGAGCAACTGGCAGCAGAGCATCCCCAGCACCAGGCTTCATTCTCCAGAGAGCGACACCCTCAGCTCAAACCTGCCCTACCCAAGAGTCAGGCAGCAACCAGAGAGCAGCACTGGCCTCCAGCCATGCCCAGCACACGAGGGGCAGCTCCCCGGCACGGGCACGGCACCAGGGAGACCTGGGTGAGGAGCTGCTTCTGCCAGGACCAGGCACAAATAAACAAGCAAAGCTAAATCAGGGCTCAAGCTTCTTTGCTCTCCTGGCTCCAGATGATGTGCACAATAAACTCTAAAAGCTCAGCTGGGGCAGGAGCAGGATGGGAGAGGGAAGAGGCTGAAGCCACCGCCCTGTGCCAGGAGAAGCTCCTGGCAGAGCCAGGCTTAGCTCAGGGAGCGCTGCCAGGCTCGGCTCTGCTGATTCCCTCCAGCGCAGGATCCCGTGCTCCAGCAGCGAGGCTGCTGCTCCCCTGCCTCAGAGCACAGCCCCCTGCAGTGCATCCAGCCACAGCCACCTCCAGATTCTCCTCTCCAGTGCAAAACATCCAGCTGACTGCGATGGTTTCAGACGCGGGCAATCTTCTCCCTTTCCTATCCGGCAGGGACAGGTTTAGGCCAAGAAGCAACGACCGATTCCCTGCGGAAGGCTTTGCTGCTGTGGAACCAGGAGGAATATTCTGTTCCCAGACAAACTCCTGCACCCCTTGGTGCCCCGGTGTGTGTTTCCCAGCCGTGGGGGCCCCCGGGGTGCGGCTCCAGGACTCACCGATGCAGATCTCGTCGTCGGTCTCGGCGTCGCCGATGCAGCGGAATTTAAACTCGTTGAGGGAATCCGCGAACTTGCGCTTGGCGGCCGACAGGTCTGGGAGAGCAGGAGCAGGGAAAACGGGGATGTTACCAAGGGGAAAGTCCCCCAGGAGCAGGATGCAGGCAGACACACGATCCCAGCCGGGAAATACCCACAGAGCGACCCGTGTGAGGGACTCCTGGCACCAGGGAAGCCCCGGAGCGCTGCCCTTCTGCCCCAGCCCAGGGCCAGGGCTCTGTGGGGTCCCTGTCAGCACCCCCAAAACACCCTGCAGGAGATGAAACCTCCAAACAGCAGAAGAGCCACCGCAGAGCTCAGACCTAGAGCCACGGGGCAGCAGGAAATGGTGACACAGAGTGACACTGCCCCCAGGAGATGGCACCTGTGCCGTGAGGGGAGGCAGCAGCACAGAGCTTTGCTGCCTCCCAAGCTGCAGATCCTCTCCCAGATCTGGATCCTATTAAGTTCTTACTGGCAGTGACCCGAGGGGATGCAGGGTTGGCTTTTCCGGGCAGCCCTGTTACCCTGGCACGGGCAGACAGCCCCGGGCACTGCGAGGCCACCGGCGCTGCCCGAGTGAGGAAGGCACAGCGTTCACTCCCCCCGGCATTTCTTCACCCAAAGCCCAAAATTCCGTGGTTTCTTTCCCTTTCCCAGCGCCGGTGGAAAATGTGTGTGCACGCAAAGGCCATTTCCTCCCCTCAGACACCGAGAGCCAAGAGATAACCACACCAGAGCCCGAGTGTTCTGTTTCCCCCGTGGGACAAGGGAGTTGGCAACTTTCTCCAAGCATTAAAGCAGTTTTCCCGGTATGGCTGCTGACAGCTCTGGGGTTAATCCTGCCCAGTTCAGCCCCGGCTGCCTTCACACAGCTGCCTCCTAAGGCAGCAGGAAATCACCCAGCCGAGCAGGCAGGGAGAGGGAAATCCCTGGGAGCTCTCCCAGTGGAAAAGTACAGAGGGGGCTTCTTCAAGGAGAAGGCTCACACATGACAAGGTTTGCACTTTGCTCCCTGGAGGATGGAACCAGCCTGGGTTTGCACCCTTCCCGTGCCTGCAGCTGCTGGGAGTCCCCACTGGCACCTTCAGAAGCAAGACACACAGTTTTTGGGGAAACTTCCCAGGTGCTCCTGGGCAGGATTGAGAAGAGGGACTCGGGAGGGTGGGAGGGGTTGTTCCAGCTCAGCACAGGGCAAAGAGCACTGGGGCAGCCCTGTGCAGCTCTCCCTGCTCCCTTCCCATGTGGTGCCAGCAGCAGAGCAGCCTCCCTCCCTCACCAGAGCAGGGCTCGGGGACTCTCAGCCAGTCCCTCCTGCCTGCCCTGGAATAACCACGAAGATGATGTCCATGATCTCAGGAGATATCTCCTCTCCCCCAGCCTCTGCTGGAGAGGCTGGAGCACAGGGATGAACACCTGGGGGGAGCTGAGCTCCTGGGGGCAGGGTCACCCTCTCCTCCACCTGAGAGTGAGGAGCAGCCGAGGGCTCTGGGACCAGGCATGAGCCTTTGGAGGCAGCAGCAGCGACAGCAATGGCCCAAGGTGCTCGTAAATAGGCACGGGAGAGGCAGGGGGAGCAGGAGATAACTCCTGGAGTGACAGCGATAAAGGATAAAATTAGCAGCAGGATCAGCCAGAAAAGGAGAGAGGGGCACCCAAGTGGGGCCTCATCGCCGTCCCTGGGCCACTCAGGCCCAGCCATGCCCCAGCATCCCCCCTTCCTAAGAGCTGGGACCCCTCAACTGCCTTCTGTGACAATACCCCTGCAGCTGAAGCAGGCAGGCACAGGGAGAACAGGGCAGCCCCCGACGAGCCTCAGCTCCTGAGGGCTCTCCTTCCCCAGGGCTGTGAACAGGCAAACCCCAAATCCTGCAAAGGCTCAACAGAATCTGCTGCTTCCTCTCACACACGAGCAAAAAGAAACACCTGGGCACCGCACAAGAGTCACAGCAGGGCTGCACCAAGGGCTGGCAAGTTTTCCTTCCAAGTCCTCTGCTGGCTTGATCGGTCAGCCACAGGGAAAACCACCACAAAAAGCCTGGGAAATCCTCCTGCCCGAGCAACACAACCAGCTCAGCTTGCAGTTATCATCATCATCATCATCACCACCATCACCTGCCACGGCTCCCTGGTGAGGATGGGACAATCCCTTCGGGAAAGCCCCTGTGACAAAACCTGGCACACACCAGTCCATCTGCACAGCTACAGCAACCAAGGACCTCAATAAAATGTCCTTTTAAAAGTGATGCATCCCAGCCACCCACCTCGGACACAGCAGGAAGGGGGAGGGCTCCCAGCAGGTGAGAGGGCAGCAGCCTCTCCTGGAAGCAGCCTTGGATACCCCTCTGCCTGTCCCTGCTCCCTCACTCCCACCCCAGGGGTGCCCCCACTTTCCCCCTCGCTCTGCACCCAGGGACCTGTGCAATTGCTGGCTGAATTCCATCCCAGCACCTCCAGCTCCAGGGCTCCCTCCAAACCTGGCTGAAGGTGCCCCCCGAGCCCCCAGGAGCCCTGCGAGGCACCAGCAGCGCCTCGAGCTCCCTGTGGCCCCCTCCTCCTCCTCCTCCTCAGCTAAGAGCTCAGTCTTTCTGGGAAGTGGTTGCTGTTACTGCAAGGAGCCTGAAGTGGTTGCTTTCTGCACAAAAAGCCTCTTCCAAAGGAATTTGGAGCTACTGAAAGAGGAAGTGTGACGATTTCCCAACGCTCCTCCCTGAGTGCAGCGCCCTGGGCTGCGGGGGTGACCCCACTCCTGCCAGGTCTGCACCCCAGGAACCACCGAGGGGAACCACAACACGTTGAAACGAGATGTCAGCAGGGCAAACACCCCCCTGCCCGGTCCTGCTGCCCGGTCCCGTGATGGAAAGATCAGATCAGCCGGGGAAAAGTGAAACTGCTGCCTCAGAGCTGGGGGCTCCCCCAGAGCTGACTCTGCAGCCAGTGTGCCACATAAGCTGGAAAGAGCAAAGAGCTCCAGCTCAGCTGGACCCGGGGCAGGGGCAGGGGCAGCAGGATGGGTGTTCGGGCTGAGTCTGGCCGGGAAGGGTTAATGCTGCTGCAAAGGGGGAGCAGAGGATGCTGCTGCAAGGCGAGCTCGGGGCTCTGCCAGAGGCTGTGCTCACACGGAACGGGATTTCTACACTTCCTGCAAAGAAAACTGCTTCACAGCCTATATTTAATGTTCAAGTGGACAACAGGAACCGAGACTCCTGCCCCTTCCTTCCCCTGCAGCAAGGAACAGTAGGAGCAGCAGGCTCGGGCCGTCTGTCCCCTGCAAGCCCCCGGAGAGGGACAGGAGGACAATGCCAGCCCCCACCAGCAGCACCCCTGCCCCAAGATCTGGGGGGGCACCGCTCACAGCCCCCACTTGGCTGCAGGGAACAGGACACAGCGCCTGGCCACGCTGGCATCACCTCCACAGCCCCCCCAGCCAGCTCAGAACATCCCCAGGGCCCACGGGGATGGGTAATCCAGGGACGAGCCGCTCTAATTCGCAGCCAAACCAGCCGGATTACAGCCTGCCAATATGGTGTCTGTGCCCACAGCCTGCCAGGGCTGCAGCACAGCACCCCTTCCTGGGGTCACACCGCGCTCCTGCAGCTCAGGGAGAGCCAGGGAAGGGGTTTGGGAAAGGTCAGAGCTGGGGATGGCCAGCTGGGACTGCCCCATGGATGCCTGTGAGCACTCTGCACGGGGCACTCACCCAACCTGGCCCCGCAGCTCGTGCAGGAGTCCAGCAGCAAGAAGCTCATGCCTGAAAACAGCGTTTGCAGCTGCCAGTTTGGAGTTTTACCCGCCCAGGCCCGGCCCTTGCAGCGCTGGGATCGGCACCAAGCGTCAGGGCAGCTATCATGAAACGCTTCGCTTGCTCCAGAAGGCTCAAATCCCCTCTCTGCGCTTCCCAGCAAGGTCAGCAAAGCCCTGCTCCCGTGAGACAACGCGGTGCTCTGGGCCTGGCCCGGTCCCAGAGCCACTTCCATACAGAATTAGCGCTGATTTGTTTATTAAACAACTTCTCCACCAGGTGGTTGGAGTTAATCCGTGATTTAGGATGGGACGGCAGCTGCTGGCAGGTTCCCCTCTGAATCATCAGCAGCAAATGTATGAAACCAGATGGGCAGAGCCCGGCCCACCCCCGGCACAGCTTCTGCCGTCATGTTCTGCACAAAAGCCTATGGAGAGGGGATTGGCACACGCCAGAGAGGGAGGTTAGAGGCTGCCAAAGACAGCAAGGTGACCCCGAGGAGCAGGGCCACGGGCACAGCCCCTGCAGCCACCCCCAAGGCAGGGAGAGCATCCCTGACGTGGCCCTGCAGCTCCCCAGACCCCATTTTGGTGCTTTTCCACACACACAGCCTCCAGCTGAGCCCTGTCCCAGCAGCACACCCAGGGAGGACGAATCTCACCTCCTCATTCTTGCCACGGAAAGTTTACAAACACTCGTTCCCTACAAACCGCGCGAAAAACCCAAAACCGCTCAGACGTGACCAAGCACAAACCAGCCTGGAGCTGTGTCCAGGATGCCCCAGGAGGTGCCAGAGCTGCAGCTCAGCCTTGCCTGCAGCCAGGGGAGCGCTGGGCACTGCTGCCAGCCGAGGCATCTGCCTGCATTCCCACTCCCAACGTGGCTCCGTACGGCAGCGTTTGCCACGGGGACAGAGAACCCTTTGTGGGCTGAATGGCACCATTGACCAGGCTCAAACAGCAGCTCACATCTGAATTATTTCTGCGATATTTTGAGAGATAAAGGTTCCGCGCTTCGTGAAAAACAAAGTTATCCCTCGGAAGGACCGCCTGGCTGCACAGCTAAAATTATCCCCGGCTGCCCACCAGCCCAGCACCCCGGCCACGTCATCCTGCCGCCCCCAAATCAATAATGCCTGAGTTATCTTGGCAGCTTCGCCAGGCCAGGATGTTTTTGCAAAGCTTCCCAAGATTCCTGATGGAAGGCACCGGAGATGCAAGGGAAGCGAAGCCACAAGGACCATCAGGGCCCGAGCTGCCAGTCCAGCGTGTCCCGTGTGACATCCTGCAGCAGCACTCCCCGTGCTCCAGCCCCTCTCCTGTTCTCCCCTGGTCTGAGGAGGCTGATGGTCAGATAGAACCCTTGCCCTCCTGCCCCACCTCTCAACCATGCGTCAGCCCTGGACTCCTCAGGCTCTGGAGCCCCGAGGCCGGTGCTGAGCCTGCTTTGCACAGAGGCAAAGGTCCTGCAGCCTCTCTCCATCATTCCTGTTCAGCTTTCCTTAGCGCTTGCCCATCAAGTCACACTGCAACAAAGCCACTTTGGTGAGGCAGACCTTTGTCTCACAGTGGCTGAGACACTGCAGAAGCCCAGCTCACGAAACAGCTCTGCCTTCCCCCTCAGAGTGTCACCGGGGCTGTGACACTCTGATCCAGGCAGGGATGGGCTAACGAAGTGTCCCTGACACAGTTAATGAAGTGCCCCTCACCAAGGGTCCCACCTGAAGGGACTCCAGCACTGGGCATCAAGCAGCGACCTCTCCATGCCACCAGGAAAGGAAGACTTGGGAGACTCCCACGTGGAAAACCCTGGATGATGTTCTCCACTTGCCCAAACAGAACTTTTCAGCAGGAACCACTCCACAGTGAAGCGCTCTGTGCCCAGCACAGCCTGGCCCTGCATTAATCAGGTTATTTGAACGAGCTGCAGCAGCTCCTGGCTCAGACACCACAGTGGGGAGAGCGGCCAGAGGTGATGATGCTGGGCGGGGACAAAGGGCAGCCGTGGCACATGGAGGGCCAGGGAGCTCCTGGGTGTGCAGCCACAGGTGCCAGGCAGCAGAGGACACGCAGGAAACAAAACCCAGGAATGATGTAAACGACCCCCGGAAAGGCTTCCCATTCCTGGAGAGCCTGAGAGACAGATGTCTGCAGCTGCAGGGAGGCACAGCCCAACAGAGCCCTCACTCCCAGCAAGGAGCAGCGGGGCTCAGAGGAACACGGACCTGCCAGAGCCCTCCTGGCAGCACTGGCAACCACTACGCACCCCAGGATGGCCCTGGGAGGTAAAGGGCCCAAAGCCAGGTGCCAGCACGCTGGCAGGCAGCTTCCAGGCTGCCACCCCCGTGTAGAGAACCAGCACAACGCCCCAGCGCCGAGCAGAGCCCGTGGTGACCCCTGCCCAGGGGGCTTCCTGCTGCTCTGCACGAACCTGGCAACATCCCAGCCCTCGCAGAGCATCGCTGCCCACGGCTCCCGGAGGGGCACAGCCCTTCTGCCCCCCAGCACAGGGCAGCGTCCCCCGGACGCCATCCCCGCTCTCCTGTGCTGGACACAGAGTGCTCCGTGCACACAGCAGCAAAACAAAATAAAACGGGGTTTCTCCACTTCCCCACCCGGCTCCCACGTCTGGCACTTTTCCCCGTGCTTATTTTTGTTCACATCCTGGTGTTGTTTCACGGCAGAACCCCCCGGCCCGGCCTGCGGCCGCAGAGCCTGCCGGGCAGGGAGCCAGGCGTGGGAGCAACGGGAGCTCAGGTGGGAGCAGGCAAGGTCCCCGAATAAAAGCCGGGGTAAATGTTCACCCCTCCAACACAGAGGAGGGATGCACCCAAACAGCAAACACAGGCGACGGCTGAAGTGCCTGGAAAACATCAGGGACATGGCAATGAGATGGAAAATTACCGCCCGGCTGGCATTTCCACGGGCAGCCGACTGCACGGGCGAGGAAGCGGCAGGGAAAATCCCGGTGTCCCAACCAGGCCAGGGATTTGGGCACAGTGCTGGCTCAGAGAGAGAGATGCCAGACCTGCTGAGCACGGCTGTCCCACTGCACCGAGCGCCTGACCTTCAAACCCCAACCCCTGACCGCTATTCCCAAAACAAGGATTTTGAATATCGCAATTCCATCTGCACACTGCCCCTGCTCCAGGCAGCTCATGTAAATGCCTCCAGCCTTACACCTGTGGGTAGATGCCTCCCAGGGCAGCATGGAAATGCTGTGTTTTACTCACATCACTCTCCTTTTTAGCTCCCCATTGCCCCCAGCTCCCTCACTGGAGAGTGCAGGTCAGTCCCTGTTAGCATAACACTGCTCCAACAACCGCAGCTTCTCCTCCAGGCCTTCTCCTCCAAGTGCCAGGGGAGGTTCAGGTTGGGCTTCAGGAGACATTTCTCCCTGGAAAGAACGGTCAGGCTTTGGAAGGAGCTGTCCAGGGGGTGGTGGAGCCCCCACGCCCAGAGGTGTCCAAGGAAGGACTGCATGCGGCACTCAGTGCTCTGGGCTGGTTGACGAGACGGTGACGGGTCACAGGTTGGACCTGATAATCTTGGAGGTCATTTCCATCCTCAATCATTGTGTAATTCTGTGATTCCTCTCCAAACCCCGGCAAGACCCACAGGAAGGCCGCAGATGACTTTACCCTTGTTACCACAATATTTCATCGACTGGAGCCTGGAATCACATTTCATTAGGACAGAATGCCCTGCCCGAGACAGCTAATCGATTTAGAGGACACTAATCCAGAAGAAATTCGCTCCTGACCCAGGCAATGCCCATTAGTGGAGCAGAAGGGGGTCTGGCAGGGAGGGCGGTCCCTGCACGGGGGGGCTGTGGCAGAGCCCCTGCCAGACACCCAGATTGCCTCAGGCACTGGCCCCGCTTCGGGATTAGCTTGTTATTAAATCTAATTAGCTAACAGGTGGGACACAGGGCTTGATTTCTCAAGGGGCAGCACCAAAGCACTGGGGTCCCCAGGGGACGATGCGGCCCCAGGCGGGGAGGGGACCCAGGCCCCGTCCCTGCGGGCAGGACAGACCCTCCTGGCACATCCCAGCCAGCCCATGGCACGGGGCAGTGCCTCCCCTGTCCCCCCTCTCCTGCTCTCGCCCACAGCCAGCGCAGGGAAGCGGGGTCAGCTCCCAGCCCCTCCAGGAGCAGCTCTGCACAACCTCCTTCCTCCTCCTCCCAAGGAGGCTGCGGAAATCCTCTCGTCGCCGGTGCTCCTCCACCTCAGCTGTAAGAACAGGAAAAATCCCACTGTGCTGCAGGAACATCAGTGGCAAGTGAGTCAATTTTTCCTGCTTCGGCAGGAAAAGAGAATCATAAATTAAAATCTCCAGCAGAGCACAGGGAGGCACGCAGGGTGAGGACAGGGATGCACAGCCCAGGGCGCAGCACAGAGCCGTGGAATAGTTTAGGTGGGAAAAACCCTCAAAGATTCTCACATCCTGCTGTTCCCCCTGCACTGCCAAAGCCAACATTGACCATTGTCCTCATCTGTAAAACCCCTCCAGTGACTCCACCACTGCCCTGGGCAGCCTGTGCCAGCGTCTGACCACCCTTTCCAGGAAGAAATCACCGCCTTTAACCTGGGCTTTCTCCCGGAATTCGTGGGAGAGACTCCCAACGCTCTGCTCTGCAATGGTTGGGATTTTTCTGTAGAACATTGCTTAGCAACCAGCACTCAACCAGGGCACCGCTCTGGACAGACGCTGCTTCAGCGAGAAAAAGAATGAAAAACCAGCAAAGGGACGCGGCACCAGGCAGCGTTATTAGGAAAGGGCACACGCCAGCTCTTTTTACAGGTCACTCGGCCCAGAGAACCCTCCACACCCCCCTCGCCGTGCCTCATGGAATCCCAGACTGCTCTGGGACCTTAAAGCTCATCCCATTCCAGCCCCTGCCATGGGCAGGGTCCCCTTCCACTGTCCCAGGCTGCTCCAAGCCCTGCCTGAGGGTGCAGAGTGTGGGGAATGGGGAGGCGGCAGCACCCAGCCCTTGGCTGTCCCTCGCTCCCCGCGTCTCCACGTGCCACAGGCAGATGGTCCGGAGGCTGCTGCGCCTCCCACCAGCCAGAAACCCGGCTGGCATCGCGGCACAGACATCCCCTTCCCCACGGGCACCACGGTCCCCACGCCACAGAGCGTCCCCAGCACACCCCTGCACGCCGTGACCCCCCGGACCCCATCAGCCGCCGGGAGCCGAGAGAGGAGAGCGATTCCCAGTTCCTGCGAGCCGCACCTGAGACCATCCCTGCCACGAACGGCGGGGGCCATGCCCTCAAGAGCCGCCCTTGTCTGCAGCCCACGGGCCCAGGGCCACCAGCGCTCGCACGGAGCGGGCGGAGGCACCTTTGGCACAGGGAGAGCGCCGGGAAAACACGGAAAACGGGGAAAACATCCCTGTCGCCGCCGGCACGGTGACAGCCGCTCGCGTGCCCGGCGGAGGAGGACGGGGATGATTCACGGCAGAGCGAACAAGCTGTGCAGCTCCCCGTACGCGCTCCCCCTCGCTCTGCCTCCCCTCCCACCCACCACGGTCACGCTACAGCAACTCATCACAGCGCTCCTGAAAAGCGAGGGATGAAGCAACCCAAACCCAGAGATGGATGCAGGCATCCACAGCCCATCCACACTGTCCCCGAGACTGACCCCACTGTCCCCCAGCACGTCCCCTACCCTGTCCCCACTGTCCCCCAGCCTGTCCCCTCCTGTCCTGCTGCTGGATGCTTCAGCAGGGGCCCCAAACACCCCAGACCAGAAGCACAATGTGAGCAGGGTTTGCCTGGCCCCGCTGCTGCCCCTCAGACGCGTGTGGGGACCGAAGCCCCTCTGCCGTGTGCAGGAATGCCAACCCCTGAGCAGCCCTGCCCCGTTCGTGCAGGGGCGCTGGCATTGCTCCTGGGCGTCAGGGAGAAGCACGCCGTGATTTTAGGGTGCCTGCGGGGACAGGGTGCAAACAAAGGGGTTGGTGGTCCCCCTCTGCCATCCAGGGAGGTATCTGGCAGACAGCAGGGGCAGAATCAACTCGCCCCATGCCACCCCTGCTGCTGAACCAGCCAGGGAAGCACCACGTGTGCCAACCTGCAGAGAGCACAGGGGCAGGCGGGCACCGCCGCTGCCTCCCACCCTCCCCTCGGCAACCATGGGAACGGCATTTCCTCACTCGCATTCCCAGCTCACTGTGAGCTGCCAGCAGCGAAGCAAGGGGGGAAAAAAGGAAACCTGAAGAGCCCACCTCTCCCAGCCCGTGTCCAGGGCACAAGGGCGGTGCCACACACGCCGCAGGTGATGCCACACACCTCTCCGTCTGGCAGCAGTGCACAGACAAATGGAGACAGATGATTCAAGCTGTGCCAGCACATCTGCAGCCTCGGGAAAACAGCCTCCTGACCCAAATCAGGGAAATCTGTCCGTGCTGGAAGCATGAGCGGGACACAGCATGTAGGTGAGTCCCGGTGCTGGAGGAACACAGGGACACCCAAGCCAGCCCTTCACACCCCCTTCCCTGGCCCACCCCTGCTCAGAGCCCCTCCCTGGACACAGGTGTGCACTCTCAGTGTCCAGCAGCTCCAGCAGTGCCAGCCCCTGCTCCCAGAGCTGCTCTTCATCCCCTGCCATCCCAAAAGGCTGGGTTTAACCCACCACGGGACACGTGCTCAGTGCAGGCCCTGCGGCCCCTCCGGGCTCTGTCCCCACCCTGTATCGGGACATGTGCCCAGAGGTGCTCTGTGGCACGCTCCCAATTACAGAGATCTCCCAGCCCTGTTAACGAGTGCAATGTAAAAGCTGTAGTCATCAACACGGGCTCTGCTGCACACCCCAACCCCTGTGCTCACCAGGTTCCTGCCAGTGCTGCCGACAGCCCAGCCCCACGCCTCACAGCCCCCCTCCGCGCCTGCTGCTGCACCCGAGGAGCCCACCCCGCTTCCCTGGCTCCCACCATCAGTGCCCAAACCTGCCAGCATCCTGGGGCCATGGCTGGGGTGGGATCCCCCTGGGGACGGTGCGAGGATCCTCCCGCAGGGGTCACGACCACCGTGCACACGCGGGAGACACCGCAGCATCCACGGGAGAGTTTCCCTCTGACACTCAGGCAGAGCCAGGTGGGACAAGCGTGCAGCCCTCTGGAGCCAGCCCTGCCGGCACAACAGGGATCATGGTGCAGACCCAGCATCACAAAGAGCATCTCCCAACACGTTCCTGTTGCTGATTTCCACTGGGGAGGAAGAGGAGGATCAACTTGTGCTAAAGGTGAAGCACAGTATTAGCACCTGTCCTATCCCTCATTTGAATGAAATCCCAGACAAGTTATTAAAGATGTGGCTGCACAAGCCACACAGGTCATGCAAAGGAGAAGTCCTTGGTGCCTCGGGCTCTGCTGGTGCAGGACTGGCTGAGCCACAACCACGTCCCTCCTGCACAGCTCAAAGTATTCCCTACACCAAATCTTTCCTACAGGAATGAAGAGGGGAAAAAAACGCACCCTGACCCAGGAGACCCACGTTACACCTCGGCTGGGTGAACAGAGCAGGAAAAAAATCAAAGTAAATCATTTTACCAGCCAAACCCCAACCCACGTGCTTTCCCTGTGGTTTGCGAGGCAGAGGGAGAGCCCGGGGGACCCCCTGCACCTCCGAGCATTCCATGGATGCTCCAGGACACCCTCCCCTGCCGCAAAGCAGTGATTCCCCGGGCTGGGAGGACACGGGCCGGGCTGTGCAGGTGTCTCCCCTTGGCAGCCGTGGGCAGTGGCGCTCGGTGCCAGCAGCCCAGCACCATTTCTATGGCACAGCCCGAGCAGAACGCAGTGCCAGCGGTCACAGCAACCCAGCCGGGCGGCTACTGTTGGTTTTGCACCCCCCAGAAAGCACGAGGCTGCTTCTCCTCCAAACAGGAGCCTGCAGAGCCCAGCGCAGCTCCGGGCACTCGGGTTTGCACCTGCACAAACAGGGGCCGTGCCTGGAAAAGCCAGACCTAAACCTCTGAACCTTGATCCCTCCCCTCTCTGCAAAGCTGGTGAGAAGGTTTGGGCTGTGACTGTTTTCTTCAGCCACCAGAAGAGCAAAAAGGATGAAAACAACCTAAGATGGGCTTTGGATTGCTTCTCCCCAGCACGAGGGGCACCAGGACCTGTGACCGCAGATGGCACCAGGTTACAGAGCAGCCCCAGACCGGATCATGCTCCAGCACACTCCAGAGCTTTCTCCCTGAAGAAGCACACGAGGGCACTTTGCACAGCACCCTGTTACCTGCCTGCCCTCTGCCACCCGAGTCAGACCCACTCCCAGGGACCGAGGGAGCTGGACCAGGGCTGAGCAGGGCGGGAAAAGCAGTGACAAAGTGACAAAGTGGCAACGTGGGCAATCGTCACGGTCCCTTATCACCCGCAGGAGCCTCGTTTGTGTAAAAAGGGAATTAAGTAATCGCCGGGCAAAAGTTTCGCTTTCGCTTCCACTGCGTTGCGGACCCAGCGCCGGCTCCAGCGGGGCCGGCACAGACACCGTGGGCACACAGCCACCGTGGGCACAGACACCTCCCACAGGCTCGGTTCCACCAAGGTGCCGAAAGACGGGGAGCAGAACCCACGTGCAAGCACATCCCAGGGTGCGGAACACCGCCAGCACCGCCGGGAGCTACCCCACCGCCCCACTTCAGGTTCCCAGCTGCAGCGCAGCCTCGGAGCAGGACGCGTCCCAGGAAACCCCCAGAGCTGCGGCAAAAGCTCTGCTGGCGTTGCCCACGGAGGCAGCACGGGTCACAGCAGCCACCCCGGCACGGTGCAGGCACACAGGGGTCAGCAGCTCACTGCAATCACACCCTGCAGGCACGGCCAGGAGCTCTCCGGCAGCACACCACCAGCTGAGAACCCCAGCCGCTCACAGCCGGCGTGGGACACGCTGCTGGGGGGCACTGCTGGCATGAGAGCCGTGGGACAGTGCCACGGCATCCGCCCCGGGAAGCCCGTGGGGCCAGAGGAGGTCCCAGGCGCTGCAGGACCCACGTCCACCCCAGCATCAGCCCTTCGGTCGCAGCCCTGCGGCGACACGGCCGAAAAAACAGCCACAGGAAAAGTGATCCAAAACACCAGAGCAGCCCAGCTGTGCCTTTCGGGCCATGGGCACCTCCGCCCTTCCCGTGGGAGCCCGGGGCATGGCACAGGCAGCCCGTGTGCCCCGTGGGGAGGGGGTTCACAGAGCCCCCCCAGCCCCGGCCCAGCCCCAGCACACAAATTGCAGTTTGTGCCGTGGGAGTATGGCAGCAGCCGGGGCGTGGACGCCTTTGGTGGCTTCAAATTAGTGCCTGGGAGTTGGAGGAAGGAAAACAAACCAGCAGAAACGTGGCAGGGCACCGGGCTGCACCCAGAGCCTGAAGGGGACGACAGCCCCATCGCCACCGGGACACCGTGCATGGCAGCACAGGAGAAGGGCTTGGGGAGGAGGAGGAGGAGGTGGAGGAAGGTGCCAGGCTCAGCCCCATGCTACAGCACAGGGGAGGTGATGGCTGGCAGCCCCTGCACCCCCACATCCTCCATCCTCACAGGTGCTGCTTGTTTCCCAAAGCAAGCTGCGGGCATCTCCACATCACCATGGAGCGCCCGGGCTCCAGCTCCCCCTCCATGAAGCACAGCGGCTGGAGGTGATGCCAGCACAGGGACAGGCCTCTGGCTGCCTGCCCGCCCCTCGCACGGGCACGGGGACGTGCAAAGGGACAAAATCCTTCAGCGTGCCTGGTCCTGACCAGGTCACCACAGCTCCCGAGCCGGAGAACAACTTCCACGGCATCCAGGCCTCGAGTTCATTATTTATGTTACACTTGAAGTCTCTGCATCTGCAAAACTTTCTGAATAATTTATGGATGGTGGATCAGGGAGGAAGAGGGACACGTTTTGCTGAAAACCAGGTCACTGAATACCAGCCAAGCAGCAAAGGGAGACAATGAAAACAGGCACAGAAACACACTGGGGGAAAAAGATCCAACAGCATTTATGTACACACAGACACACACACACACACACACTCCAGAGATGCCCTTGGCATCTGAGAATATTTAGCAAGACCAGCCCTTCAGCAAATGAGGATCATTTTCAACCTCCTGAATTTATTCTTTCTTCTAAGGGAAGGAGAAAGCGCTGCGAATCGTTCCTGTTTCTCTCTGCACCTACACTGAGGGCAGAAGCAGGGCAGAGCAGCCCCTTCACCAAACCCTGGCAGACTTTGTTATGTGTCCTTACTCCAGTCTCACCACCCCTGCATGCCGGTGCTGCTGCTCCTGCCCAGGGCTCTTCCTCCTCTCCAGTGCCCCGTTCAGCAGCTCCTCACCAACACACAGACTTACATGCTCTCCCCACGCCTGTCCTCATACTAAGAGGATGTGAAACGAACAGCAGAAAAGGCAAGAGGAAGGAAAACGAGAGAGGACATTGCAAAGACCTCACGTAACTCCGGTTGCTACGTGAGGCTGTCACACCGCCCAGGGGCTCAGACACCCTGGGAAGCCCTCACTCCACAGTGATGTCCTGAGCCAGGGGTCTGCTGCCCCCAGGCCTGCCCAGCTCCACAGCCACGTGTCACAACAGCTGAGGAGACTATGGCTGTGAGATAAGGCCACCATGCCCAGCCACAGGGAGACAAACCAAAACCACTTGGAAACACCACTAAAAAATAAAAGCCGGTTAAGAAAAGCAAGCACCTGGTCAGAGTGGGGAATGGCCCCCAGATGCCACCTGCACTGGCTCCCAGGGGTGACATCCCAGCCCCTGCAGCAGTGACACAGGTTCAACAAGCAGCAACAGGCAGCACAGCAGCTCCTCACCCCGGAGCACCTCCATCCCGGCTGCTGGACACTGCAACGGCTGCAAGGGCTCACGCAACACGTCAGACCCGGAGCTGTCACACACGTGGGAAGAGCCGGCCCAGATCCCACCCAGCACCAGGGCCCTGCAGGGTCAGTCGGAGCCACCACAGCCTGAAGCACCTGCACAGCCACTGAAGTCACTCCCACAGCAGGAGAAGGGTGCACAGAGGGCCGAGCCTCCCAGCCAGGCAGGGGACACCCCTTCCCAGCCTCCCATGCCCCAAACCCTCCCCAGGGCGCCCTGGGGACGTCCCCCGTGCCACACGTGCCGGGGAGGCGGCGGCAGGGCAGGCAGGGCGCCTGGGCACTGATTTGCTCTCCAGCAGAATCAGCGTTATTCCTGTCCCTGCAGCCTGGGCACCGCAGGAACTCCCCCCCAGGCCCCGCGCAGGAATTAAGGGCTAATCCAGGAACACATTCAATAGAAGCTACGAAACAATTCAGCCATAAAAACATCCTTATCTCCCGAGGCCAGCGAGCGCTCTTCCTGCCCGGGGCGGGCAGCCCGGGGCGTGCGGCACGGCCATGGCCAGGAGCCCACCGCGAGCTCACACCAGCCCATGGGGCTCACAGCACACCCCAAAATACCTGCACACAGCGTGCCCAGGGCGAGAGCACAGCCCTCACCTCAGCCAGGGCGCTACAAGCTAACTGACTAAGCCCAGAGATGCCTCGGAACCCAGCAGCTCAGTCCCAAAATGTATTTTCTGGGATGAGTAACGCTGTAGGATTTGCTCTGGGATAAAATGAATGCTACAGGCAGGGCCAGGCACTGCTGCCTTCAGCAAATGTTCCACAGCAGAACACAGCTCAGACCTGCAGAGCCATAAACGCGCACACAGCTGTCAGGTTTGAGATTCTTTTAGCCCCAAATGCCAAGAATCGGTACAATGGGAGTCCCTGTAAGCCAGATGTTGGCAGCTGCTACTTCAGCACAGAGGGATCACACCCATGGGGCTGGGTGTGAGATCGGAAGGGGAGGGAGCAGGAATCAGCCCTTCTGGGGATGGACAGGGAACGGATGGAGCATCACCTGCCCGCGCACCCTGGGGTGACCTCACTGTCCCACAGCCCCCACAGCGACCCCGGCCCAGCTGGTTCACGGCAGTTATGCTGCACCTGTGTTTG
Source organism: Hirundo rustica (assembly GCF_015227805.2). Lineage (NCBI taxonomy): Eukaryota > Metazoa > Chordata > Aves > Passeriformes > Hirundinidae > Hirundo > Hirundo rustica. The sequence continues at coordinate 960,998 of NC_053463.1, forward strand.
TGATGTGCCCCTGTCACCCCGTGGCACAGACAGGTGACCACGCTGCTGCCAACGTGCTGGGCGCAGGCACCCCCCTGCATGGGGAAGCGCCCTGTGATTTGGGCCGAAGAGACTTAAAAACAGAGAAAAACCCAAATGACCCCATGAGGGAACAGCAGAAGCAGAGCCGCAGCTCGGGGAGCAGCGCACCCAGCACAGCACCTCGAGGGCACAGCCCACCCAACGCTGGCAGCGGGTAGCCATGGGGTGCCCCCAACCCCGGCCGTGGGGACAGGAGCCAGGCCAGCCTGGGCACGGGGGAGGAGCGGGACACTGCCAGCCACGGGTGAGGGTCTCCCCAGCCCCTGCACAGCCGAATCCCGCTCCCACCCAGACCCCTCGCCACTGGTTTGCAGCTTTGCAACCACCTCTCCTTCCCCGTGGAGAGGGAGAGGACAGCACCGGAGGGGTCAGCCCGGGCAGAGGCACGGCGGGGGCTGCGGGCATCGCCCACCCTGAGCAGAGAGCGCAAACCGGAGAGGGGGCGAGGCACCAACCCACCAGCCCAGAAAACCGCTCCCGAAGGATGTGACCGCCGAGGGCCACGCACCGGGACCCGGTGGACCGGGACCAGAACCACACGCATCCCACTGGGTCATGGCCACGCACATCCCGATGGACCAGGACCGGAACCCCGCGCATCCCCATGGATCCACCCTGATGCACCACACGTGTTTCGACGGACTAGGGAGGGCGAGGCCCGTGCATGTGCTGATGGTCCAGAACCAGGGGCACACACGTCCCATGGAGCGCGGCCCGGCACATCCCGGCGCACCGCGCACGTCCCGCTGGACCAGGAGCAGGACCAGGCACGTCCCCACGGCCCGGCCTCGGCACAGCAAGCGGGGGGGGACGCGGGTGGGCGCAGGTGGTCCCGGATGGAGGAGCCCCCGTGCCGGGGGCGGGCGGGGGTCTCGGGGTCGCGGGGCCGCCCCCAGCCCCGCACTTACTCTTGAGGGCGGCGACGAGCGACTTCCCGTCCTTGATGAGCTCCTTGATGAACTTGTTGGTCTTGTCCAGCTCGGCCTCGTGGGAGCGCAGCCGCTCCCGGAACTGCGGACTGTCCAGGCAGCACTCGCTGAACTCCAGCGCCGGCAGCCCCATGCTGCCGGGCACGGCGGGGGGAAAGCGCGCAAAAAATCCGCGGAAAACGCAAAACGGAAGGGCTTTTAGGGCGAGGCGCGCGGCCGCCGGCCGCGGGCGGGCGGCGGGAGCGCGGTGCCGGGCCAGGCCGAGCCGAGCCGGGAGCGGGGCCGGGAGCGGGGCCGGGCGGAGCGGCGGGAGCGGAGCCGCGCCGGGGGCGGAGCTGCTGCCGCCGCTCTGGGGCCGCCGCCCGGGCCGGGCCCGCCCGGGACACGCCCCCCGGCCAGCGACCAATGGGAGCGCGCCGTTACCGCCAGTCCCCGCCTCCTCCGCCGGCTCGGCCAATCGGCTGCGGGGGCGGGGCCGCTCCCTCCGCGCCGCTCCCGCACCTGGGCCGGCCCCGCCCCGGGCAGAGGCGGCTCCGCAGCGGCGGCCCCGGCCCGGCCCTGCCCGGCCCTGCCCCGGGCCCGCTCCTCCCCTGACCCGCTCCTTCCCTGCCGCGATCCTCCCCTGACCCTGCCCTGCCCCGCCGTGGGGAATCCCGCGCCCGGCCTGCGGGAGCGGCGCTCCGGCCCGCCCCGCGCCCTGCCGGGTGGCGGCTCGCACGTTTCTGCTCCCGTCGCACATCTGTGCGGGAGATTACCGCCCGGGTTTAGCGGCGTGATGTGAGAGAATAAAGCCGTAATCTCCTGCAAGGGCTGGAGGTGGAGCGGCACCAAACGAGGAGCTGCGGGGCCCTGTCCCGGCGCTGTGTCCCCGGAGCAGCATCGTCCCTCGGGCGATGGCCGTCGCCGCTTCCCTCCGTGGATGATGGATGTCGTCACTTCTCCCCCCCCAGACGATGGCTGTCACCGCGCACAGACCCGCTGGCCGCTCCCCACAGCCCGCTTCCTTCAGGAGCACGCCGGGAATTCGGCCCGGGCGCAGCCGCTGGCTCCTCACCTCCTTCCCCCGCCTTCCAGGAGCGAAGTGCAGCCGCGCAAAAGCACTGCTGCTCCTCGCGGGTCCTGCGGCTGGATAAGGTGCACGGGGGCAGCCGAACGCCGGGAACAGGGAACACCAGCGCCAGCCCCACGGATCTGAGCGAACCCGGTCCCAGCACGGACGCCGGCACCGAGGCAGGAACGAAGCGCCCCAAAGCCACCTCCGGCTGGGACACGCAGGGACCGGCGGTGACCTCTCCCCCCCGGGCTGTGAGGAGCAGCCGCATTTGCGGATAATCCCCGGGTGGATGGGATTCCCCGTTTCCCCCCCTCAGCCCCGAGCATTCCTGTCAGCTCAGCCGTGAAACGCCACCGGGGCCCGGGCCAGCGCCGTCCCGCCGGCTGCGGGAGGATGCTCCGCACAAAGCCCGGGCTCAGCCCGTGCCTGACGCCAAAAAGTTCATCCACCTGTGTTTGCCAGCGCAGGAACCTGACACCAGCTCAACCTTTTGTCTCTGCTTTTTTTAATCCTCTAAAGCACGATTCTCTGCATCCTCACACCACAGCCTAATTCAGGCTGAGTCACCGCCTTCAAATATGGCTTGTGAGCCACATTTTTTTGGATGAGGCCTCCTAATTATAAAAAAGGATGTAATACTAATTACATGCTTATCTTGTAGGCAGGATATAAAGTTTAATGAGCTGTCATTTTACGCCATATGCACGCAGCCCCATAAAAGCATGAGATGTTATTATTTGGATTATGCTCCCTAATTCTACCCTGCACAAAGCCACAGGAGCACTATTTTGGTTTTATCCTTCTCCATCACCATTGTTCGTATTTAAAAGTGTTCCAGCACTTACTGCTAATAGAGAAGAACCTGTAACCAGATTTATAGGACACTGCCTTAGAGGATGAGAATATCTGGGGCTCGAAATTGAAATTTTTTTCAGCACTTTTCCAGAATCACAGAAAAGGGTTATGCCCAGACTGTCATTTTCTGATGAGGACAGAATCGAGGCCATGCAAAGCTCTGCCACACTGGAAACACCACACATAGCACTGGAACCAAGGCCTCAGGAAGACAGTGAGGAATCTTCACCCTTTTCCTGGCTTCATTCGCCAGGAGACACTCGTTGTGTTTGAGCTCCAAATGTGGGAGCAGAGCAAGGCAGCAGCACCGGGGAGGAACAGCCACGGACACCTTCCAGCCCCATTTTCCTAGGATTGTGCATCCAAACTGCAAAAGAATATCATTGAATGTCCTGAGCTGGGAGGGACCAGCAGCAATCATCGAGCCCAGCTCATGGCCCTGCACAGCACACCCCAAGAGTCCCACCACATTCCTGAGAACGTTTATCACTGAAGGGAAAAATAAGCAAACAAACGCCCCAGACTTCCACATCCTCCTGCCTGTGGATAACAGCTTGCATCCCTCTGTAATCCCTGCCATATTTGCCTGCTTTGATTTATTGTTTTAAGCAGCTGGGTTGTCTCACCCCAAGTGAGCCAGGTCAGCTGGACACGGTGCAGGGGCCCAGCAGCACCGCACAGAACGCTGGCCACTGAGAGCTCGTCCCACTGGGCACAGCCAGTCCTGCTCCGAGCCGCTGCAGGGCTGTGCTCTCACTCCTTCCCACAGATGAAAGCTGTGGCTGCCCTGATCCCACACGCCCACCCCTGAGCCGTCCTTGACCACACATTAGCACATTCTCCCTCACTCACCAACCCACATCCCACAGCTCAGGGAACATCTGCGGAAAACGACTCCAGCATTAAAATAAAAATTAAACTAAAAGAGCAGTTTCTACCTAGATTAGGTGACTTTGGATCGAATAACTGCTGGTGCAGGGGTGCGGGCTGCCACAGCCAAGCAGGAGGAAGAGGGAGACTGCCAGAGGGCAGGGATAGATGGGATTTTGGGAAAGAATCCTTCCCTGTGAGGGTGGTGAGGCCCTGGCACAGTGTGCCCAGAGCAGCTCTGGCTGCCCCTGGATCCCTGGCCCCTGGATCCCCAGCCCAAGGCCAGGCTGGACATCGGGGCTTGGAGCAGCCTGGGACAGTGGGAGGTGTCCCTGCCATGGCTGGGGGTCAGAACTGGGTGACCTTTGAGGCCCTTTCCAACACAAGCCAGTCTGGCACTCTCTGAGTGCAATCAGCTCAGACCAGCCCCAGCCCTCTCCTGCCACCAGCGTTATCTCTGGGTGGGTCACACAACCGGCTTGGGTGAAAACCAGCAATTCTTTCCAGAGCGAGCTTTCAGCTGGATCAGCTCCCTCCTCTGAGCACGGCATCCTCCCACCTCCACGCTCCTGCCCCATCCTCTCGGCGGCCGCCTTGTCACCGGGTGCCCGTGACAGATCCACTGCTAACGCGGCACGAGGAGCCCCTTCTCCTCCGGGAGAGCTTTCTGCCGGTTAAATTCAGCCATTAGGGAAAGCTGGAGTGACGGCAGGAGCGGGAGGTGAGGAGTCAGCCCCGTCCCCGTCCCCAGCCCCGAGCCCCCGCGACAGCTCTCGGCACCTCCGGCCCCGCTCCGGGCAGCTCGGAGCTGCACAGGGACCCCGGGCCTCGCTGGACCCCTCATCCCGTCACTGTCCTGCCGCGGGGACATCGGAGCCTCCCCCCGGCAGCGTTCCCACCGCTGCGAAAATCGGAGCTCGTGTTCCAGGGTGGAAAAACACCCGCTGCTGCAGGTCTCGCAGCACCGGAGGCTCGGGCACTAATGCATCTCGTTAAATGCCAGGAGACAGCAGCAGGGCACCCTGGCTGCCAGAACGCAGGAGCTGCAGCAGAGGTTCCTCGGAATCGCCCTCAGGCAGCGATGTTCAAGGTCCATTTATTATGTGGCTGTGTATCACACTCGCATCTTCCCTGCTCCCAGACTCTTTCTACCGGGAGAGACACAGATGAGGCATTGTGCACGGCAAAAATGAAATGGATAATGCGTTGGACCACCATAATGAATCCCCTTGAATTCCCTGCTGTAAACCAAAGGGCAGGAATTGACCTGCTGTACTGACAACCCTCCGAGAGATCTGATCCTTGACCTTGGACCTTTCGCTGGCTGTGAATACAACCCTGGGGCAGGCACCAAGGGCTTCCCCTCTCCCGGGCTATCCTGGAAATGTGCTGTGGGTATTTTCCTCTTTGCTACCTCTCCGTGTGACCGCAGCAAAGAGCCTCAGCGGCACCTTCAGCGTGACAGTGCTTCCTCCACCGAGCACTCACCAGCTTTCCACATAACAAGATTTTAGATATATATATATTTCAGAGTGGAGCAGTACTTTTTCCTTACTGCGTTGCACCTCTCACAGTCACACATGAATTTCCACCTACTCAATTCCTTTTTTTCCTTCCGCAGCTCACTCTTTTCCTTGCAGTCACTCCTCCTGGCCCTCAGGCGGATTTGCAGGGGTGGGTGAGACGAGACAGGAACAGCCGTGACACAGCTGAGCCTCTGCAGGGGGACAGATCCCCCCGAAATGAAAAGCAAACCAGGCTGGGGTCTCTGCTCCCAAACCCTCTTCAGCTCCCAGCTCACACTCCTTAACCTCCCATGATTTTTGCAGTACTCATCATTACCCACTTGTGCTGCCGAGTCTCCGCAGACACCACATGTTTGGAACTGGTTTTGGAGCTGGTTTCCTGTTGCATGGAAATATCAATGCCATCTCCTGTTAGTCAGCCTGTGGTGCCACGTCCAGCTCCTTCCAGGTCCCTGAACCCGTGCTCGTGCCTTGGGCCATGGGTTCCCCTGCCCTGCAGAGAGCACCTTGCCGGGGCTGACGAGCCTCTCCTCTGTTTTACCTAACTGGCTTCACCTCCTGCTCGTGCCCTGCCACCCTCACGCCCGCCTGGACGCGCCCAGGTCCCGGCCGCGCCGCCCCTGCCAAGCCTGGCACGGTGCGGGAGCAGCGAGGGGAGCAGGAATCTCCGGGACAGAGCCCTCAGGCTGTGAGCCGAGGGGAGCTGTCTCCGGGAGAGGCACGCTTCCCTTTCACCTCGCTGCCAGCTGTCAGAGCGGATAGAGCAGGAGCCGGCTCCCGGGGCAGCAGGCGCAGGGACGCTCCTCACGCCTGAGGGAGGTTCTAGCCAGTGGGGAAGGTTTGTTTCCTTTGATCCCTTGTTGAAAACAGGAGAAAAGGTCTCAGTACTCTTCAGCAGAGACACTGGGCAGCTGTGTGTGCCCCTGGCCTTGGAGCTGCCCCCAGTTCTGCTGGGCTGCTCCTGTCACCCTGCACGGGTGGCACTTTGCCCAATTCTGTCAATTTTTGGCACAATTCCCCAGAGCACTGCTTGTCTTCCCCTTCCCCAACTTCAGGGGCAGCTTACTTACATTTTTACTACGTCATTAAGATTTAAACTCTGCTCTAACACCCGTCCAGCTGCAAATCTCCCTCCTCCTGTCTGAATGTGTGACCCCAACCCTTCCTGGCGCCAGGACCCCAAACCAGGATCCTCCTCAGAGCACAGGATACTCACAAACCCCCGTGGCTCTTCCTAGCCTGATGTCAAGTTTGACTTTTGTTTCCAGGATGATCCTCGGGGTGCTGGAGCCTGGTTTCTATGCTCAATGTCTGCTTTGTGTCCCCATAATTCAGTGGTGGTATTGATGATCTGTGATCAAAGGCACCCTGAGAGCCGTATGCAGAAGCAGCTTTTAGAATTGCCATGCTGGGGTGTGTGCTCGCCCTGTTCTGGCCAGGAATGGGACACAGAATAACTTACAAACCAGAAACATTATTTTAAAGAGTAAGGCCTCAGTGGGGGATTGCAGAGGCTCAGTTTCCCGGCAGCACAAATCCCCGTTTGACTCGAGCCACAATGACCCTTCTCTGTCTCCCTTGGGAGCAGCATTCCCACTGTAAATGTTACCAGGGCTGTGCACACGTGTGGGACAGAACAAAGCCCTGCATTATCACAGATAACGCCGCTGTGGCAGCTCCAGCCAGGCTGTGCGGCACACCAGGAGGGCGGCGGCTGCGAGGTCGCAGCTCCTGGAGACGTGACGGTCGCTCAAGCACAAAGATGAGGCTGGGACATCACTGGGTCAGGGAGCTGGGATGTCTGGAGGCATTCAGCACATTTAACATGATGCAGGAAGAACACACAACTCTACAGAACATTGCGGCTTGGAAGGGACCTTCCAAATCATCCAGTGCCAGCCACGGGCAGGGACAACTTCCACAGCACCAGGTGGCTCCAAGACCTGTCCAGCCTGGCCTTGAACACTTCCAGGGATGGGGCAGACACGGCTCCACTGTTTTCACGTGTGTAATTGTATATTTAGGCACCTTCCAGGCAAAGACAGGGTGGGTGGAGCTGAAGATCATTGTCCCCTTGCCTGTGGTCCTGGTTACATCTCATCCTGAGAAGAGGGTGGGCTTCCAGCGTCACCATTCCCTTCATCCCTGATCCTTCACCGTGCTGTCCAAAGGCTTCACCAGCTCCTTTTCCATCCAGACGCTGCTGGCACAAGGATTCTGCAGGGCAGGGTGGTGGGCGTTCAGCAAGTGAGGGGAAGAAGGGAATCCACATCCTGTAATTGCCAGAGAAGTGGCAAAGGAGGCACCACCACAGGCCCTCAGGGAGGTCCTCACTGACAGAAAAATAGAAGTGATACATAAGTTAGAACTGTTTCGAGCTTGGGATTTTTTGGGTGAATTCCTTAAGGGGGGAGGTGGACACACGGCACATCGCCGTGGTAGAAATGTTTTTGGAAAAAGAGCTGGTCATAGATGTTCTCTAAATTCCCTGGGAGGAAAAGAAAAGCCTGACAGGTGCATTTGGGCAGTGACAAGGCATCGAGCAGCTGGCCAAGCTACAGTTAAACACACAAAGTCAGAAACAAGCTCTCAATTAAATGAGAAAGTGAAATTAGTCATGCCCCTGGGAGTCACTGCAGTGCAGGAAGCTGAAATGGAAAAGTAAAAGAACCGAGGGCTATGAAATCGTCAATGATACCCATGGAAGGAGCGTTTAAATAACAGGGTTAATTATAAAGATGACAAAGTTTCATTGTCAGGAAGGGCTAAACAGTCTGCCTATTCTTACTGTCCTTTTTGGGAGAGATACAGAACCCCCTCAAAGGCCCGGCCAGGCAGCTGCCACGCCTTTCCTCCCCAAACTCGGGAGATCAGCTTCTCTCCGTGCTCTACAGGGGAGCTCTGGTCTCGTTACGCTCCATGGATCAACACTTCCACAGGTGGGACCCAGGGGGTTGCAGGGAGGGGAGGGAGCCCCAGGCAGAGGAACAGGAGATGGGAGAGACTTCATCCTGCTCCAGAAAACTCAGCCGTGCCCCTTGGAGATGGAAGAGCAGCAGGCAGCAGCCAGAGGTGAAACCTGCACCAAACCCAAGGCCAAGGCAGGGAAGGTTTGGCCAGCACCTGCATTAGACACCCACAAACCCCATTCCAGTGCTCACCATCCCCTGCCTGTGGCTACACAGGAGCTGGAGGCGAGCCCCAGTGCCCCCAGTGAGGATTCCAGCAGGCACCAGTGCCCCCAGGGTGGATTCCAGCAAGCCTCAGTGAGGATTCCAGCAAGCCCCAGTGAGGATTCCAGCAGGCACCAGTGTCTTCAGGGAGGATTCCAGCAGGCACCAGTGCCCCCAGGGTGGATTCCAGCAAGCTCCAGTGAGGATTCCAGCAAGTCCCAGTGCTTCCAGTGAGGATTCCAGCAAGTCCCAGTGCCCCCAGTGAGGATTCCAGCAAGCCCCAGTGCCCCCAGGGTGGATTCCAGCAAGCCTCAGTGAGGATTCCAGCAAGCCCCAGTGAGGATTCCAGCAGGCACCAGTGTCTTCAGGGAGGATTCCAGCAGGCACCAGTGCCCCCAGGGAGGATTCCCGCAAGCCCCAGTGCTCCCAGTGAGGATTCCAGCAGGCCCCCGAGCTCCCAGGCTGGGTGACCAGCACAGCTGCCCCAGCCAGCAGCTCTGCAATGCTCCCCCAAAAGCTGGAGGTGGCCAGAGCAGCAGCATTTATAGCCCACTCTGGATCCCATCAGTGCTGACACCCTGCAACTGCTCCCTGCCCCAGCAGCACCTGTGGGGAGGGAGCCCTTCCCTGAGGGCACCTGGAAGCCCAGAGACACAAAGGGGATCCAGGAACATCTCACTGCAACCCCCCACCGTGGGCAGGGGCACCTCCCACTGTCCCAGGCTGCTCCCAGCCCCAGTGTCCAGCCTGGTTTGGGCACTGCCAGGGATCCAGGGGCACCCTGTGCCAGGGCCTCAGAACCTGCATCACAAAAGACTTCCAGGACAACCCATCCCTAAGGATTCCTGTGCCTGAGGAGGCAGGATCCATGCCAGGCAGGTGGGGGCTGCTTCTCCCGGGCCCCTCTGGAGGGGCGTGAAGCCATGTGAAACCTCCGAGCCCTTCAGCGGGGTTATGTTATCACAAGACAATCCCGAGGAGAGGAATGTTTTCCCAAAATTTGTACAACCACTGGAAAAATGTCACAAACCACTGTGAAATTGAGCTGAAGCTGTATTTCCAGGAATTAGAACCAGAAGTTCCCAAACCAAACTCTAGTTTCCTTTTTGGAGGGGCTCCAGAGATGTCTGCTGTGCATTAGCCGTGGTCCGACCCGCCGAGGGATGTGAGCGCTGCCTCTCCCTGTGTAAATAGCAATTTCCTCCTGGTGCTGCTCAGCTCCCAGCCCTCTGTGTTCCCTCTTTTTCTCTCTCTGCTCCTGGAATCTGGATGGAGATTTTCCTCTCCCCAGCGCTCAGGCACCAGCCCTACACCCGGGCCGCTTTACAGCAACTCCCTGCCGCTGGCTTCAGCGCAAATCGTTTTAATTCTCATAATTAGGCAAGGCCACTGCCTTTCCTGCATAAAAATATCTTCAAACAGCCTCTCGAAATTCCTGTGGAAATCCCCACTAGCCGTGCCCGGAAGCCCAGACAAAGGGTTTGTTCCTGGGGCTGGGGTTGGAGGAGCCGGTGCCCGACCCTGCAGCCCCGGTGTCACCGCACCCGTGCTGTCGCCGCACGCTGGGGTGGCCTCTGCCTGTCCTTGGCTCTGCACACCGCTCGTCCCCTGCTCTGAGCGGCCAGAGGAGGACGGGGAAGGGTGGCAGAGCAAGGGGGTGACCGTGAGGGAACCCCAGGGCTGGGGAGGGAGGGGAGATCCCTGGAGGGCTGAGCCAGCCGGCCTGGAGGGGCTGGAAGGGCAGGAACGGAGAGGCTGCAGCCCGGCTGGCTTCCGAGAAAAGGGAAGAAAAACCAGAAAACAGACTTGCATTTTTTAAGTTAATGATTACAAGAAGAAAAACAAGGAGCTGCCCCGCTGGGAGTTGTGCCAGCCTGTCCCTGTGTCCGTGTGCCGGCCTGTCCCTGTGTCCGTGTGCCGGCCTGTCCGTGTGTCCCAGTGCCAGTCTGTGTGTCCCTGTGCCAGTCTGTCCATGTGTCCCAGTGCCATGCTGTCTGTGTGTCCCAGTGCCAGTCTGTGTGTCCCTGTGTCTGTGTCTGTGTCTGTCCGTGTGTCCGTGTGCCAGCCTGTCCCTGTGTCCGTGTGCCGGCCTGTCCGTGTGTCCCAGTGCCAGTCTGTCCATGTGTCCCAGTGCCAGTCTGTGTGTCCCTGTGTCTGTGTCTGTGTCTGTCCGTGTGTCCGTGTGCCAGCCTGTCCGTGTGTCCCTGTGTCTGTGTCCGTGTCCCTGTGCCAGCCTGTCCGTGTGTCCCTGTGTCTGTGTCCGTGTCCCTGTGCCAGCCTGTCCGTGTGTCCCTGTGTCTGTGTCTGTCTGTCCCTGTGCCAGCCTGTCCGTGTGTCCCTGTGCCAGCCTGTCCGTGTGTCCGTGCCCCGGGCAGTGCGGCAGGAGTTTTGCATTCCCGGAGCTTCTGTCCGCTCCCGGGGGTCGGCTCCTTCCAGCCGGGAGCAGCAGCGGCCGGAGCCGCGGGGGCAGCAGGGACCGGCCCGAGCCCCGGGGGATGCGAACATCCCCCGGGGACGCGTTTCGTCTGCTCCGGGGCACGGTGTGAGGTGTCCCGGCGGCGCTGGCACACGCAGCCCCGGGCGGGCACACGCCCAGCCGTGCTCTCGCCTCGCCCGGCAAAGCCAGCCCGGGCACGGCTCCGCGTTTGCTTTCGCGGCGCTGCCGGCAGAGGACGGGCCCTTGACACGTGCAGATCAGACCCTGACGGTGGGGAGCAAATCCCTCTGCCATTAAAAACATCCAGTGCCTGGAGAGCTCCTCGTCCCACGCCTGCAGCAAGGGCCCACGGGCACTGCCCCCGTGCCGGGCACCGCGGCACTGCCAGAGGATCCCGAGGTGCTCCAGGCACCAGAGCGGCCCCGGGGATCCCGGGGGCACCACTGCCCGCTGTGCTGTGCCCGGCTGAGCCTCAGCCTGCCAGGGCCAGCATCCGAGTGCCCATCCCCTCACAACACTCTCCTCCCCGATCTGCCTCTCAGAGGGCGGCGGTGCCTTTCCCTGCAGAGCTGTCCCCGAACTCCGTCACAATTTCCAGGTGACAGCCCTGGCCCTGCTCGTTCCCCTCCTGTTCTTGTCCCTTTGCTGTCCCCCTCCCATGGCAGATGCAGGAGGGCCGAGGGCTGGGCTGATCCCACGCCTGTTTATATTCTGAGATTCGGGTTGGAACCATAAAAATATGTTATTTACTGTACAATTAAATATTTGTTTCCTAGTGGGTTGGACTTGGGTGAAGTGTAGTTTTAACAATTCCCCTCAAGCACGACTTACACTCTTCCTCATTGCCTTCCTTTTTGTATACCTTGAATTCCCTCCCTCCTTGTGCCTTTATCAGCTGCAGGGAGCTTTGCCAGGGACTTTACACGGTAAAATATGAAACAAAAACCATGAAAATAACAACCCCAAAATTTTAAAAATTTCTTCTAAATTAGTTTCATCTCTCACTTGCTTTTTCTGTGGGAAGCGCAGCTGCAAACCAAATGCAGAATATTTTTAATTACTCCTGAGTGCTTCCCTTGCACATACACCAGCCCAGCCCGGGCACCCAATTCCCGTGTTTATAGGGTGGTGACAGTGCTGTGACACACGGGAGCAGGCTGGCACAGCCTGTGCCTGCAGATTATCTGCCTCCCAGCCCTTGCTGCGTGCTGTTTAGCTCCGATGGCTGGTGTCTGAGGGCAGGGCTGGGTTCCTGCCAGGCGCTCCCGTGTCCCCAGCAGGGTGACACGCCGTCCCACGGGGATGGGAGCAGCTCAGTGCTTCTGTCAGGCTGCCCACATCTGATCCGTGGTGGGATCTGTGGGAATGTCCCGTGCAGGGCCAGGAGCTGGACCCGATGATCCTTATGGGCCCCTTCCAGCTCAGGCTCTTCCATGATGCTCTGATTAGGTGACTCCTAATTTTCCTGGTTTTTGGACATACACCTCTTAAACCCGTTTCAGTGTAGAAGCCCAAATGATTTCCCTCATTTTTCTTGCAGCAGGCGAGTTTCCCATTCACTTGGCACTTCCCAGTCGGGCTCTGGCCTCTCCCTCTCCCCGGCACAGCCAGACCCCGGCCCGGCCGGCCACCCCCTGCCCTGCACAGCCCCACACTCAGCCCAGGACAAGGCCAAGCTGCAATTCTCCGGGTTAATTGCCAGGATGCCAGTGCAGGGGAGAGACAGAGATTCCTTTGTGCCGGCTCCAAGTGCCTCTGTTCCAGGAGAACGGCTTATAACCGACCTAGCTTTGTGTGCCCAGCCCTGGCCTGACGCTGTTTGCACAAGTAGCTGGGCTGACAAAGACAAAATCGGGAATTCTTGGAGATTTTGGGTGGTGAGATATCTCCTGGAGCAGCCCTCAGACACAGCAGCCCCAGTTCTGTTTTCCTCTTGGGCTCAGATCAGAAAATCCAGCGCTGCACTGAGCAGAGCTGACATTCCTTAGCGAGCCCCCACGCCGGGGTCCCGGGCTGCCCTCCCTGCCCTCCCTCACCCTGCCAGCGAGAAAAACCCTTCCGAGGAAGCGAGGCAAAGAAAGACCCAGCAGTGGCACACAGGGAGAGCCAGGATCCTCCAGGTCCATCCATCCTTGCTCCAGCCAGGTGTGGCCCTGCAGCGCCTGCACCTGCAGTGCCGGAGCACGGCCTCACCCCGCTCATGCCAAAATGAGGAGAGGAAACTCTGTCTCTGTTGTCAAGCTCATGGGAAATGGAATGAAGGCCAGAGAGTGCCCAGCACAGCTCAGGGAGCAGCTGGGACGGCTCTGAGGGGATGTCCATAGACAGGATTTTGCCACCTTTCCTCCAGAGCCACCTCTGCCGATGACAGACGCTGCTCGGAGCCTTTTCCTTCCCAAGTGGGAAGAAAGCTGCCTTGGCTTGGCTGCCAGGGAAGTGGGGCAGCTGCAGAAGCTGTGGAAACCACACAACAATCAGAGGAAAGAGGAAAGTGATGCTGATGAGCAGATACTGGCTCCAGGCCTCACCTTGGCTGGGAGCTGGGAAGGGCAGCAGCGGGCGATGCACCAGATCCCGCCCGCAGGAATTCCCCGGGTGGCAGCCGCTCCCAAGGTCAGAAGGGTTAAAAAGCAGCCAGAGCTGCATAACCTGAGCCTGGGGAGCTCCCTGGGCTCTCTGCGATGAGATATTTATGTGTGTGCATATGTTTTAATACATTTGTATTTATATGTAAGTGGCACAGGGTGCCCAGAGCAGCTGTGGCTGCCCCATCCCTGGAAGTGTCCAAGGCCAGGCTGGACAGGGCTTGGAGCACCCTGGGACAGTGGGAGTTGTCCCTGCCCAGGACAGGGGCTGGAACAAGTTGGGCTTTAAGGTTTCTTCCAATCCAAACCATTCCACGAGTCTGTGATTCTGATTTTGGTAAGTTTTGGAAGACTGTGGTGAGGGAACAGCAAGCGTGCTCCTGGCACCTCAGCAGCTCTTGGGAAAGGGCTGTGGAAGCAGATTGATGCTGCTCGTGATGGAGCAGGAACTGCAGGGGGGAAACATCTCTGGGAAGCAGGGGAGGAGGACAAATGGATTCTGTCAAGCTAACTTGATCTATTTTTGGATAAAACTGTAATTAAAGTCAGTACTTGATAACAGCAAGACTTTTAAGGTAATGGGCCTTCTGTTACGTATCCAAATGCAACATGGCACATATTAAATGAATCAGGAGATGTCTGTTTTCCCTGGAATGTAATTACAGAAGGGGCCTCGTTTGGTCAGGGTATCCAGGAGAGCCCTCTGGGAGGCAGCTCTGACTCTGAGCTGATGCCCAGCCGAGTAAACAACGTTGGGTTCGGCGTCTCGGGTCATTTGTTACAGTACAAAGGCTGGGAGTCATTCCTCAGGAGGGGCTGCTCCCTCCTGGGAAACGGGGACTGGGAAACTCCAGAGGGATCCTGGAGAAGGAGCCGGGACTGAGAGTCACGCTCGAGACCGCGGCAAAGACAAACAGATTCAGTGTCCTGTGTGTGCCTGGGCCAGGGACAGCTTCTGGCAGAGATCAGGGAGAGCAAGAGGAGCTTAAGGAGCCCCAGGCTCCTGCCTGGCTGGCAGGGGCAGAGCCCGACCCCACCCGTGCCTCTGCAGGAACAGAACCCACACCTGGCACCGCTGCGGCGGCTTTGGGGAGCCCCCAGAGGGACCCCGGGCCACCAGATGTCCCTCGGTGTGACACAGCTGTGCCCAGGGACAGCTGCACCCTCTGCCACCGGGCCAGAGCGGCCAGCTCTGCTGCCACCCAGATGTGCCCCAGCTGTGGATGCTGCGCCCTCACCTGCACGGGCCTCAGACACTCTGTGGCTGCCAGATGTGCCACAGCCAGACCAGCTGTGCCCAGCTCCATCCAGCTCTGCTCGTCCCCGATGCAGCTGTGCCCGCCCCATCCAGCTGTGCCCAGCTGCGCCTGCTGCGGTTCCGCGGTGCCCTCTGGCGGCTCCGGAGCCTCCCTGCGCCTCCCTCTCCTGCGGGATTTTCCCAGCTCCGTCATTTCATTCGCCTTCTCCTTCATTCAAACCTCCGTTACCTTTATAAAGTGACTTTTCCCCGCTCCCCGCTCTTTGAGGGTTGTTGGAGGGAAAAGTGGCCTCGTGGGAGTTTCCGGCTGCCAAAATTCACCTCTCTGTGACAAACACGCTAATTCGGAGAGACTGCGAGAGGAAAGCTTTGGTCCTGGTGAGAGACCCCAAAAAAGAGAGCGCTTGGAAAGTGTCAGAGATCAATTCCTTATTTCATATAAAACCGGTTAATGCGAAGCAGGATCAAGAAAACAATTAAATAAGTCTTTAATACAAATAATAAAATTTAATAGTTTTATGTATTTGAACTACATTTAATATATCTGTCATATAGTTAATATGTAGAAATTTTTTTTTTTTTTAAATAAAGACTCGGAAACAGGCTGAAAGAAAAAGTGATGTCAAATTTTTGGACCTGAATTTTCCACGTCTGTAGCACACCCATTTCTCTGAAACCCAAATCATACCCACCTCTGACTGAAGCCTCACGCGATGGGTCCCGTCCTTCACCTGTTCCCTGCCCCCGGAGCTGCAGCCGGTGCCAAACCAGCTTCTCCCGGATCTGAACTCCCGGGGAGACTGCGCTGAGGGAAATTCAGGTTTCCCTGAGCCTCATCACAGGGACCTTTAACGAGTTCTGGTCATGCAAAGACACAGCCGAGGCACCCGCCCCCGCCAGCACCCGATGTGTCTGCAGTGACACACGCACGGGGGGACAGCCAGACTCGGTGTCACATCCCCGACACCCCTGCTCTGCCCCACATCTGCACCTGAGCCACGGGCTGCCCTTCCCCAGTGCCCCCCTTCGGCTCTCACTCAGAGGATAGGACAAAAACAGGATAAAAACAGGATAAAAGGATAAAAATAGTCATCCTGACAGCACGGAGCTGGTGGCACCAAGATGTCCCCAAGGATGTCCTCGGAGGAGACCCCGGGGCAGGGATGGGCAGGATGCCGGACTGGAGGGGCGCGGCTCCCCCTGTCCCCTCCTGTCCCTCTCCTCCCCTGTCCCCTCCTGTCCCTCTCCTCCCGGCTCTGGTGGCATCAGGGCGTTGATGGCAGCTCGCGGGGTATTTTTAATGTTTTTATCTCCCTCCAGCTTCCTGCCAGGCCGGTCTTGGGGGGAAACGAGCACCAAGAGGCGAATGGTGCCGGGACACCCCGGCTCTGCGGCTCCGGCGCCGGCGCCAGCCCTGGGGACATGATGGAGGGTGACCCTGGCGATGGAGGGTGACCGGGCGCGGGGCGCTGCCCACGGCTCCCATCGGCTGCCCGGGGCAGCGAGGGACAGCGAGGGCCAGCAAGGGCCAGCAAGGGCTGTGCAGGAGGGCAGGGAGAGCGCTGGCAGCGGGCAGGGACGGGAGCTGGTGGCAGCGTTTGTCCCCGTGCCTTGCGCGGGCGGGCAGAGGTCCTGGAAGGGCCTCCGGGAAAGGGGGAGGCTGGATTCAATCCTTGTCTTTCACCTGGGCTGGAGTCCAGCCCCGAAATAGCCGTCCAAAAACAAGATCACATGAGAGGAAAAAAATAGCAAGGCGAAGGGATTATCCATCCGTCCTTCCCCGCGCCGTGCGGGTGCAGAGCCGGCCGGGCAGAACCCGGAGCGTTCCCGGTGCCCGTGCCCGGCTGCGGGACCCGCCCGGCCCCGGGGCAGCCGCCAGTGCTCGGGGGCCCTGGTGCGATCCTGGCAGGAGCCTGCGAGCCCCGGGAGGCGGAGCGAGGGGCAGGGGGAGCCCGGCGCATCCCTGCGCACCTCCGGCCAGGTCAGCGGCGCTGCCCGCAGCGCCCAGCCCCGCACGCCCGGACCCTGCTGAGGTGAGTGCCAGCCTGCACTGCCCACCCCGCCACGCCGCCGCACGCTCCGGGGGGTTTGCTGTCCTTTCCCGCAGGCTTTGAGGCACGCTCCTGGTTCCAGAACTCCCGGCCCATCTCGGCGGCTCCTTCACGTGTGCGGTGCTGAGGAAGGGCTGGGGTTTCCTCTTGCTCGGCCCCGGCTCTGGGGCGGGGGGCTGGCAGCAGGCACGAGGGGCTCTGCCAGCTCGTACCGGGCTGAGCGGTGCCCGATGAGACCCCCGGGAATATCGCTTCCGGAGGGATGGACACAAAGCGCGGCACCGGCGCATCTCGTGGGTCTCACTCCAAACGTGCAGAAGTTTGGTTTAAGTGGTCTCTGCTGCGGGACCGTGGTTTTGGGGGGGTGAGGAACCGCCGAGGCAGCGAGGCTGGGGCTCAGCTGCCCTCGCAGGCACTGCCTGAGTGCGTGGGGCCAGGCGGGGAAGCACCAGCAGCTTCCCCGGGGCTCCGTGGTTAATTCCTCACCGTGCTCCCGGACAGCCCGGGCGGGGTGCGTTACTGAGGGACTCGGAGCCCTGGGGCTGGTGGGCGCTCGGGGCAGCGAGGGGAGCGGGTTCCTCACCACGGGCAGGGGCAGGATAGGAACTGGAGCAGCAGCCACACAGCGAATCCACCCCGAGAGCCGAGAAACACCACAGGCACCTGCTGCAGGTGCTGCGGGCACTGCCCAGGCAGGGCCCGACGGGGGAGGGCAGGGGGGAGGCGGAGCCGCTGCCAAGGCAGTGTCCCCACCCCTGAACAGATCCCACCCTTGATCAGACCCCTGAACACGGAGTGAACCCCTGAACAGACCCCACCTCTGCACAGACCCCACCCCTGAACATGGAGTGGATCCCTGAACAGACCCCATCGCTGAACAGACCCCACACCTGCAAGTGCCCCCATCCCCGCAGTGCCCCCATCATCCTCGTAGTGCCCCTATCCCTGTATTGTCTCCATCCCTGCAGGGTCCCCCATCCCCGCAGTGTCCCCATTTCCACTGTGGCTCCATCCCCGCAGTGCCCCCCATCATCCCCGCAGTGTCCCCCATCCCCGCAGTGTCCCCCATCCCTGCAGTGTCCCCCATCCCTGCAGTGTCCCCATTTCCACTGTGGCTCCATCCCCGCAGTGCCCCCCATCATCCCCCCAGTGCCCCCCATCCCCGCAGTGCCCCCATCTCTCTGGCTCTCCCAGCGCTGTCGGTTTCTGTGTTTTGGCCAAGCCTCCTCTCCCTCGTGCCCGGCCCAGACCCCGCTGCCCGAGGCCGTGTTTGCTCTGTGTCTGCGCCGCTCCGGCTCTTGGCTGCGCCCGGGGCCACCAGCCCTCGGCACAGGCAGGAAGGACGCAAATTTGGCCGGACACCGTCTGCAGAGCGCCGCAGCAGGGCTGCCGAGTGCCGACCGCAGCCAGGGGGAAAGGGCGGCCGGGCAAGTGGGGAGGGCCGGGCTGCGGAGGGGCAGCTCGGAAACACGGGCGGTGTTCCCTTGAATGGGAAAATGGACCGGGATTTCCTAATCTCCCTCACAACCCCCGTGCCTTTCGTCGAGGCAAAGCCAGGCCCGTCCTTCTGTTGGATTCGGGAATACTTCGCTGTATCTATTTTTTTTTTTCTGAAAAAGCAAGAGGAAATCTTGGGCGGGATTTTTAAAAATAAAGGGAGGGGGGTGGGATGTAGATTGATGTGTCCGGAGAGCTCGGAACCCACCTGCGCTGTGGGGAGCGTCGGGAGCTGTCCCCGCCAGTCAGCTCGGGAATGTTTTATCCAAACGTCTGAGCTCCGGGCATTTCCAGCCCGGAATGCCTGTCCAAACACGCCGGCTCCACGTGAGCCGCGGCTAAAAGCCTATTCTGAGCGAGCTTTAGATAACGCAGCCTAAACATCGCCACATCAAAGGCCTGGTGGAGCCGGGCCAAGCGCTGAAATCATCGCTCGGGCTTCGTCGGTGCTTCATTAGTGCTTCATTAGCGCTGCGGCAGCGACCTCGGGCTCCACACAGCCGCACCCCAACCTGCAGCCAGCCCGGCACCCCGTGAACCCCAAACCCACCCCGCCACCCCGCGAACCCCAAACCCACCCCGCACAGCCCCTGCGGCAGCGCCAGCCCCGCCGCCAGGCTCCAGCGCCCATCCCCGGGGACACGGAGCTGCGTTTTATCCGGCTGACAGCGCTCCCCGAGCGCTTCGGCTTTTAAGGCCAGGCTGTCCCGGTGCCAGCGGAACGCAGCCGTGCCCGGCACTGCCCCCAGCCCTTCCCGGCATCTGCCCCCGGGCAGGGCAGGGACCCACCCGGGCAGGGCAGGGACCCACCCGGGCAGGGCAGGGACCCACCCGGGCAGGGCAGGGACCCCCCGGGCAGGGCAGGGACCCCCATGGACAGGGTAGGGACCCCCCCGGGGAGGGCAGGGACCCACCCGGGCAGGGCAGGGACCCCCCCGGGCAGGGCAGGGACCCCCATGGGCAGGGCAGGGACCCCCCCGGGCAGGGCAGGGACCCCCCCGGGGAGGGCAGGGACCCCCATGGGCAGGGCAGGGACCCCCCCGGGCAGGGCAGGGACCCCCATGGGCAGGGCAGGGACCCCCATGGGCAGGGCAGGGACCCCGTCCCCGCTGCCCGGGGTGGCTGGGTTAGGGTGCTCATCGCCTTCCCGCAGGGCACCGGGACACCCAGCGCCGCAGGAAGGTTCTGGGGGAAGGGGAAGGCGAGGGAGAGGCCGATGCTGCTCCGGCTTCTGGGGGGTTTTGTCCGCTCCTGCTGCCCGGGGGGCTCAGCCCCAGCCCCCGCCCGCTGCGCTGCCCGAGTGCGGGCAGGTGCCCGGCCCCGCTGCGGGGATGGATGCGATCGGCCTCCCCTTTCCCCCCCCCCCGCATCCTCCCGCCGCTCCCCCGCCCCGAGGCAGCTCCTCCTCATCCTCCTCATCCCCGCTGGCTCTGTTCCGTCCCGGTTCTCCCCGCGCACTCGGGAGCCGCAGCCGGGAGCGCCGCGCAGCCGCCGGTAGGTGCGGGGGGGGGCGGCGGGACCCGCAGCGGGGCCGGGCAGGAGCGGGGCTGAGCCCCACGGGATGCTCTGACGGCCCTCGGAGCCCCGGGGGATGCTCATGCACACCCCACGGCACGGATCCCCACGGGAGGCTCTGCCATCCCCAAGGGGTGCTCGGGGATGCTCCGCGGATGCCCGGGGGATGTTCTGCCACCTCCGGACGCCCTGCGATCCCCTCGGGGTGGTTGCAGATGCTCCGCGGACGCCCAGGGGATGTTCTGTCACCTGCGCAGATCCCTCGGGGTGCTCACGGGCAGAGGGAGGTTCCGAAGCGCAGGGTCGGGCTGGGATGTGGTGAGGCAGCAGGTCTCTTCCCCAGGGACAGCTTTAGGGTGGCAGCATGCTGCTCCCCCCAGCTGGGACAAATCCCCCCAAAAAACCCTTCAGGTGCCCCCAAATCCTGGGAGGGAGGAGTGGCTCAGTGGCTCACTCCGAATGACAATCTCTAAATTACTGCAAATTCACCTGAAGCTCTAGGGTAGAAGCAGAAGCCCAGATTGGAATTTGAATTGAAATATACCAAACCCCAAATATTTCAAATGGCAAAAAACAATATTTGGACCATTAAAAAAAAAAACCCAAACCAAACAAACTAAAAAAAAACCCAGACAGAACAACAAACAGAAAGGAAAATTGCTGCAGTGACACAGCACTATAAATGGTTCATTTTTGATGCAAAATAAATAAGTCACAGAACCATAGAATGGTTTGGGGAAGCCACAGCTTCTCTGGGCAATTAAGAATGATTAGGGATGCCCCATCCCCGGCAGTGTCCATCCCCAGGTTGGGCAGGGGATGAAGCAGCCTGGGACAGTGGGAGGTGTCCCTGCCATGGCAGGGGTGCACAGGATGGGCTTTAAGGCCCCTCCCAACCCAAACCATTCTGTGATGATTCCATGATTTATGACTGAAATAAAACCACAGGGATTATCCCGATGGGCCTGACAGCCAAAGCTCCTCATCACCAGCGTGCTCTGAGCTGTGAGCTGCTCTCTCAGCAAACCAAAGGTGCCAAACACAAATTTCTGCGGGCTCGAACGTCCCCGGCTGGGGCTGCAGGTGTCAGCTGAGACTCTGCATGGCCCCGGGGCCACATGTCCCCACAGCCCCCTTCCCTCGCCAGCACCTGCAGCCTCTCAGCTCCTTTGGGCCATCTCGGAAGGGTGAAACCCCTGACAGCAAACAGATCTCTGTCCCCCCTGACAGCAAACAGGTCTCTGTCCCCCCGACAGCAAACAGGTCTCTGTCCCCCCTGACAGCAAACAGGTCCCTGTCCCCCCTGACAGCAAACAGGTCCCTGTCCCCTCTGTGCCGGGGGTCCTGGTGCCGAGGGGCTTTGGCTCAGCTGGTTGGGAATAAGGGCAAGGAGCCAGAGCCAGCTGCATCAACTGGGAGGAAGATCAAGGTCTGAGCAGTGGGAGGAAGGCCAAAGTCATTCAGGGAGTTCGGGAGGAAAAGTTCATCCCCTGGGCTGGGGTGGAGCTGGGAAGGAAAGTTTATCCAAAGGGCTCGCAGAGCTCTGCTCAGGCCGGAGCCGAGCTCTGTCCAGCCCAGTTCCACGGCGTGTGTTCCTGCACATCCCAGGCACGGAGGAAGCTGGGCTGAGCCGGAGTGCGGGGAGAACAATTGCACATTGTGCTGCCTTATCACCACTGAGCCCTGTCCTGCCTGAGGAACCCATTAAACTTTAGACCCCTCTCTGCACAGACCTTCCCGTGCGCCTCATGTGCCTCTTCAGCCTCCCACCCCTTCTCACCCTCTGCTTCTTTGTGCGTCTCCTTTTCCTTTGGCCTCCCACTTTATTTTGGCCTCCTGCCCTTCTCAGCCTCTGCATTTCTTTCCCCCTCTCACCCTTTCTTGGCCCTCCACCCTTCTGCAGCCTCTATTTTTACTGTCCTAGTTCTTATTTCTTTTTTTTTTTCTCTTGCACTCCTCAACCTTTACTTTTTTTCCTCCCCAACCTTGTGACTCCAATTCTTTTCCAGAGTCCTTCTCACCTTTAGCCTCCATTTCTCTTCCAGCTTTTCTTACTTATTCCATCTCTTTCTTTTTTTTTTTTTTTTTTTTCCCTTTATTACCTTCGAAACACATCAGCACTTGCACTGTATCTTACAAGCCCTTTTAATAAATATTCCCCGAGGAAAACAAATGTATATTCCAGGGAGGTAAAGGCTGCCCTGACCTCTGAGGCTGCCCCTGGGTACCAGCACTCCTCCCTCCTGGGCACAGCGGGCACTGACTCACAGCTGGGGCATTTTTAGGAATGCTGTGTGCAGTGTCTGTCAGTGCAGAGCTGTCGGGGATTATCGTGGAGCTTGGCTCTGGCTGGGTCTGTCTTTCAAACAGAGACCTCACAATAAAAATCTCTTTGCAGAAGGATTTGTTGAAAACCAATTCAGCGAGAGACACAATGGCTTTGTCAGGTCTCTGCTGTGGGTGCAGGAATCCTCCCTCTCCCCCTGTGTTTGAAAGGTGCCTGACTCAGTGTTCCTATTCCCTCCCTTGTTCCCGACGCCAGGATCTGTTAAAGCTGTTGGAGAACCAAAGCAGAGGCCAGGGCATGCAGCAGCAGTCGGTGACTTGCAGGTTTTATATTCCCCAAATCTGTCAGTATTTAACTGGGCAGAGGGCACTGCCCACCAAGGGATGGGCACCTGTGCCTCACGCCTGGGTTCGAGGCAGCTCTGGCCTCCAGCCCTGAGGAGGCAGAGACACTCTGCACCTGGCACCGGCAGTGACAAAACTGCCACAGCTCCTGCACCTCTCTAAAGCCTTGAATAACAAAAGTGTTTGTTTCCATCTAGAGAAGGTGGCAGAGAAAGGCTGAGACACTCTCACAGTGCCAGGGTTAATGTTTAGGAATTCCCTTCAAGAGCAGCTCATACACAGCCAGTGCTAAATAAAGTTCTGTTAACACCAGCGCAGCATCGTTAACCTGCAGCCACGGTCTAGCTTAAAGCCTGACCTCTGTTTTAATTACATAGCAAACCCCATTCTGCTGGGTCTTAACTCAGCAGTGAGCTCAGAACTCATTTCCCCTGCTGTCTGTGCTTTCCCTACCCCCAAACTCTCTCCCTTGCCCAGGGAAAGCACCAGACAGAGCGCTGCTGGGGAAAGGACCAAGGTGGGATCCCTCAGGCACATTCCCAAAGCCTGGCAGCTGTCCCTGAGGTCAGACTGTGGGAACCAGGCTGTGCCCAGGTACCACTGACTCATGGCATGGCATCTAAAACCCTTTTGTCCCCCTCAGACTCCTCTTGGGAGTGGTGTTGTCTGCCCCGAGCCATCCTCCCGAGGGTTTGCCTACTGCCCACAGCAGTCTGGACACTGAGTTCATCCATGACTCACGGCCCACTGGTGCTCACAGGGTCTGTCCTTGCTCCTGGCTCTTAATTTAGATCTGGGTGTCAGCCTTGATCTCGGATCTTTCCTTTCCCCAGCTCCAGGGTTGGTCAATCTGCCTGTCCCACCTGCAGACCAGCCTTGCCCGCTCTCACCTGTGCACGGACCCTATTTCTGCACAACCACGGAACCCAAGAGTTGTTTAGTTCAGAAAACCCCTCTCAAATCACCCAGTCCAGCCCTTCCCCTTCCCCCAGCACTGCCAAGGCCACGGCTGACCCATGTCCCCAAGTGCCACATGCACAGGTGTGTCAGAGCCCTCCAAGGTGCGGCCAGCCCGGCAGTGACCCCTGTGAGGGGCACAGTCACCCACCCCGATGCACGCTGCTCCCACGGGGCATTCCCAGCCCAGGGGGGAGGCAGGCAGCTCCCCCGGCCTGTGTGCCCAGCTTGGGCACAGCCCCACAGCTGCACTCTGGGATTTTCCGCCCCTGCTCAGGCCATGGATCAAGAGCAGGAGCCTGAGGAGCACTTTCCCTTCCCCGCTCTCATCCTCGCTCCGGGGCAGACAGGAGGGGGAGATCTTTACCGTGACAAGCCCCGCTCTGTGCATCCCAGGATGAACTCCAGGTCCCAGCCGTTTGCTCATCCCAGGCACTCTGCACGCCATAAATCCCCAGGAAATGATGCTGCTCGGGGAGCTCAGTGCCAGACAACCCGTCTGCTGCGTGCCCCTCTGCCTGGCGCACGCCGGGGGATCAGGGAGACCCTGCATCCCTGTGCCATCCAAACAGGGCCTGTCCCACCCTGTCCCCTCCATCATTTCCAAACCCCCAGAGCTGGCCCAGGGCCATTCCTGTATCCCCGAGGCTGCCCTGCTTGCCCCCACTCCCGTTCTGTTTTCCCCAGAGAGGTTCCTTGCTTTTCCCAGAGAGATCCCTCGTTACCTCTCCGCCGGCTGCGCAGCCCCACAGGACACGTGGGTGTTGTACACAAAACTACCCAACCGTGTACGTTTTCCACTGGAATTTCCATCTCCCTTGAGACTTGATTCTCTGTCGAAGGTCAAATCTTGGACATAAAGTATTTAACACCCTCCCTTCCCCTTCCTTAGTATTCCCATTGCTGCAGCGTGTTCACGAAAGCTTCCACTTGATGGGAAGAGTCACTGGCTGCCAGACCCCCTGTGGGGATCTTGGAGCTCACACCTACCCTGGCGTGGATGTGACCCTCCACAAACCCCAGGGGATGCCCACTGCCTCCCTGGGGATCCCAGAGCAGGGCTGAACGTGCAGGGGACGAGGAAGGAAAAGGTAAAAACCCACTGGGGTCCTGGTTGTGGCACCCCTGTCCGGGCAGGGGGCACAGCAGCTGGTGATCCTCGCACTCTGCCTGGTGGTCCCAAAACTCTTGGTTTAGTGTGGTTCACTTGGACAATCCAGGGCATCTTCCTGTCTTGATTATCAC
This sequence comes from Hirundo rustica, assembly GCF_015227805.2. Taxonomy (NCBI): domain Eukaryota; kingdom Metazoa; phylum Chordata; class Aves; order Passeriformes; family Hirundinidae; genus Hirundo; species Hirundo rustica. The sequence goes on from NC_053463.1 coordinate 985,662, forward strand.
AAGCACCACAGCAGAGCAGCTGTGGCTGCCCCTGGATCCTGGCAGTGCCCAAGGCCAGGGTGGACATTGGGGCTTGGAGCAGCCTGGGGCAGGGGTGGCACTGGGTGAGTTTTAAGGTCTCTTCCAACCCAACCCATCCTGTGATTCCAAGATCCTTGGCTGCATCCCTGTGGGCCAGCCTGGCCCCGCAGCTTTCCCCTGAAGCAGCTGTGGAAACACGGGGCACGACCAACGCCGCGGTGTCTCTCAACTGCCCACGGGGGAGCTGGAAATAGCCAGCGTGGGTGAGGGCTCAGGGCCGAGCTTCAGCAGCTTGTTAAAATTGCAGCCTTCTGCCCTGCACCGTGCCCTTTGTGGCGCTTTGCTGTTTACGGAGATGAGAAGGGGCAGAAGAGCATCCAAGGAACCTCCCCGTCCCTCTGAGGGTTCCGTAATGGAAAGGCAAAGCAGGCTCTGTTTTCCTTGGAGCAGTGTGGCAGCACTGCCTGCTCCTGCCGCTGTCACACGGCCTGTGGTCACACATGTCACAGCAGGGACCAAACAGGTGCCCAGCTCTGCGGGGACACAGGTGTCTCGTGTCCCTGTCTGGGACAGCAGGACCAGAGCTCGGGCCGCACCTTCCACGGGGTCAGGTCCCAGTGAGTGACTCAGGCTCCTCTCCGGGCCAGGGCTGAGGGTGACACACAGAGCTCGGTGTCCACGGCCTCCAGAGCCACCCCCTGCCACAAGTGAGAATTCCCCTGTTTGTGCCTGAAGAACACAGCCCAAAGCAGGGACCCGTCTGGCTCCACAGACCACAAGAGGTGGAGGTGCACAGCTGCTCTCCTTAGTTTACTCCAGTGACTACTTAACCACACTAATTACTTTTTTTTTTTTTCCTGCATTTAACAAGATTCAGCCCTGAGCTTGCCTTATTCTGATCTTTCACCTGAAACACTCCTTGCCCACCCCTGCATGCTGCAGCTTTTCACTGGAAGGCATTTTCTCCAGTCCCAAAGTCATGCAGATAAGAAAATTATTATTTATTGGAGGATTTTCCTGGTAACAGCCATTATTAACTCGAGCTTTTATCTCACTGCTATTGAGCAACAACTTAAGCTCCTTACTCAGGCGGCTTGGAGGAAAAAAAACGGGAGTCAGCATCCAGGGGTACTAGAGACTGAATTTAAAATAAGACATTGGGCAACAGAATTAAGAACAGGATTCCTCCAGCCAGTCTTACTTAGAGGTTAAGAAGAGCAGCTGTACAGCCCTTACACAAACATTGCAGGATGAACACCATCAGCTCCCTGCACATTTTCATAGTAAATCACTGCTGAGCCTACGGTGAAGCCAGAAACCAAGCGATTTTCCTTGGAACAGCCCAACCCGAGGCTGTGCTGGAGGAAGTTGGATTTCTGAGCGATGAGACGTCTACTGATGGTTAACCACCAGGATGGATGTGGGGTTTCACTTGGCCTGGAGATGAAACCCTGGATTCCAGCAGCCTCTGCTTCTCTGGGGAAGGACACGGCTTAAAGGCTGAACCCAAACTCAAATCCCAGGTTTGAAGCTGGAGCCAACCCTTGGCTGGGCTTGGCCACCCTTCAGAGGGCCAGCTGCAGGAAGTGCTGCCTGACAAGAGCATTCCTGCTCTTTGCTCCCGATTCCAGCCCCACGGGAGGTGTTGGACCCGTCTGAGCACCGAGGGGATGGTGAGGGCTGGCCCAGGGTGACCAGGACAGGGTGACCAGGACAGGGTGACCAGGACAGGGTGACAGACACCCACCTGAACAGGGTGACCAGGACAGGGTGACAGACACCCACCTGAACAGGGTGACCAGGACAGGGTGACAGACACCCACCTGAACAGGGCCTCAGCAGAGGCTTGGGGTGAGGTGGGATTGGAGGCTCACACGGGACAGGGTGCAACAGCAGAGCCAGAGCACTGCTGGGTTAGCAGCACAGAGGGAACTTGTGGGGCTGCAGTTTGTCGTTTAGCATCGTCCGTCCGTCCGTCTGTGCGTGGGTGTGCGGGGCAGCCACACCTGCAGCGCCAGCCCAGACAGCCACAGCCCGGGCTCTGTGGTCTGACCCTGTGCCCAGCGTCCTGCACGGGCACCGGGGGCGGTGGCAGGGGGTGGGGACACTGCAGAGCCGGCTGAAGCGCCACCAGCTTTGCCTCCTGCCCCAGGAGCCAGCAGCGCATCCTGGGCAGGGATGGGACCCCACTGCAGGACCCCCCCGTCTGGGGGCTGCTGGGCAGGAGCTGAGGGGCTCACAGAGTGCCCCCTGCCCCCAGGGGTTTTCATACCATCACCAAACACTTTGGCCAGCCCCTCACCAGCTGCATCTGCCGCGGTTCCCTCTCCCTGCAGACGCCTTTCCCTGGGAAGCCCAGCGCAGGCAGGCCCGGGGAGGAGAGGTGCCCACAACCCTGCTCATGCCAAGGTGGAAAACCCAAAACGATACTCCCGTGCCTGGTGTGTCAGCCCTGAGTCCTCAGCAGCCTCGGCAGCACAGAACCACCCTCCTCGGGTGACAGGGGTGAGACTGGTGTCACCCCTGTCCCCCGTCAGGGGCTGCTCCCACCGCTGGAGCGAGGCGCAGGGAGGCTGCGAAGCACAGGAGCAGGGGCGATGCTTTGCACCCTCTCGGCACCGGCAGAGGAAAAGGGCACCTGGAAAGGGCACCTGGAAAGGGCACCTGGAAAGGGCAGGCGGGACCCGCTGCATCCTGCAGGGGAGGGGGTGCCCGTGGGGCTGGCATGGCCGCTGCAGAGCCCAGCGGTGTCCCCTGGGAGCAGCGCATCCTCCGGCCACCCTCGGCTGGTGCTTCCCTGTCCGGGTGTTCTTCCCATCCAGCGGCTCCCACACATCGGCCCGGCTCTGGCACACAGGGCTCAGAGCCGGCGCAGGAGGCCGTGGGATCGGCGGGATTTGTGCGTGTCCCCGCTCGTGTCCGTGTCCCTGCTCGTGTCCCTTCTCGTATTCATGTCCCTGCTCGTGTCCCTTCTCGTATTCATGTCCCTGCTCGTGTCCGTGTCCCTGCTCGTGTCCGTGTCCCTGCTCGTGTCCGTTTTCCTGTCCTTGCTCGTGTCCGTGTCCCTGCTCGCATTCGTGTCCGTGTCCCTGCTCGTGTTCCTGTCCCTGCTCGTGTCCGTGTCCCTGTCCCTGCTCGTGTCCGTGTCCCTGCTCGTGTTCCTGTCCCTGCTCGTGTCCGTGTCCCTGTCCCTGCTCGTGTCCGTGTCCCTGCTCGTGTCCGTGTCCCTGCTCTCGGGCCGAACCCGGGCAGGACACGGGGCCAGACCTTCCCGGCACAGCTCCTGCGCTGGGGCTGGAGCTGCAATTAAGTTAATCACCGGATGGCGAGGGCCGCGGGTGGGGGTGGGAGGTAATTACAGAGCGGAGGGTCTCCCGGCTGTCCTGGCTCCCCACGGACGCCGGCAGCTCGGTGCGGGGCTGCGGTGGCTGTCCCCGCCGGGGTGTCCCTGCCCAGAGCGCTGAAGAAGCCGCACCTGGCTCTGGGCACCCCTGAGGGCAGGGGCTGGGTTAACCCTGTCCCTCCCGTGCTGCTGCCGTGTCATCAGCCGTCGGTGGCACCCGCTGAGGAATCTGCTGCAGTTTCAGCTCCACAGCCCCTCCGTTCCGCCTGCCACAAAGCAGCGTGGCTGCGGGCAATGGCTGTTTTCTGGGCAGAGCAGGAGATGGTGACAGCAGGCATTAGTTACATCGATTTTCATGCTTTTGGTCGCACTTCACGCGAAGCGTTCTGCTTGCAAAGGGTAAAACCTGGCTGATAAATGTTTCATTAAGCAGTAAATCACATCACTAGAGATAAAATCACCGGGTCATAAGCAAGACTAGGAACCAGCCAATGCATTCCACTGATGCTTACAGAGTGATCTGTTACATATTTATCATATGCTTTGCCTACTCATTTTTTAAGTCCTTCTTAAGAGGATGCACAGCCCGAGGAATTTGAGCTGTGCCTTGCACTGCCAGCCCTGGGGAGGGGAGGGCTGGCATGATGATAACCCCAGACCCACCGGGCTGCTCCTGCAGCAACCAGAGCATGAGGAATCCTCTGCCTGGTCTCTAATCCTTTCCTGGAGGAGGAAATCCTTCCCTTGAAATGGGGATCTAAAAGTTACGATGAATAAAATCCCTGTTTATCTGAGAGGTGTTTGTTCCACGAGCCCAGGTAGATCTCAGATCGCCCCAAAGCCCACAGGAATCCCCAGGAAAGGCAAATCAGAGCCTGAGTTCCTTAAAAATATTCTACCTGTTGTAAGTGCTTTCCATTCCCATATGGGGTGCCTGAAGGGCCTGGGGAGTGACCGCTCTGCTCAGGTGGCTGCAGTCGGCAGTGGGAATGGGAAGGGAGCCCTTCAGGAGGTGATGCTGTCTGATCCCAGCTGAGTCACACGTCCTGGAACAAACAGGAGTTCTGCTTTAATGGAGAGAATAACACTTTCCAAAGCGAAACCAACTGGAGTGTTTCCACTGAGCTCACCAGAGCCAGGTTCAGGAGACGCTGATCTCATTAACCCGAGTTGGACAAAACCCCAGGAGACTCCTGGGTTTAGCAGCTTCTCATCTCTCTGGAGCTCTCTGTGCGATCTTTAGCTGATATCTAAATGACAATTGTGATTAGCTGCACTTCCCACCACTGTGGCCACTCAGAGACCGTGCAGAACATTTCCTTCCAACCCTACATAAAAGTTGTGTCCAAAGCCAAGGACAATCTTGATGTATTTGAGTCCATCCCATCCAGTTTTACCTCAGCAGGTGAGATACTTCTGCTTTCCTCCATGTAGTAGCCAGGTATTTCACACCTAAGGAAAAAATGCTCACCTCAGCTGGCTACCTCTGGGTTGAGTCTTTGCTGGCCACGAAGTTTGTGCCACAGGAGCTGTAAAAAAAAAAAAACAACCAAACACCCACAAAAGTTTCTGGCAATTCTGACATGCAAAAATCTTTTGGACCATTAGGGATCCCCCACATTTCCATCAACACCACCCTGCATCAGCTTTGAAGCAGAGAGAAGAGGTCCCCTCTCCTCCTGTGGCTCCAGCGTGTGCTGTTATTTCAGAGCTCACACCCCTGATATTGGCAGCGCGACCAGCCCTCGATGCTCGGAGTCAGATGCTCGCAGAGTTTGGGATTTCACATCAAAGCCACTGGTTTGGCCAGTGATAAAGTTTGGAACCGACCCCAAACTTCTCAGAATTTCACAGCTATTCCAGCTGGGCTCCTGTCCCTCGGAGCCACCACAGCGCAGCAGGACCTGGATCAGATGAACATTCCGGTTTAACTCGCTTCCAAAGGGGATTTTTACCTCCAGAAATGATTTCTGATCCTTTGGGGTGCTGACATCTCCATCCAGGGGAAAGAGCTGCGTGCCTCAGCTCCCCACGCCGCAGATGGAGCTGGGCGAGCCTGGAGCAGCTCCCAGGGATCCAGCCTCGCTGGGGGTTTTCTCTCAGGCAGCGCAGCACGGCTGTTACACAGAGCTGGAGGAAAGAGGAGCCACAAACACGGCTGCTCTCGGACAGAGAGACTCCAACTCAGCTCCAAGTCACCGTCCTGCTGCCCCCGGGGGGTCAGTGCTCCGCAGCAGCCATTCCCCTCTCCCAGAAATCTCCCCTTGGAACATTTTCCTTTCTCCGTGGGGCACCAAAGACCCGCTGGAGTGTGGTGTCTCTCAGCTTTGCATATTTGAGAGAGCTTCCTGTTCTGCTTTGAGCTATTTAATAGCATTGTTGGGCTTCTACCCAAAGAAATAAGGCCCTTTATGTTGTCTTTGGTTCAGGTTCTCTCTCTCACTCGTGCTTTTTAATTCCCATAAAATCCTACCATGGTCCTGCCAAAAGTGTAATGGTAGGGCCAGGAGCGGTGGTATTTGTAGAGGAACAACTCCACGGCCATAAAGTCTGAGAACAGCGATAGTATTTAGCACGGGGAGACAAGAGGAGTGGAAAAGTGTTCCTTGAGCTTTGCTGGGGCAGTCAGGGCAGCTGGCAAGCACTGGGGCCTTCCTAAAAATAGCAAAAATAACCCTAGAGGAAATAAGTGATGATGAAGCTGTTTCCAGTGGAGCTCCTCTGGTCAAGCTGTCTGGAGATGCCCTCAGACCCTGAGGTGGCTGTGGGTAGAGTCCAGCCTGCTCCTCACTCCTGCTGGCTGCAGAATTTGCTGAGATCCTGCTCAGAGCTCTCGGATCTGGGATGTTCGCTTCTCAGTACCATCCATCATCAACCCAGGAGACTTCTGGGTGCCTTTTACCCTCAGATGAAGGTTCAAAAAAAGCTTTGGCTCTAGGAAATTACCCAGTGCTGCTGATGGTGATAAAAGCTCAGTGGAGCTACCCTGGGTGACTCGGGGGCTTTCCTTCAGAGAAAGGCTGGCAGTCGGCAAGGGAACTGAACTACCGCGTGAAAAGCACCATGAGAGAAAATTAATGTAGGGACCGGACACTCTAAGAAATAATTTCACCTGACAGTGGTGTAAAAAAAAAAATGTTGAGTGTGTATTTGGAACCCCTTGCTTTGGAGAGCACCAGGAGCTGCATGCAGAGCTTCTGAGGCTGCATCCCCAGCCTGGTGGCAATAGAGGGGGGCTGGCCTGAAAGCACTTCCCAAAACCCCAGTCTATGTCAGGTGGGGTGTCTGAGGGATGAGGCCTGTCCAGAGCAGAGCTGGTGCAATGGCTGGGGGAGCTCTCACCGACAGCCACAGCCTTTATCTCCAGGGGTTCAGCCTTCAGCAATCCAACTGCCAGAGGTTTTTACTCTCTGCAGCCATCTGGGATCCATTTCCAGGTGTAGCTTCCCCTTCTTGCAGCTGCTTTTGCTGCTTGTAAAGAGTTTAGAGGCGAATGTTTAGCGATTCTCTGTGTATGTACGTGTGTGTGAGTGTGTGTGAGTGTGTGTGAGTGTGTGTGCTGCGGAGCTGCCACCCTCAGCTTCTCCCAGGGCACCCCGAGCACCACAGCAAACCCACACAGTGTGGTACTGGCTCCATCCCAAGGCACCAGTAGCACAACTCAGTGCTAAACAGACATTTTTACAATCTACAAACGCATATAAACAGTGACTATAAAATATTTTCCATAATAGAGCTGTGGGAATACATGACATTTAAAGCAATTTCCTGTATCTAGATTTATTCTGTGCCGTGTCTTTTTCTGTTCATAAATCCACTTCTCTCCAAGCACTATAGAATTTTACATGCACTTTCTGTGCATGAAACACAGAATGAATCTGTGGGAGATTTTAAACATAGTTTTTAGGCTAAAAACACAACAGCACCTGGAATATCTGCGGGACTCTGGCCCCCACCTGTGGCATCTCCTGATGCCACGTCTGTGGTGGCACTTCTGTGACAGCACTTGTCACTTCTCAGCCTCCAACATCCACAGCATCCTTCTTTGACTGGCCTGGTGGTGCCTTCAGGTTTTGGCACAGCATCTGCTCAAACATGGACTGTGACCACAGTCTCCAGCAAAACGAGGTTTCAATGTGATCTTTCATTAGACCAGCTTGATCCAAGCCCCAGTGTCCAGCCCGGCCTTGGGCACTGCCAGGGATCCAGGGGCAGCCACAGCTGCTCTGGGCACCCTGTGCCAGGGCTGCCCACCCTCCCAGGGAAGGATTCCTTCCCAAAATCCCGTCTGACCCAGCCTCTGGCAGTGAAGCCATTCTCCCTTTCCTGTCACTCCAGATCCTTGACCAAGCCCCTCTCCAGCTCTTCTGGAGCCCCTCTAGGCACTGAGATGCTGCTGGTTGATTCAGGGCCTATCCTAGGCTCACAATTCCCATTTTCCACATGCTGTAGATCAGTGTCTGGGTAAATCTGCTCAGGCAGTGAAAGCTGCTGCCCCCGCTCATCTCCCGGCACATCTAACGCGTGTCCTGACCTTTTCCATGTGTGTTCCTGGGCCAGGTGAGCTGCAGAGCGCCAAGAGATGAGCAATATTTACTACCTGACACGCGGTGGGTGTTGCAATTCCTGCCCATGACTGTGTCTGAGAGTTATAATAGCGCAGAGAGAGTTTTACCTGGGCTCCCTTCCCGCCTCTTGTGGGTTCCAATCAGACGCCGGCTGTTTTTCAAACCGCTTCTCCGAGTGTGTAATTTTAGCGCGCACGTCAATAGAAAGGAGAACAAAAACAGAATCGGCTGCGATAAAATTAAAAGGACGGAGCGGCTCCTGCCCAGCCCCACCCGGGCAGGAGACAGCCCCCCGCCGCCTCCCACGCTGGGGGAGCATCCCCTTGGGCCGTGAATCACCTGCCCCCGGTCCCCGCCGCGACCCCCGGCCTCTCTCCCTCCCTCCCTGCCTGCCTTTAAAGCCCGGGGCAGCAGCGTGTGCCCGGCACTCGGCGTCACCCCCGCTGTCAGCTCTCCTCTCTTGCAGCCCGGCCCTGCGAGAGGCTGCGGGATGGCCGAGGGGGAGATCACCACCTTCACGGCGCTGACGGAAAGGTTCAACCTGCCCGCGGGCAGCTACAAGAAACCCAAACTGCTCTACTGCAGCAACGGGGGACACTTCCTGCGCATCCTCCCCGACGGCACCGTGGATGGCACCCGGGACCGCAGCGACCAGCACAGTGAGCGAACCCCGGGGCTGCCTGGGGCTCCCTGAGCAGCTGGGAGGGGAGCGGGGAGCCGGGGAAAACGGGACGCGGGCCGAGGTCTGTGTGCCGGCGCATCCCGCCGGGGCCGAAGGCGGCTGGAGCTCGTACGGAGAGCAGGGGAGGTGCGAGGTGTGCGCTGCCAGAGCGCGGGGGTGGAGGGTATCAATGGGTACCCGCGGTGTTAAATCTGGCGCTGTGTCACCCCAAGGCACGCAGAGGGACACAGCAGGGCTGGGGACACAGCTGGCCCTGGCAGGGAGGGCTCGGGGCAGCCTGGCATCCCACACGCGGCCTCACATGGAACCTGTGCCCTCTTTGCCTCGTGCTCCGTGTGCCACAGCGATTTAACCGGTCACCCGTGCCAGGGTGTCCCCTCCCCTGTCCCATCGCTGCTGTCAGGGGCTCTGCTGGCTCCAGCCTGGCGGCACTGGGACCTCTGCTGGGAGGAACTGCTCCCGCAGACCCCACCGCTTGTCCTGCTTCTATTTTATTTTATTTTATTTTATTTTATTTTATTTTATTTTATTTTATTTTATTTTATTTTATTTTATTTTATTTTATTTTCATTTAATTTAATTTAATTTAATTTAATTTTTCTTTTTGTGCTCTTGCATTACCAAACACTCTTTCAGAGTATTTTTTTTAACCCGCTGCCCAGGAGAGCTGGACAGGGCACACCGCAAATCTCCTGCAGGGCTCCGTGGGCAGGGGGGCTGGGCTCTTCCCCTCGGCTCTTGGCAGCAGCCTCTGTGTGCACCATATCCTGAACATTTACTGGAATAACATTTACTGGCACCTGCGGGGCTCCTATCTCGTCAGAAGGAAGGGCTGGGAGGAGCCAAGCCAGCCTTACAAAGTGCTAAGAAAAGCGCTTTTATTTTCTTTAAACCACAAACACACATGTGGCCTCTGCCCCCGGACTCGGCCTTTCCTCTCGCTATTGTTGTTTAATGGCAGGCAGTTTCGAGCCGAGTTGTAATTACAAACGCCGTCTCCCCGGCACGAGGCGGTGCTGGGGGATGGATGAAGGTGAGCTCCCCGAGGCTGGATAAACAGAGTGTGCAGCTCCAGCCGGGAACAAACCCGGCACATCACCCTCAAACCCCTGGGAAAGGCTGCGTGGTGATCCCAAGGATCTGCACGGACACGCCAGGAGAGGCGGTCTGAGCTCGGGCAGGGTCTCTGCAGCATTTTCCAGAGGTTTTGCTGGGATCACGAGGCGAGGTCAGGTTGGAGATGGAGCACGGGGAGCCCCCGAGGCTGTGAGCAGCCCCTCCTGCGCCCTGCCTCAAGCTGCTGTCCCGCAGCGTGGATGCTGTCACGCTGCCCAGCCCTTTTCCCTCTGGAAAAGCGAACCCACCCCCTTGGAGTGGTCCCCCCGGCTGCACCGTGCATGTGGGCAGTGAGGGCGGCAGGTCCTGCACCCCAGCACGCTCACACCTCCCTGCCTGCCGGCCTGGGGCCACGAGTGCACAAACCTCTGCCAGAGAGGAGCCTCCTGTAAAGCGCCTCATCAACCGGGACCTAGGGATGCACTAATATTTACAGAGGGAACTCCTGGAGGGGCTGTGTGCCAGCGGAGCAGCCTTGATGAGATGTAGCCTGCTCCCAGCACCCGCGGCTGCCCCTGCGCCTGGAAAATGATGGAGCTGCTCAGCACCGCTGCCTGGTGGGCAAGAGGAGCAGCCCAGACCACCAGCGGCACTGCGGGGTGTTGTCACCCAGCTGGGACAGCCACCTGCCAGCCCCGGGGAGGGACAAGACCCAGGAACAGCCCCGGTTCATTGGGAGGCCGGTGGGGACAGCAGCGTTCCAGCTGCGCCGTGCTCACCCCGTGCCCACGTGCACTTTGGTCCAGACAAATGTGGGGAACTCTGATTCTTCTCTTAAATGGCCTCAGAACCAGGGAGGATCTCTAAGAAGAGCAGAAGGAGTCACCGTCTCTAAGCCTTTGTTGTCCAGCCCCATGTCAGGATCCACTTCCCACATCCTTTACGTGGGCATTCCAAGCTTGCACCAAGGAATGGGAAGAAAACTTACCTGGACACTGCAGATTCTCCAGCATGAAGCTCATGCTCATCCCTACGAAGAGTCTCCTTTTCTTGCTTTGATCCCATTACCTCACGGAAGGAAATCTCTGTACAGACCTGTAAGAGAACCTGTAAGAATTTAGTGCACGAGCTCCTTCCTCTGGACCCACTGTTCTCCCTCCCTCTGTGGCCAAAAGCCTCAAGATCCCCACTGGCAGCAGGAGGGCCCCTCACTCCCCTCTCGGGGACGGTTTTTAGAGCAGTATCATCATTTTCACCCCATTTCCCTCTTTTCTCCCTGGACTGCTCCTGGGCCAGGTCCCAGGGCTGCAGCACCCCAGGGAATGCAGGTGGGCTGGGTTTTCCCAGTGCGCATTCCCTGCCTAAACCAGGCGTGCACAGGGGCCAAGCATTCCTGCAAACCTGCACCCACACAATTTCCTAATTAACCATCATTTGCTGAGCAGGAAATGCCAAAAATGAAGAATGCGAACCATTACAGCAAAGATTTCGCTGGAATGGGTGTTCCACCAGGCCAAGAGGTAGCATTGCCTGTTACCTCATCTAAATAAGGATAAATAAATTAAATATAAACAGGAAGGAAGGAGCTGGAGCCGAGACATCCGTTCGTACTTCATTCCAACCAACCTAAATATTGCTGTTATAAATCTTAGGGGAAAAAAAGCTGCCTACGAGATGGGAAGGATCACTGGGAAGAGCTGGAATTTGCAAGTCACTGTGACTGCAGCCACAGACTTTTCCATTTCCCCATTCCCCATCGACAAGGCACTGGAGAAATCCAGCAGCAGACAGTTGGATGGGATGCTTTGGATCAGGGGTTTGCAGTGCAGCCGTCTGCAGCCTGCCCTGCCCTGGCTCTCAAAATGCTTCTTCATGTGTCACTCCTTAAGTGTCTTGTCAAACCACATGAGAAATTTGTAAATTAGAGCCAGAATTAAAACCCCAATCTCCTGTGTCCCATTCCAGCATCGTAACCAAAAGGCTGCCCTTCCTTTGATGTAAAAGAAGGGAAAAATTGGTCTTTGGTTCCTAGAGGATGGCTGTGGGATTTCTTTGAAGAAGAGGGTACAAGGAGACACTTTTATTACACGCTACACAGTTTCCTATAAACACTTTATAGCCAGACTTCACCAAAAATACCCCAATAACCTTCCTGACAGCTCTTTTCCCCGCCCCCAGCCTTTTCCTATTTTCCTTTCACAGTTGTTGTTGTTCTGTTTTTCTCTCCCAGTTCAGCTGCAGCTGAGTGCAGAGAGCGTGGGGGTGGTGCACATCAAGAGCACCCAGTCGGGGCAGTACCTGGCCATGGACCCCAACGGGCTGCTCTACGGCTCCGTAAGTGGGGCACCCCCTGGGATCAGGCCAGGGAGGGCTGGGGGGCTGCAGGAACCTCACAGCTGGGTAATGCAAGCCTCAGGCAATAATTAGCTCTGTTTGGGATCCTGGCAGCCGCACGGCCGCTCTGCATCTGGCTCTGTTTTGGGGGGAAATAAATAAATTACCAAATAATGCCGTTCACTGCCCTGCTGACAAATACTGTGTTTCCTCTCGGACACTTGATAAATATTGTGTTTCGTACCTGGAGCAGCAGCTGCCACCTGGTGTTGGTGTCCCTGCCCCAGGCAAGGGGCTGCAGCTCCATGGCCTTGAAGGTCCCTTCCAGCCCAAACCATCCTGGTTCTGTGCTCTGAGCCTGCAGCTGCCACCACACAGCTCAGGGCAGAGCAGGAGCCGGGGCCAGGAGCAGCTGATGGAGCACAGGGCCGATTGGGCGCTGCCAATTAAAATTCCCAGGTCACAGACACCTTGCTACAGGAGTGGCCCAGCGGGGTAGATCAAACCCACCTACCCCACAGTTTAAACATGAGCTTTACTGGGGTGTGGAAATCTCAGAGGTGGGTTGGGATGGCATCTTAGAGAGGAGAGCTGAGCTGGGATCGTCACCTCAGGAACGTCCCCACGGCACCGCCCGGCTCACTGTCCCTCCCCTGGGCTCTCTTTCAGCAGTTACTGGGTGAGGAGTGTCTGTTCCTGGAAAGGCTCGAAGAAAACCATTACAACACCTACGTCTCCAAAATGCACGCGGACAAGAACTGGTTTGTGGGGCTGAAGAAGAACGGGAACAGCAAGCTGGGCCCGCGGACACACTACGGCCAGAAGGCGATCCTGTTCCTGCCACTGCCCGTCTCAGCCGACTGAGGCCCGGCCCCAAAGCTCAGACAGGACCCCAGATCCCAAAACCCAGCTGCTGCTGCCTCCCTAGAGCTCACCAGAGCTCCGAGCTTTAGGTCAAGGCTTTGCCCAATCCAGCCAAAGCAGAGCCCCTTTGCTCTGCACAAAACTTTGCAGAGATGAGGGGACAAGCCCTGATACCTTCCCAAGGTCCATGGGGTGGCATCTCCCCCTGCCCTCAGCCCGTGTGTGCCCGTGTGTGCCATGACCTTCAGGTGTGTGTCTGTGTGTGCCATGACCCTCAACCATGTCCCATGACCCTCAGCCATGTGTCTGTGTGTGCCATGACCCTCAGCTGTGTGTGCCATGACCCTCAGCCATGTATCTGTGTGTGCCACGACCCTCAGCTGTGTATCTGTGTGTGCCATGACCCTCAGCTGTGTGTGCCATGACCCTCAGCCATGTATCTGTGTGTGCCATGACCCTCAGCCGTGTATCTGTGTGTGCCATGACCCTCAGCCGTGTATCTGTGTGTGCCATGACCCTCAGCCATGTATCTGTGTGTGCCATGACCCTCAGCTGTGTGTCTGTGTGTGCCATGGCCCTCAGCTGTGTGTCTGTGTGTGCCATGGCCCTCAGCCGTGTGCCCACGTGTGCCATGACCGCACTGCAGCTCCCAGGCCCTGCCCTGGGCAGGCACCCAGGAATGTGCCCCAGGGCCAGGCGGGTTCCCAGAGAAGCTGCACACTTTGTGTCCCCAGGCATTCTAAGGCAAAGCCTCCCTGGATGCTGTGTGTTTATACATTTACCCATGCAGGTGTGCAGCTTCTGACGTACCCTCGGGCGATTCCAGATTGCACCATCAGTCCCCTTAGCCAGGGCCAGCCTGGGAAGTGCCAGCTGGGCGTGTTAAGCTGAACTAGGCAAAGCTCCAGCCTCAGACCTTGGCCTCCCTCGCAACATCAATAGTGTGTATTTCGTGCTAGTACCTGCCATGTGTTATTTGTATTTATTTATTAAGTAAATATATCTCTTCTACAGGCTGTTCATAAGTGATTCCAGGCACCCTGAGGCTGTCCCGGTGAGGATGGGGCAGTGGCAGTGGCTGGTGTGAGCCAGGGGCTGCACAAGGGGGGCAGAGCATCACGCCCTTCCCCAGAGGGATTCCTCCCGCTGCCTCCATGGCTGGCTAAACGGGGCTCTAAAAACGGCACTGAGGCCCCTTGGTGGCTCCAAACCCCCTGAGAAGCTGAGTTTCCCCACTGCTGGCACGATGCACATCTCCCAGGCAGCTCAAGAGCCGCTCCTGCCAGCTGCGAGCGTCACCAGAACCCCACACTGCCACACTCCACCCGGAGCACCCACAGCTCCTCTGGAAAACCTGTGCCAGGCCCTCAGCACCCCCACGGGGATGAATTTCTCTCTGACATCAAATCTAAATCTACCACCCTTCATCCTAACGCATCCCCCCCCGTCCTATCCTGCCGTCAAGGACAGGGACAGGACACAAGTGCTCCCTTCTCCCAGCGAGCCCGGGATCCCATCCCACACGGAGGGAGGAACACAAGGCGCTCCGCCTTGCATATTTCTGCAGCAGCAATTAGCCACTAATTGCGGCGCTTTCCAATCGCTCTGCTAATTACTGAACTCCTGAACTTGTGCCCTTGCTGGCTGGCAGACCTTCTCCCCAGCGCTGATAGCATCTCTGTAATCGCAGGGCTCCCAGGCAGACAGGGAATGGTGGAGCCAGAGTGGGAAGGAGCGTGAGCCAGGCCTTTGCACCTTCTCCACGGCCCTCCAGAGCCGCCTCCCACCTGTGGGATCCACGAGGAAACAGAGGGGATTCTGCTAATCCTGCTGCTCCTCTTGGCCAAGAGAGGGACCCAGCCACTGCCTGGCCCGGCACGAAATTCCCAGGGCAAACACAAAGCTGGGCAAGACAGGGGGATGTGGACAGCCAACAACACCCACACTCCTCAAAAACACAGAGGTTACCTTCCCTTGACAGCCCGGGCTGTCGCTCAAGTCAAAAATGAATTAATGCTTGAGCGGGAGAAGCGGGTTTCTAATTAAACCGCAAAGCTGGGCGGTGTTAGGCTGGGTTTAGCTGGGCTGTCTCGCAGCACCTCATTAACCCGGGCCACTCTCCCGTTAGGCTTCTGCCGCTCCGAAACCGCCCCCGCAGGTACGGCCCGACACCCAGCTGGGGAAAAACGTCAACACCGGCTCTGAAAAATAATCCCCGGGGAAGCCGCGGTAATTGCTTCAGACAGACGGACAAGCCAGCATCGCCCGGAGAAACCGTGCCCACCTCGGGTGTTTGTCCTTAGGCTGAGAGGCAAAAAAAGGAGAATTATAAAACATAATAAAATCATGACATGTGAATATCTTTCCCAGTAAGCGCTGGGAGCCCGAGAGTGCTGTGAGAGGGTCGCTGGGCAGGGCCGGGCTGAGGGGCGGGAGGCACCGGGGGATAAAGAAAAGAAATAAACTCAGCCCCGCGAGCTGACACAGGGATGGCTCGTCCCCTCCGGGATGCACGGGAGGCACCGGGGAATAAAGAAAATAAAGAAAATAAAGAAAATAAAGAAAATAAAGAAAATAAAGAAAATAAAGAAAATAAAGAAAATAAAGAAAATAAATAAACTCAGCCCCGGGGGCTGACACGAGGATGCTCGTCCCCTCCGGGATGCACGGGAGGCACAGTGGGATAAAGAAAATAAAGGAGATAAAGTCAGCCCCGCAGGCTGACGCTGACACGAGGATGCTCGTCCCCTCCGGGATGCCCGGGAGGTGGCGGTGCCGAAGCGCCGGGAGCTCGGGCAGAGGGACCGGGCATCCCCCGGCGCTGCCGCTGCCAGCGGGCGGACGCGGCAGCGCCAACATCTGCCTCGGCATCTGGCGCACGAAGGGAGCGAGAGGAGCGGGTCCCCCCCGTGCCGCCGCTGTGGGGCCGGGGCTGGCCGGGACCCCCGTGGGGAGCAGGAGGGGTCGCGATCCCGGCAGAACCGCTCTGACCACAGCGCGGCTTCTCCTCCCTCTTCCTCTCACCCCGTGGAGGATTCGCCCATGAGAGAGCGCTCGGCCCCGGGCCGGAGAGCCAAACCCGAGCACAGAGCCTGGAACAGTCTGTTATTAACGTCTGCGAACCGATGGGGATCCAAGCTAAAGGAAAGCTTGGGTTTCTGCTGCTTTCCTGTGGTTGGCATTTTGGAAAGGCTGCCGGAGGACACACACGTCTCGGGACGGGAGCTGTGGGACACAGCGCCGGCCACCAGGAGGTCCTGAAGCGCCATCCGCTCCAGCAGGGAGCCCGCGGTGTGCCAGCCCGGCCCCTGGCAGTGCCCGTCCCTGCAGTGTCCCTGTCCCAGCCCGGCCCCTGGCAGTGCCCGTCCCTGCAGTGTCCCTGTCCCAGCCCGGCCCCTGGCAGTGCCCGTCCCTGCAGTGTCCCTGTCCCAGCCCGGCCCCTGGCAGTGCTCATCCCTGCAGTGTCCCTGTCCCAGCCCGGCCCCTGGCAGTGCCCGTCCCTGCAGTGTCCCTGTCCCAGCCCGGCCCCTGGCAGTGCCCGTCCCTGCAGTGTCCCTGTCCCAGCCCGGCCCCTGGCAGTGCCCGTCCCTGCAGTGTCCCTGTCCCTGCCCCAGCCCGGCCCCTGGCACTGCCCGTCCCTGCAATGTCCCTGTCCCTGTCCCAGCCCGGCCCCTGGCAGTGCCCGTCCCTGCAGTGTCCCTGTCCCTGTCCCAGCCCGGCCCCTGGCACTGCCCGTCCCTGCAGTGTCCCTGTCCCAGCCCGGCCCCTGGTACTGCTCATCCCTGCAGTGTCCCTGTCCCAGCCCGGCCCCTGGCACTGCCCGTCCCTGCAGTGTCCCTGTCCCAGCCCCAGCCCGAGCTCACGCCAAACCATTTCGGGATGTCCTGACTGAGAGGGGCTCTTGGGACAGCACACCTATTCCCCTTTGTGCCCTGACTCTGTTTTCAGAGCCAGTATCTGAAGAATCCCCAAGCTGAGGAGGGAGCTGGGGTAAACCTCTGTCCAGAGCAGTAGAACAATGTAAATCTCTTGGTTAAAGAGGAGCGATTTCCACGAGGCAGGTCCCGTTGGGAAGAATGGAGGGATTTGCCGGAGCAAAGCCTGCCAAAGCTCTGCCTCACGGCATCGCCGCGGTTCTCGCAGGTTGGGCTCTCTCCCAGCACGTGCAGCAATTAGTTCTGGCTAGTGAGGGCGGCTTGTGGCAAGTGCTAATCCCAGCTCCGGGGTCGAGCCCCTCGGAAGAGGGGAGAGGGGAGAGGCCCCCACCCGCAGCCCTGGCTCCTCCCGAGACACCAAGCATCCCGGAGCAGCGGCTTTGCGTAATCCCCGCACAAAGAGGTGGTCGCTGCTAATGGGTTTACCTGCTTAATTCTCCCTGGCCCTTCCTGCCTCTCAGGGTTCTCCCTTCCCCACTGGCTCCGTGCTACAGGAAACTCTGCTTCCCACATTAAGCAGATTGTCTGCAGCAGGACAGGCAAATGCATTTATCCCGCTGAATTCCCGAGCCGTGACACCGCGGCGTTTCCAGGATGTGAATCCTCTGTCACTCACATCCTTCCCTGCCCCGTTTCCGGAGCTGAGCCATGACACGTTTATCAATTTATCACAGGGCATCTTCAACGCCCATGGCTCAAAGCACTTCCCCTGGGACCATCTGCTGCCACCCCCAGCTGCCCGGAGGATCCCTGATGCTCGTGGTGACCACCAAAACATCTCCCACCAGGGTGCTGGTGGTGGGTGCGCTTGGGACAAGCTCAAACCCTCCCCACCACCCCAAATTCACGTCTTTCTGCAGAAATTATCCCAACATGGGTTTCCTCTTCTTGCAGGGGAGAAGGTGGGAAGGACCCTCAGACCCGCATGTGCCAAAAGAGCCAACCTCTGCAACGTGCCTCAGTTTAAAATGGTTTCTAGGCTAACCCAGGCTAACCTAATCTGGGGAGGAAGGGCTCTATCACAGCGCTGCTGGGCAGAACACTGGGCAGGAAAACAATTTCCAGGCACAGCCATAAAAGTTACAACTCGATAACTCAGGCTGCAAGGTTTGTGCTCCTTAGAGAACGAGGCCTCAAGCTCAGGTCCAAACCCTGCTCTCCAAGGACAGCCCCAGATTTCCTAAGCAAATCCAAGCGCAGCTCAAAGCCATCAGAATCCAATTGCTGCTCACTCGAGCACATCCCCCTTGTCACTGAGCACGGAAATTCAATATATGGGAAGAACTTGCGAAAACAAAAAAATGAAATTCTGTTTATTTTCTTAGCAGGAGTTTGGCCTAAACCCATCACTTTTGGAAAGAGAGTCAGTAACTCTGTCACTTCTTTTTTTACCCTCCTTTAATTACTTTTCTAACCTAAATGAGAACCAAAAGGAAGGCTTGGGGCACTATCACAGCATCGTTGGCCAGATGTACCCTGGCCAAAAACGCGATTCCAAAATGAGACACTGCGTAATGAATTATAACTAAAACACTGTTTTATCAGTTTTCCTCAGATGCTGGATAGGCTTTCCAATTAAAAAAAAAAAAAAAAAAAAAAAATCACTTTTTTTTTCCTAGCCGAACAACCTGCGTAAGAAAGCTTGGGAAGGGCATCCATAAGGATGTCAGTTGTCATTGCAGATGTCTTGTGTCCAAATGAAAAGGCACACGGACACTGCGCTGGCTTCAGCTCCACAACACCGTGAGGAAACCCTCAACCCGCGCTGCCGTGCTGGGTAACTGAGCTCCTGCACACGCCAGGCTTTAACTTCTGCGGAGTTTACGTTGTGTTAAGCCCATCTAGACATCGAACCATTTCCTGCTGCTTTACAGCCCCGCTGCTCCTCACCGCTAAGCCCCAGCGATTAGCAGCCTGCACCAAAGAGCAGAGAGGCCCCAAGCGCCCTCTGCTCCCCCAGCCTGCTCTGGGCTGGGGTTCGGGACAGATCTGCCTCCCTCCCAATGCTTGGGACACATGAATTCATTCTGTGCCCGTGGGATGGGTCCCGGCGTGTGCGGAGCAGCTCCACGGGCAGTGCTGCTCCCCCAGCCAGGAGTTGTTCCATTCTGTTCCATTCTGTTCTCCAAACCCTTCAAAACCACCTCTTCTCCTTCCTCCCTGAAATGCAGGCTTAGACCTCTTTTTTTTTTTTTTTAGTAAAATCCTTTTTTCTGGTGTTCCTCCCTGCACTCCCAGGTGCTGCCCACGTTCCCAGGTCCTGCTGGCCGGCGCTGCCCACTCCAGCTCACCTGCCTCTGCAGCCAGGCAGAAATTACCCCCCACAGAAGAGTTAAACCAGCCTGGAGAGTTGCTTCTGCCCCACTTTGCTGCCTGAACACCGTCCAGAAGCAATTACACAGCACAATAACCGCGGTCAGGAGCGCTGAGGACCGCAGGGACAGACGGACAGCAGCACCGGCCACCCCCGGTCTCTCCAGGATTTTCCCCCGAGGCCATTTCCATTCACAAACACAAACGGGTTTTGGGGTTTTCTTTCCCCAAGCTGCCAGCTCTGATCCCCCAGGCTGGCTCTCCCCTCGCAGCTGTGCTGCCCCACACTGTCCCTGTCCCCTCAGGCCACAGGGACCCCAAGGAGGCCAACACAAACTGCCAAGCATAACACTGACAAATCTGCAAATAAGTGTTGAAAACAAGAAGAAAAAAGAAGAAATAAAAGGGCCGGGAGGAAGGGATCTGCTCGGGGAACAGCTCCATCTGGCACCGGGGCGCACTCAGCACCTCGGCGCTGAAGGGACGATGGGCCCCGGCCAGGAGCGAGCTGCTGGCCCCGGCCCCGCAGGGATTCGGCCGCTTCAAACGCTGAGGCTGCGGGAATTCTCTGCTGAGACGGGACCGCACAGCCAGGGCTTCCTGAAAAACGAGAGGAGATTGGGCGCTTCCCTCGCTGCCCTGGCCAGGCTGGGAAGGGTCCCCAGCAGCAGGAGGTGGGGGATGTGAGCAGCGTCACCCCAGGTCTCTGACCCACAAAGTCTGCCCGTGCTTTATTTACCCCTCGTGTTTATTTTCTGCACAGTTTGCCCTGAAATATGGCAGTTTGGACTCTTGAGGCTTTCCTATTGACCGGGATAAGCCCCACATGTGGGATGACAGAGAGATGGAATCAGCCAGCGCTGATTCTGTGCTGTGACTCCTGCCAGCTCCACAGAGCCTCTGTGGGCTTTGGGGGTTCTTGTTTCCTGGCCTTTTTTTTTTGCTTTTTTTCTTTTTTTTTCTTTTTTTTTCAACTAAACTCATGCTTTTATTACTTCCTAGCTTAAATATATTCAAAAGTTAGAAATAAGAAAAGAAACCCCAAGCTTTGTTGAGGTCTATTTTTCCAGGTTGTCATGAAAATAAGAGGATCTCTCAGGATGCCACGGGTGATTGCTGGGACGTGCCAATGGAACAGCAACCACAGGTCCTGTTCTGGGGTGTAACAGTGCTCCCCCACCTCACCAGGACCTTCAGTCTGGGCATTTTGGGGCAGAGCTTCTCTGTGATGATGACAGCAGGATGCTCAGCCCCAGCTGGAGCACTGCCATTACCATCCCCCAGCCCAACCACCAAGAATGAGAATTAAAAGAAAAAAAAGAAAAAAAAAAAAAAAAAAAGAAGAAGAAAAAAAAAACCAAAAAAACCTTCTTTGAAATCAGTTTTAAGTAAACAAAAAAATTGATCTCACAAGCTTCAGTAACCACAAGCATAAATTTGGGGTTGGCCGGGCTCTGTTTTGCTTGGGTTCTTCTGCATCGCATATGAAGCCTATTTTAGGACGATTTGCTTGAGCGGTTCAGCACATCACCAGGGCCAACATGCCCTGCACAGGCACCCGGGAGCCGCTGCTGGCCCCACGGCCACGGGGAGAGGCAGAGGGCAAACGAAGCCCCTCATCCCCTGGGCAAGCCCTGGCTCGAGTTCTCCCACTGAGCTTCTGCTGCTGCTGGCCACGTTCTCAGCTACAGCTGCTGCCTGCTTTTATCCCCAGCCTGCAAGGAGCCCCTGGGTGCCTGTCCTCGCCCCAAGACTGTGGCAGCTGTCACCTCCCCAGGCGCAGGGACGGAGGCACAGCACAACCGGTGATCTCCACGCTCCCGGAGCTCAGTCCAGCCGAGGGAAGGAGAGCCCTGCCCGAGGAGCGGCAGGAGAATTGCAAAGCTGCACGGGAGAGAGCTCGGCACAGCCCTTCACAGACACCAGGGCTGGGAGCTCCTGTGCTCCCAGGCAGAGGGAACTGCTGACAGCCTGGCCCTGGACACTGCTCTGCTTCCCAAAGCCTGCCAACAGCAGCTACTGCCTGCCCCGAGCTCCCTCGGCACCCCCAGGCTCGGGACACAGTGCCATGGTCAAAACACACCTTCCCTAGCTGCTGGCAGAGCAGGAGCAGGGAGCAGAGCCATTCCCTCACCCTCACAGGAGAGGGGAGGCCAGGCCTGGCTGGGAACAGGACCCCCAGGGGATGGGGTGAGGGAAACAGGACCCCCAGGTAATGGGGTGAGGAGAACAGGACCCCCAGGGGATGGGGTGAGGGGAACAGGACCCCCAGGGGATGGGGTGAGGGGAACAGGACCCCCAGGCAATGGGGTGAGGGAAACAGGACCCCCAGGGGATGGGGTGAGGGGAACAGGACCCCCAGGGGATGGGGTGAGGGGAACAGGACCCCCAGGCAGTGGGTGAGGGGAACAGGACCCCCAGGTAATGGGGTGAGGAGAACAGGACCCCCAGGCAATGGGATGAGAAGAGGATCCCCAGGCAGTGGGGGACAAGCTCGGAGCTCTGGGGTGGATGGAGCCCAGAGCAGAAGCACAAGTCCAGCCCAGAGCAGTGCAGGCTGCTGTGAAATCACAGTATGAATTGCTAGGGCTGGCACATCAGTGCTGAGGCTGGAGGCCACACACAGCTGGAGCTTTACCAACCCTGACAAAACCAGCAAATCAAACTCACACCTATAGAACACTGGCAGCTCATCCCCAAGCACTGTGCATTCAAAGAACGGCTGCTGTTATCCCCCAAAACTCTCTGATTAAAATCTCACTGGCATGACTGCAGGCTGGCTGCATTTATTCTTTCACTGTGAGTGGACTGTTCAGTTTTCCAGAATCCCAACACAGAAACGCTCCCCACTGAGATGAACAGGACGTGCTTTTAGTGGTTTAGCGACTGTGCATCCTGTGTGTCCTCCGTGACAGCCACGAGCCTCCCTCACTGCTTCAAGCACATCTGCACTTTTGTAGTAATTCAATATAAATATATATTTATATCGGGTGCAGGAGTTGGGCTCAATGATCCCTGTGCGTCCCTTCCAACACAGGATATTCCGTGCTCCTGCGATATATTTGTCATACGTTCAGGAAGGCTGACTTTTCAAAGCCTTGCAGGGTTTGGAACAAGCAGCGATTATAATCAGGAAAAGCGCAGAGTGAGACATCTCCCATTTTCCTATGGAATAAAAGTCCCATTTCTAGCATTATAGGGATAGATCTGATATTAAACTCAAGCTACCTCAACACAGGAAAAAAAAAAATCAGGATTCTACAAAGAAAATTCCCTACTATTGCTGCCAGATTTTAACATTTCGAGACAGGTAGGAAAAGTATTTCTCACCTATCGCAGGAAATCATCTGGAATTGCTGTGGAAAAGGGCCTGACCTGCTGAAGCACACAGAGAAGATCACATGGAGACACCAGGGCCAGGGCAGGGCCTCACCTCACCCACCAAAACGGGCTCAGGTGTGAGCATCACCTTGCACAGAACCTGGATCTCTTCTCCCCACAACAGCAGCTCCAATCCCTGCGTGGTTTTTGTGCATGCCTGGATGGAAAGAATAATTCCAATTGTCCATTAGTGAGGTTCTGTATTTTGCTGCTGGTGCTTAAAACCTGCCACGGTCGGCTGAGGAAGCCTGAGGATGGCCCAGGAGGTTTCTTAAGTGTGGTTTCTATCAAGATATTTAATTTTTAAATTTTTTTTAATGCTTTTGCCAATTTTATTCAAATCTAATAGATCTTAATCTCTCTTATCAGCAGCATCTGCACTGCTGTGAGAGAGCAGCATCTCTGTGGGCAGATGAGAGGGGGCACAAGGGACAAAGCCCCTGTCCCCAGGGTTTGTCCCCCCCGGTCACAGCAGCCTGCAATGTCCTACTCCAGAGCACAGGAGCTTTAACCACCTGCTGCCAGCGGGAAATGACAATGACAGGGAGAAAAGGCAGATTTTATTGTGTCTGGAGAACTGCAGCTCTGTGAAGCTGAAGTATTTAAATAGACAAGAATCTTTTGTCCAGGAAACTGAGCACTAATAATAACATTTCCTCCCACAAAGAAGGCTTCTTCCCAGCTGCTTTGCACGGTCTCTGCCTCCTCCTGTTCTCTGGCACAGTCCCAGACCTCGTCACTCCCCTTTCCCCTCTCAGGCTACAGAACACCCCACGGTTTTCCAGGCTGCCTTCACTCCACGCCCCAAGCTTTCCCTCCTCCACCAAACATCCGGATTTTCTATTTGATTCCCTGCTCTGTTTTCTCCTCCAGGCTGCCTTGGCAAGCACCCACCAGAAAGAGGAAGCCTCTCCTCTGGATCTGGTGCCCAGAGCCACGGCGCACCCCGGTTCCCCGTCCTTACTGGGAGAGCTGGTCCTGCTGATACAGACATCCCACTCAGAGAGCACAGGGCACCAGCGCAGAGCCACCGCCAGCACCTTTACCCAAACGCCCACAGCTTCCCAAAGCTATGGGGGAACTTTAGGAGGGATGAAAGAGGGCACAGCCCCACATTCCATCTGCTCATCAACTTTCCAAACCCCGGGCAGAGCATGGAGGTGCTCCAGCTCTCCAACCGGCTACAAATTATTGAATTATTCGTTCATTTCCTATGGGCACGCTTCCCAAGTCAGCCCTAAGGAAAATCCACCCCAGGACACCCATCCTGTGTGTGGGTGTTGA
Source organism: Hirundo rustica (assembly GCF_015227805.2). Classification (NCBI taxonomy): domain Eukaryota; kingdom Metazoa; phylum Chordata; class Aves; order Passeriformes; family Hirundinidae; genus Hirundo; species Hirundo rustica. The sequence continues at coordinate 1,009,443 of NC_053463.1, forward strand.
GATCCACTGCTGTGGCAGCAGAGGGGCACTCGGGGTAACGGGGTACCTCGTCGAGGGAAGACAGGGAATTTCCTGGAGCGAAGACCGAGCCCTGATTTGTCCCTGCCAGCGCAGAACAATGTGCTGGAGGAGCCAGCAGCCATCCTCTGAGAGGGCAGAGCTGTGGTTCCCATCCTCCCCCCTGGAATAACACCCCTGTCCCCGTGGCTGGTGGGTTTAACACCAGTGGTCCCAGGAGCCGAGGGCTGGGGGTCCCTGGGACCATCCCATGGGACAGGAGCCACCTCCTGCTGGGACAAAACAGCGCGGAGAAACGACTGAACGGTCAGAAACGAGATCCTCTGGAGAGCAATCCTCACCGGGAGGAAATGCAGGGCCGAGGGAGCTGTGTCTGGGGTGGAAATGAGGGGAGAGAGCAGGGGGTTGTGGCTGCTCAGAGAGCTCGGCTCAAATCCTTCAATATCCTGCTGCTGATGGGACCGGAGAGGCCCAGCAGAGCCACGGCTTTACAAGGTGACAAATCTGAAAGCCCAAGTGCTGGGTAACAGGAGGAATAGA